>NC_081360.1:54398668-54731793 GCF_030684315.1 Stegostoma tigrinum
GAGAATCCAAGATAACAAAGTGTGGAGCTGGATGAACACAGCAGGCTAAGCAGCATCTCAGGAGCACAAAAGCTGACGTTTTGGGCCTAGACCCTTAATCAGAGAGGGGGATGGGGACAGGGTCCACAAGTGTGCTGGGAGAGAGGTCAAAATACGGTTGAGTATTGCAGGGGACTTTCACCTTTTATGCATTGCAATGGGAAGACAGAACCCTGGGCATGAGAGGTGCAGTGGAGATAAGAAAGGAGCAAGGTAACAAAATGGACCATGCCTCAGCAAAGGAACTACCACTGAAAACAGAGTTACCTTGAGATCAGAAAGAAATAGTGCTACAGGAGACTGCTCATCCCCAAGCAGAGAGTCACAGAGATTTGCATCCTTGTTGCAGGAGACCTCACACTCTGCAACACCATGACCTTCCAGGAACTGCCAAGGTCATTGTGACCTTGAAGGACTTCATCATTGGTTCTTTCCAAGGATCATTGTGGGCCTTAGTGCTGTTTCGCAAATGGTTGCACACTAACGCTTCACACAAGTTGTTGGTGTCTTATTTTCAAGTGGTGGGCAGCACATTCAATTCCAGATATTTTAGGTTCTTCAGACATATAGGCATATTCTTATGGGTCCCGAACAACGTGAGCTATACCTGGGAGAATCCTGTGAGATGTCTAATGAGGCTTTTCATGACGAAGAGAACAACTAGCTGCATTTTCCAATCGAGTTCAGCATGTTAAGATAAGGTTCTCACTGTGTAGCAGTCAGATGTCCCATAACGGTGATTTTTAAAAATTTTCATTCGAAAAGAATTTGTGATTCGGTCTTTTGACATAGGCATTGCTGGGTGGCAGTATCTACTGCTTGTTCCTAGTTGCAATTGAGAAGGTGGTGGTGAGCTGCCTTCTTGAACCATTGCAGTCCATGTGCTGTCGGTACTAAGTTGCTTTTTAATAGCCTTGCTAACTCTAAATATTGCTTTATTAACATGCAGTTTCCTATCCTATTACCCACAATGAAGAAACTAGACGTGGAGAATTTCTGACATGAAAGTGAGCGGGTTCCTGGTGAATGCAGCTAGCATTCGTACCTCTTATGCCATCTTAGACATCTGGCAACAGGGCATGCTCCAGGACACCAGTCACACAAACCTGATGCCCATGAACACTGCGTCTGACACCTTTCAGCCTCTCATTACTCTCATGGCCTCTCTCCGGACCCACTTGCAGATCAGAGACATAGATCTCAGAAAGGCTCCATTGTTTTAAGACAACTGGATCACATTATGAGGTGTGACGCCTAGTATATTTTACTCATAACAACGGTAGGGTATAATGGAGAGAATTGCATCTGGTGAGGAAATAGTTGGACAACTTTCTAGATTGCTAAGTAAATGCCAGCTGTAAAAAATGAGATAGTTCAGCTAAGCATGCAGTTAATTCTGGAGCGTATGTCCTTACTATAATTCCAGAATATCTTTTAGGGCTCATGGCTCTTACATGACCATTCTTGATTGGATGTAGCAGGACCAAAGAGCTTAGATCTGATCTGTTGATTATGGGATCACTTAGCCTGGCCTATTGCATGCTGCTTCCACTGTTTACAATTCAAGCAGCCCTCTGTGGAGGATTTTCGGGTTGGCACTTTATTTCTAGGTATGCCTCGTGTTGCTCCTGGCATACCTTTTGGCATTCTTCATTGAACCAGGTTGATCTCATGACTTGATGATAATAGCATCATAGGGGAATGTGCTGGACCAAGCAGTTGCAAATTGTGGTTGAATATAACTACATCTCACACAGTATTTCTTAGATGCTCAGTTTTGAGTTGTTAGAGCTGTTTCAAGTCAATTTTCAAGCTGGTGGTGCAAGCACAACATGATGGAGGATATCTTCAATTTGAAGCAAGATTTTGTCTCCACATGACTGTACCATGTCACTCCAACCAATACTTGGACAAATTCCTCGGATGGTGATGGGTAGCACAAGGAGACATAGGTTTAAATTGACGGGTGATAGATATAGAACAGATGTCAGAGGTAAATTCTTTACTCAGAGAGTAGTAAGGGCATGGAATGCCCTGCCTGCAACAGTAATACACCAGACAACTTTACAGGCGTTTAAATGGTCATTGGATAAACATATGGATGATAATGGAATAACGTAGGTTAGATGGACTTCAGATTGGTTTCACAGGATGGAGCAACATTGAGGGCTGAAGGGCTTGTACTGCACTCTAATGTTCTATGTTCTAAATGTATTTGCTACGGGTAGTTTGGGATACTTAGATAGGATGACTGCCACAGGTGAAAAGGGCTCAATGGCGTCCTTCTACATTGTAATTATTTATGGGTTTTTGTGTCTGTGTTCAGTGTTACTCCTCACTAGGAGAAATATGTTGGAAATCTAGGACCAAAATTTATCCACAAAGTTATCACAAAAGTTAAAGTAGCAAAATTCCCCAATTTATCCATTCTTTTTAGACCAAGGTTGACAGAAAGCATGAACCAGCTTCCAGTGCTTAACAAGATTGATTATTTTGTATGAATAAGTAAATCTTTGCCACGGATAAACAGGGAGCAATTATTGCCTTATAGTTCAACTTGTGAAAATTTAAACACTCTTATAAGAATTCCTCTACACACATACAAACAGGCACAAATCAAAATTGATGCCGTGGATGGAGGGGAAAACCGGGAAGACAGTTCAATGGTACCTGTCCACAGGTTTTGCTGAGATAATCCTTTTGGCTGGCTGATCCACAGTCTCTTCTACAGGCACTTTCATATGCTTGCAGAAGGAATTGAGTGACAGGTTTATAACTTTTGAAGTCTCTGACCTATTGGTTAAAAGCAATAGCTTATATTTACTGGCGAGAGGTAATAAGCTTGTATTTTTTAGGCTTTACTTATTTTTATTGCAGACAAGGGCAAGACATCCTGCCTCCTCAGGTCAGAAGACTTCTGGCTATTGGATTACAGCACAAGCTACCTAAGCCAATCACATAATTGCTTGCAGATGGAGGGCTATGTCACCAACAACTGGTGGTCATTCCACAGTATAATAAGTTACCTGTTGCCAGCCAAATATCATATTGTACAAACTTGCTAAGGACAGATCATCTGCAAACAAACATTCCTAGTTGATTGAACAAAAAGCAGTATAAACAGCACTTAAAGTAAATGTTAATAGCTTGTTTTTTTAAAAAAAGACAGCAATCCCTTTCATAATCCTTAATTTTTATGTGCCCTTAACCGACTTCAGTCGGCAGTCAAAAGTACAGAAAAATAAAATGATATGGGTCTTTACATGAAGTATAGTGAAGGTTGTAAAGCAGTGGCACAAAATGGACAGGAACTGCTATGTGTCTATCTTTACTTGTGCCGGTAGGATTCTGTGACCTCCACCCATATTGGACACTTAACAGCGCTCCCCAACCTTCCGTTGTAAAGGAAATGAAGATGTTATTAAGGTCTGAAGCTACTGAGGTCAGAAATAGGTCCACAATAATGATCACATAACACCCTCACCACAGAAAATCATCACAATGCACCAGTCCTCATACCACACTGAGCCACTGAAGGAAATTATTGTGTCACTAATGGCCAAAGGATTGGTCAAAAAAATCAATTATACCCTGTGTCTTAAAGAAAATAGAGTGTGCAGAATCTTACAGGAGTTTGAACAATGTGGGCCTTGTCAGGATATATGGCAGAATTCTGTGGGAATTCCAACAAGGCCTGTTGTGATTTCGAGAGCAACCTGCTGCTACTTTTCAACAGATTTCAAGTGTCGGGCAAGATTCTCACTAGGGAGAGTGAGTTGCCTATTAACAGGGATTATTGCTTCTCAATGATCTTATTAACTGCACATCTCACATCATTAATGTGCAGCCTTCCATCCTCCTACCCACTGCTAGCTAACTGGACACTGAGGATGTTTGACATAAAAATCACAGTGGATACCTAGCAAATTCAATGCACTGTTTGCTCCAATGGACCATCACATTGGACACTAGGCAATAACATCACAGGGCATGCTCCATGAGCACCAGCCATTAGCACTCCATGTCCACGGACATTGGCAGCTCACGAGTGCCAGCCCCTAAGAACCATCATGGCAAGTCTCCGATTCACTCATTGTGTGCCTCTGCACTTCAGTGCTGCACCTCAGTGCAAAACAGCAACTATCATTGCAATACTACAACAAGGACTCTATGTGATCAGGGACTCACACTCAGCTGAGGGACTGGACCAGACTGTTCACTTGTTGTTCATAACACTTACTTACTCAGAGCTTACCTGAATGCTCACAGCATCTGTGCACTGCCTTACATTTTTAGCACTATGCCTCCTCAGCCAGTGTAACTATGCCTGCAGTACCATTATTTTGCCTCGCCATTTACCACAAGCACAAAACCATGAAATTGTCACAGTTGTCAGCAGACCTCAGTCAAGTCAAGGGAAATTGCATTTGTTCAGGGGCTCACAGCACAGTAAGTAAACAGCAGTCAACAGTTCTAGTCCAGGGACATGGTCATGTTTAGAGTACCACTGCAGTTGGTGAAAGTCAGGGTCCTCTCCAAATAAGTGGTGAGGAGCCCAATTTCTGTAAACTACCAATGGTCTTGACTCTTCCTGCTGTATTGTGGGTGTTTTCATTCTGAAATGAGCGAGAGGAAAGTATTAAGGGAAATGAAAATGAATGCCACAGCTGCTACTTTTGTAGCAGGTGGGGAGGTGTCTCCAGTGACTCAGAAGTTACTCAAAGGGCAGGGTTGGTATTAATGAGGGTTGGAGTGTGCAAGGGCAACTGAGGAAGATGTTGTAGGCTTTGGACAGAGTGGTTGAGCATGAGCTTTGGTGGGAGGTGGGTACAGTAGCAGAGATAGAATGAGTGTGAGAAGAAAAGTGGTGCTATTTACGCTGGTGGCGCAGACAAGGATATTGACCAGCTTCCTAAAGTGCTGTGCGTTCCTCCAGATGGCTGAGACTGTACTGAGCTGGATGGCAATCCCAGACCAGTCTGGATGATGTGTTGCCATGGCTTTTACTGTGAGTTATGGAGGGAGAGGATGCCTTGCCTCTGTACCATCCCTTTCACTGGTGACCCGTGGTTATAGATGCTGGACAGTCATTTGGCAGATTGACTGCAGAATTCCTATGCTCAGATCTATTTCAGCCACAATATTCACATAGCTAGTCTAGTTCAGCTTGTGGTCAATAGTAACCCCAGGTAGTGGAGGCTTCAGTGCTGGTAATGCAATTGAATATCAGGGGGCATTGGTCAGAGGTTGTTCTGCCTCTGCACCACCCCATTCAGCAGCACCTCCGGGTTCACACTGGAAAGTGTAATGTCTAATTTTTATTGTCTGAGATGTCCAGGACAAATGTCAGGATCTGTGCAAGGCAGTTCCAGACTAACGGTGCTTGCCTGGTGCAAAATGGACTTTTAAAGATGCTGCTGGCACCAGGAATACCAGTCAATTGCTGAATATCCTAGCTGCGGCAAATTCTTCTGGAAATTAGCCCATTCTAAGTGAGGCCAGAACTGGGTGACAGGGTGGCATTGGGTCAGGATAGAGAGCCAATGAGATGAATTTATCACAATTTTATGAAAGATCTTGCTGGATGGTGAAAGACCCTCCATAAACTCAACAAAACTGTTATTTGGCTAAAAGAAACTGTATGATTCTCCTCAGTGTTCAAGAGAAGGGCAAGATTTCAGAGGGAATTCTAGAGGTTAGGGAGTCAAGCTTGTCAATAAGGAATACACAGGAAGCCAGAATTGGAGGAAAGCAGAATTCTTAGAGGGTTGCAGGTTTGGAGCAAGTCAGAGTGGTAGAGAACATTAACTTGCAGCTTTCTCTCTCCAAATGCTGCATGACTTACTAAGCATTTCCAGCAATGTCTAACAGATTTATTTCGTTCTGTTGTTGCTTACTTGCTTTTGTGCCCTTCCAATGTTTTCCATTAAGAGAATAGAACAGAGCATCAATGGGTACATCTTACAATGGATGCATCATAACAACATTATAGAAAGTAGATTGCATTACTCTCTTTTTCTTTTACATTATTTGCAAAATTGTTGCTTGAATTATATTTAAAAATGCAAGATGGACTACAAATGCAGTACTTCAAGGCTTAATCGACATATGCTCAAGAACTATTATAACATTGAGTTGGAAGAGACATTATTATGTATTCTAATGAAATTCACTAACTCACTTAAACTGCAAATCACTTTTATCCTGCCCGCTTAATTTGTTCCAGGATGGAAAGATTAAAGCCTGGCCCATTGCACATTACAACACACTGTGTCATGTGTGCCTCAGCTTGATAAGAAGTGACAGTCTGGAGACAGTGCTAATGAATGTGGAAACTGAGAGGAAGTTCAGGAAGGTCAGTTGACAATCTGTTTGTCAAGGACCTAACTTAAAACAGTAAAATTATTTTTCACTTAAAAATATCTATAAAGATGCACTCTTTCTCGACTTTTTTTTGTTATTCACCTGTGAGATATTGCAAACTAGCACTGAAGGGTTTGTGACAATCGTTTGAAATTTCTTCCAAGTGTAAAGGTAATGTGTAATATGAACATATTTACATCATGTTGTAATTTAAAGACGTCTTAATTCAAAATTCTAAAAGCAAATTGTTTTTATCAGTTTATAACACACAATATATATTTTGAAAAGCAAATGAAAATGAAACATTGGATAACACAGTCCATTGAAGCCCTTGTGTTGCTACATTGAATGGCAGAACAGGGATTTGTGCTTATGATTTCTCACAACATGACTTTCAACAACACAAATGTAGGAGAGAATGAGTAGGAAGCAATTGCTTTCCACTGGGTAGCTACACTGACATAGAATTACAAAGTTTACAAATTTTGCAAGTATCCTTCTAAAGGGCAATGTTATTAAATACTGTTTACATCCATCAACACAACTTTTATGTGGGAAGCAACATAAGGGCATTTCTACAACATTTCATTTGGCTACTGAGTTCCCATTTCAGATTGGAGCTTCCCTCGCTGCTCTCAACCTGCAGAAGTTAACAATATTCACAAGATTGCCTTGTGATATTATTGCTATTAATCCAGAGACACAGCTAATGGTCAGGGATCTGTGTTTGAATCCCACCATAGCATATGGAATTTGAATTCAACAAAAATATGGCATTCAGAGACTATTTATGATCATGAAGCCATTGTCCATTTTTGGAAAAACTATCTAGTTACTAATACCCCTCAGGGAAGGAAACTGCTACCCTTACATTTGATTCCAGACCCACAGCAATGTTGCGACTCTTAACTGGACAATTAAAGTTGGGCAATAAATGCTTGCTTAGTTGGTGATACCCACATCCTAAAAATAAAAGAAAAATGGGTACAGACATTAGTCCATTTTGTTTTGTCTAGAACGGACTCAGAATCTGACTCAGATAGTAAAGTTATCCCTAGAGTGTTTTAGTTGCCTCTTGAGACCCTAAATGAGACATTGTACCAGACTATGTGGAAGCACGACAGTTTGTAGAGTATTCAACAGGGAGAGGACTTAAATAAATGCAGTCAAAGCAGTAAACCTGTTTATTCAGAGATTCAGCTGACAGATTAATTAACGTATGAAAAAGGTTTACTTTCTTACTGGTTGGGTATTAGTGCTTTGGGGAAAACTAAAACTTTACAGCAAAGACTTAAACGTCGCGAAGAAGTCAATCTGATACACGCAAATTTAATTTCAAATTTGTGGGCTACTTCAAACTGTATTAAATGCATTGATGGTGCTATTTAAGACAAATGTTTCTGGGAAACTTGGAGAACAAAGAAAATTGCTTCTGTCGATCTTAAATCACCACCAGTGCAACTGATATGAAGAAAATTAAGTGACTTTAATGCCCTCCCAAAGGGTGGAGTAGAGACAGAATAGGTCTCACACCTGTTCTAACCCATTCCCAGATTCATCATTTCCAGTCTCCTGAATGAATCCTATCACCATGAGGGTGTTCCACTGATGATTCAGTGGGAATTGCTGGAACTGCTTCATCAGAAGAAGCATAAGTAGTGACAATAGGGCAGCAAACTCTGAAGATTGGAAGAAGTGTCCTCTCAAAGTATGCTACACAGTTCAGTAGTGAGTGCTGAGAATGAAATCGAGGAAGAAAAGAACATTTCAAGTTTCTATTTCAGCTTCAAAGGCCATTTTTCCTGACTGTTCTAGATGCTTACCATCAGATTCCTTTACTGTGACAGCTCTGGGATGTGGGAGAATGGGGGAATAATCTGCCATGGCACTGACCCTCCACCAAGCATTACCATGGAGCAAGCATTAGCTATGGTTTGGGCATTGCTGAAGGGAAGCAAATCCAGGCCACATAGTAAAATAATGCTTTGGCTCATCACCCAAATTTTGTGTGATATTGTGGGGCTGGAAGATAGACCTCCTATAGAGATAACAAGGTGTAGTACTGGATGAATACAGCAGGCCAAACAACGTCAGAGGAGTAGGAAAGCTGACGTTTTGGGCCTAGACCCTTCTTCAGAAAAACAAAAGCTCCTACAGACTAGGTATATTCCAAAAAGGTTACAAACAACATTGATATAGCCCTAATCTCACAATCACCCCTTTAATACACTAATTGTTGTTTCTTTTCTCAATTCTACAGACTCTTTCTGAGTGAAACTGCTGTTTGGTGCAATTTCTGGATAGTGGGACATGTCTACTACAAACTTAGTCATGATACTTCGTTTCATTTTGGGTTTGCAAAATCAAAATTTTGAGCTGTTTGTCCTATCAAATGCAGCTTAATTCTGAAGCAGAATTTTGAGATAATGCTGTATTCAGTGGTGCGTATATTTAAAGATGTAAGTACAGTTTCTTGCTGCATTGAGAAAGTATTCGGGCCTCAGCATTCAGTTCCTTGGCAGTGGTGGTTTCAGCACTCGGGGAGCCAGATTTGATGCAAACAGCGATCAGACTGCTACCAATTAATTCCAGGACATATGGCACCAACCGTCATGTTTTTAAGGATGATAGTAATGGCATTCTGTATGTGAGCCAGAATTCTATATGTGAGGCAGATTGGCACATCATTCAAACTGTCACAATGACTTGATGCCCAACCTGCCATTTTGGATTTTGACAGTGTAGTCAACTTCACTGCCGTAAACATGCACAGCCAAACATACTATGAGAAGAACAGGGGACCTCATACCTGAGTTATTTAATAACAATCACCATCTAACCTGTTGTTAGTTGTTTTTGACTATTTCCATGCTGTCATTTGAGGAGTTGTGAAAATTTGGTCATGTCAGCAGGAAGCGTTGTTGAATGTTGTGAAAGCATTCTCTGCCTTGAGCATAACAATTATCTACAGCCATAGAGATATTGGAGTGTACCATTGCGGAGAGATGAAACAAGGGGAGTAAAGGACGGCTGCTTGAAAATGGAGAAGGAGGAAGGCAGTTTTCAGAGTATTCTTCTTCGAACTGATCTTAAGTGGTGTGCCTGATGGCTACATTTCAAGAAGGAGACAGAGCTGTTCCACTCCTTGAAACTGGACGCATAACCTCAGAACAGGGAGAAAGCAATGTTACCAATTGCTGTCAAAGTGCTAATAGTCTCAAATTCTAATATCACTTGACTTATCCAGACCAGAACAACAGATTTGCAAACATTTCACAATGTATTATTTTTGTACCTTGGAGTTCACGAAGACACTTTATGCCATGGAAGAGGAGTTCATTATCTTATCTTCCTTATATTAGATTCCCTACAGTGTAGAAACAGGCCCTTCGGCCCAACAAGTTCACACCGCCCCCTTGTAGCATCCCACCCAGACCCATCCTCCATAACACACACCCCCCTGAACACTATGGGCAATTTAACATGGCCGATCCACCTAGCCTGCACATCTTTGGACTGTGGGAGGAAACCGGAGCACCCGGAGGAGACCCATGCAGACGTGGGGAGAATGTGCAAAGTCCACATGGACAGTCGCCTGAGGCTGGAACCGAACCCGGGTCCCTGGCTCTGTGAGGCTGCAGTGCTAACCACTGAGCCACCGTGCTACCCTCTATTCTCTCTAAATATAAGAAGCATGAATTGCAGGCACATGGGCTTTCCTAAGATGGCTGACTAACAAATTGAGTGGGGATCCATCAAATGTACACATCTAGTCTTGCTGGCATTGGATTTCAATGGCAATGTACTGAATCCACAATCAATCACTCAGTGTGATACATGACCGTGTTCAGTACTGAATATTGGTAAATTTAGCCATTCCTGGCAGCAGTTATGATGTCTTCATCAAGTATTGATCTGTTGGCCCAGCTATCTTTAATACACCATAATGAACTGCAGAACAGAATGGGCAATCTTATATGCATGAACAATGACTCTCCTCTGAGATTGTGTTGTATGTACAGCTTGACTTTAAGAAGGTTCACACTTAAGACTCCGTGTGCTGTGTATAGAAAATGTTATGACTCTACTTGGAAGTTTTCTGCTTTGTGTTTAAAAGCTGCATGCATAGAAAATGAATTATTACTCTAATGTCTGCTTCACACCTTGTGAAGGGTTTTACTGCAGGAAATAAAATAACTCACAATCAATCCCTGATGATCAACTGATTTCTAGACCATAAGCCTTAACAGGGCAGACCCTACCAAGATGGCCAGCACTTCTATCAGCTGCAATGAGGATTTAACATGTGAGGATTCACTTACCTTGAATAGTAATGTGAAATCATTAAATGTCTAGGGTTAAATATTACATTATTTTGGCTAATCATTAATTTTGTTGGGTGGATACTTACAGAGGCCTTACTGACATGGGCTATGGCAAAATTTGTGACAGACTTGCACAACAAGTCTGGCAAATCTTACCTTGTTATCAGGAGTGACCTGCTGCATCTTTTATACACTTGAGAAGGAGCAAATCAGGTTTCTTGCCACAATTTTCCTCATTAATATTCAGCTTTGGACCTTAACAAATATAACAAACAAGCGAGATGTTGAGAATTAGAGTGGGTTGCTGGCGATTTCAACTTACCACTCGTACGATGTTGGACATCAGGCACCAACATCTCAGGAGATACTCCATTGCTACTGGCCACATTACACCCTGTCCATGGGTATTGGCTGTATTGTCACACTGTTTAGTGCAGACACAAACCAGGAAGCTTGTCAGGAGGTCCCAGGACAAAAAGTCGAGATAGCCAACTGCACCAAAAAGGAGCAGCTGTGTCACCCAGTTTTGTCTTCTTTAATACCCACCTATCTCTCACTTCATGAGGAAAACAACTCATAATAGGGCGGCATTAGTCCAAATGGGTTGTTCAACATTTAGCTCTTCATCCCTTATGTGGAGAGCATCCTGACTCTTACTGTTCTGAGCAGTTAAGTCAATATGTCCAAGCCCCTGGACTGGTATCAGAGAGGCTGCATTTTATTTATGTCTGGACTCCCTGACCAAAAGTTATCGCCTCTGTCTTGACTGATGACAGCTGACTAGTAGTCTCAAAATAATTCAGCGCTAAATGAATGGACCAGAGATGCAGCCTGGTCCAGTCAATGAGCTGGGTATATGTACTTGCATTCAAAGTGTCCTCGTAGCAGTACTACAATGACAGTTATCATTGTCCCACCAAGGTGCAGGACTGAGGGGTAGAAACATACTGCAAGTGAATTGGACATTTGTCACGAGAGTTCCAAGAGGCTGGCACTTGTTGGATATCAGTATCCATGAATGTGGGGTGCATATGGCCAGAATTCATGGAGTGTGACCTGAGCCATTGATGCCTGGTGGTTCTTTGAAGCAAGTAGTGAGCTGAAGTCCCAAAGTACCTGATCTGACACCAGTGTTGAGAATTCTCGGCATCTAGTTTCCTCACAGTGGCACAAAACTGGATAGTAATGAGGTGAGGCATGTAGCTAATAAGGATGTTTACAAGCAATAATCCCATTAAATAGGCAGCTCACAGCTGTCTCATGGGAATCTCATCTAGATGTTGGGAATTTAGTTGTAAGAGAAAGAAAGTTGTTCCTGATGTTGAGATCACCTTGCTGGACTTTACGTGTGGTTCTGCCACATTTCTCTCCATAGCTCACATTGGTTGTCTCCCTAGAAGTGTTTTCCCCTTGTGCCACTGCACCCATGTCCTCTATGCCAGGGTTATCTGCTCCCACTGAGATCCGAGGGCTTGCCTGAAACCCTCTGAGAGAAGAGAACCTCTCTCCTCCCATTCTTCCACTGCACAAGTAACTTCAGTGTGGGATCAAAAACCTGAGTTCATGTTCTCTTAACTGTCCAGTCAGTTTCAATTGCTGCTGCTGGCAACCATCCTTTTTCTCAAATGGATGAGTTTGGATTCACATTGAGCAGGCTTGCTTTAAGTGGTGTTAGTTTCACATGAATCTGTACCTCCTGCTTAGGTGCACAGTTATGTAGCAATGCATTCAATATTGGACTTAACATGACAATTGTAAAAAGAGCTCTTAAATAAATGATCTTGATTCAATATTGTCTCTCCCAAGGTTTTGTGGTAAAATTACACTTACTAAAGAATTAAGATTCTTATCTTATTCAGTGGTAGTTGGAATTGATAGCTTTACCAACAACCAAGGCATTCCAGACAAGATGTATATTTAAACACTTAAGTTTTCACAGATAGGGAAACATTGCTACCCTCAATAAACAATAGGTGATGAAAGTTATTAGACATATTATTATTAAAGTTTATTATTGCAGTTTCCGGTGTTAATTCAAAACCATCATGGTTAAGACTGCGTGATTACAGAGTACTCTCTGCTCTGTCCGTACAGCCTACTGCCTCATCTGTCCATCATTTGTTCATCTGATATACTGCCTTCCAGTGCTACCACTATTCATTTGCATGTGTGAACTATTATTTTGTTATCGTTTCTTGAAATGTCTCACTTACTGTAGCTGTCTTGGCTCAATTCTTTTAACCAAAATAATTTCCACATTTATCAGTTGTCAAATTTCTGTCATCATTGCAGTTCACAATGAGGGAGGATGGTCAGAGATTGGGGCTGGGTCAGACAAGGAACGGTCCAAAAGGGGGCAAAAAGGATATTTAACTTCTTCAGCCAGCAGTTCCCACCTTCTTTTCTTTACCATCAAATTTCCTGAAACATGCAGGGTTAAACAATAAAGTGTGTGTCTACATTACATTGCAGACATGTTCCTAAAAAAAACTTTCTTGAATCCTCTCACAATGAGAGCAATATGAGACGAATTAGGTACTGATCAGTTGCACAGTTCTTTCTTTCATTTCCAGATGATTGCCATTTGTTCTTGGTTGCCATGACTGTCTGAGTTTTTCTATTTGATTTCTTCTGAACTTCCATCAATCATGGTAACAAGGCCAGCCATAAAGATACGGCAGCTCATTTGTAATGCTTTTTCCATCATTGATTGTGTTATAATAAGACAACTCTGAAAAGCAGGAGTGTTGACAGAGAGAAACCATGTTGCTTTTTCTATTTTCTCTAACTCTGACAGTACAAAGTTAGGAAAAACCCTTACTTGTTTATGGTGGTCATTTGATTGTTTCATCTACGTTAGGTCAGTAATTTTTACTTTTTAAAACTATGTTAGTCCATTAACATCTGAAGTGTCAAAATCAGATGATATGAATTTAAAATTAATAGCTCACATTTTACCAACATCATGGTGACATTTAGTTTGTCATATTGATGTTGATAATTTTAAATAAATCCAAAAACAGACTAAAAAGAAATAAGAAATAATTTTAAATTACTTTGAGAGCTTTCTTTCTGGGGCCCTATGAAAAGAACCTTTCTGGATTCATTTGTAATAGTGCTGAAGAAGCTGATGATAAACATCTTCTACATTAAGCTCTTGGTTTGCAAAATGAGCATTCATGAACCTTTTATTAATGGAGATGAAAATGAGCAATGTAATGTGCACTGGCACATGAAGGTATCAGCCTCTCAGTATGAAAAGGGCAAGGCAACATACAAAAAGAAAACAATGAAGAACAATTCAGCAGAGCCAACACTTAACATGTGACATGCAGGGAAATATTTAGTATGTATGAAGCATTTGTAGGTAGTTATTTCTCAATTAAATTAAATGGAATGGAAGAAACAGCTTATATTGGAATTAGCTCCAAATACAATTCCAAAAAGAAGAAATGTTATGTTTAAAACAGGCATTTTGAATGACTATTTTTGGAAATAACATAAAGAAGTACATGAATATTAATGGATTATTTCTATTAGGGCGTTATGGGCAAACACTTCTTCTTGTTTGATAAAGTGTTGGTGGTCACAATTTTACTCTTCCTAAATTCTTGGAAAGCAAGGTCTCCTGAGAGATAGAAAGCTACGTATGCCTGAGTTAATACATTCAGTTAAGCACAAAGTGATCGAATACAAACAGAGCATGTGAGAACATCTGAGATGCAGCCTGGTCAAACCTTAGAGCTAGGTGCGTGTCCATGAGTCCAAAGTGTCGCTAGTGTAGCCTCTCAATGCTAATTACTTGTGTGCCCTGCAATGCAAATCTGTGCTGTCTTAATGGCTTCCCAATGCATAGAAGAGGTCCCATGATGGATGTGAAAGATTAGCAAATGCCAGATGCAAAAGTGCAAAAGTGCAAAAGAGACTTACAAGAATGGCACGGGACTGAAGGTGGACTCTTATAAAAACCTAAAAACTTGGCCAATGACAAGAAATGTTGAAATATTGTGTGACATGTTGGTTACTGTTGTGGTTACAGTGGTTACTGTTAAAGGCTCTATAGACTACTCCTACTAATGACTTCTTTCCCCTACTATCCCTTATCTCCACCCAAACCAATTCTACATTTGGATCCCCTGAGCCAAAACTATTTCTAATAATTGCACCGGTGCTATTTTTGAATAATAGTGTTGCTTATCCACCTTTACCTAGCTTTTTTTTTGTTTGAATGTCATAGACTTCTCAATATTTAAGAAACAATCCTTGTCATCCTAAAGCCATATCTCCCAAATGAGTACCAGATTGTAATTATATACTTCAATTCATTTACTTTTGCTACCTTGTTATTAATGCTACATAATTTCATATACAGAGCCTGTATTTTTGTTGTTTCATCAACTTTGTGCCATTTTCAGTATGGCACCTGGAGACGATTGGAATTCTGCAGGGGTCAGTATTGGGACCAAAAATATTCACATAATTCATTAATGATCTGGGCAAAGGAACTGAGGGCTTATGTTTCCAGATGACACACAGATAGACGGAGGGACAGGTCTTGTTGAGGAAGTGTGGAGGCTGCAGATGGACTTGGACAGGTTAGGATAGTGGGCAAAGAAGTAGCAGGTAGAATACAATTTGGGAAACTGTGAGGCTATGCACTTTGCTAGGAAGAGTAGACTTGTTTACAATTTTCCAAATGGGGAAAGGCTTCAGAAAATTGAAGCACAAAGGAACTTAGGACTCCTAGTTCATGATTCTCCTAAGGCTATCAAGCAGTTTGTTGCCAGTTAACAATGTTAGCATTCATTTTGACAGTACTAGCACCAAAAGCGGGGATGTATAAGTCTCTGATCAGACTGTATTTGGAATAGTGGGAGCATTTTTGGGCACCTTATCTGAAGTGGGGTGTGCTGGCCTTGGAGGGAATCTAGAAGAGGTTTACAAAAATTATCCTGGGGATGAAGGGCTTGTCGTATGAGATGGTTGAGGACTTTGTATGCTCTTGATGGAGTTTAGAAGGATATGGGAGAATTCATTGAAATTCATAGAATGGTGAGAGGCCAGGATAGAATGGATGTGGAGAAGATGTTTCCACTGGTAGGGGAGATTAGGATCTGAGGGCACAGCCTCAGAGCAAAGACCTTTAGAGCTAAGCTGTAGAATTTCTTCAGCCAAAGGATGGAGAATCTCTGGAACATATTGCCACAGAAGGCTATGTCATTGAGTGTATTTAGAGACAGATAGGTTCTTGATTAGTAAGGGGATCAAAGGTTATGGGGAGAAGATAAAAGAATGAGGATCAGAACCATGTCAGCCATGATTCATAGGAGGAGCAGACTCGATAGATTGAATGGCCTAATTCTGTTCCTAAATGTTGTGGTCCTTTGGTTGTTTTTATGGTTGTTGGTGTACTCAGGTCTAGTTTCTTCTCTATACTTATTCCTGACCCTCATTTCCCATATTACTATCTTCCTCTCTTCCATTGTCTGTCCCCCTTGATATACTGCATTTGATTCCTCTCCCCCAATATTTAGTTTAGAACCATTTCTATTTCCCAAGTTGTGTGGTTTGCAGGAGCACTGGCCTCAGTGTGGTTTTTTAGGTTAGATTCCCTACAGTGTGGAAACAGGCCCTTCGGCCCAACAGCCCACACTGCCCCTTAGAGCATCCCACCCAGACCCACTCCCCTATAACCCACACACCCCTGAACACTATGGGAAATTTAGCATGGCCGATCCACCTAGCCTGCACATCTTTGGACCTTGGGAGGAAACCGGAGCACCCGGAGGAAACCCAATCATACACGGGGAGAATGTGCAAACTCCACACAGTTACCCGAGGCTGGAATTGAACCTGGGTCCCTGGCGCTGTGAGGCTGCAGTGCTAACCACTGAGTCACCGTGCTGCCCTATGATAACAGTTGCACAGCCTAAGTGAGAATGTTCCAGTGAACTGACTGTTCAGGTGTGAGCTGTCCTAATAGTATTTGAAAAAGCCTAGTTTGATTAAAAATAGTCATTGTGGCTTTGTGAGAGGCAGGTCATGCCTCATAAGCCTCATTGAATGTTCTGAGGATGTGACAAAACACATTCCCCATGATAGGCTCATTCAGAAAGTATGGAGGCATGGGATTCAGGGAAATTTGGCTGTCTAGATGCAAAATTGGCTGTCCAATAGAAGACAGAGGGCAGTAGTAGATGGAAAGTATTCAGTCTGGAGCTCGGTGACCAGTGATGTTCCGCAAGGATATGTTCTGGGAGCTCTGTTCTTTGTGATCTTTATAAATGAATTGGATGAGGACGTGGAAGGGTGGGTTAGTAAGTTTGCCAATGACATGAAGGTTGGTGGAGTTGTGGATAGTATGGAGAGCTGTTGTAGGTTGCAATGGGACATTGGCAGCATGCTGAGCTGGGTAAAGGAGTGGCAGCTGGAATTCAACCTGGAAAATTATGAAGTGATTCATTTTGGAAGGTCAAATTTGAATGCAGAATACAGGGTCAATGGTAGGATTCTTAGCAGTGTGGAGGAATGGAGGGATCTTGGGAATCCATATCCAGAGATCCCTCAAAGTTGCCACTCAAGTTGATAGGGTTGTATGGCTTTCACTGGCAGGGGGATTGAGTTTAAGAGCCGCAACGTTATGCTGCAGCTCTATAAAACCCTGGTTCAGCAACACTTGGAATATTGTGCTCCATTCTGGCCACCTCATTATAGGAAGGACATGGAAGCATTAGAGAGGGTGCAGAGGAGACTTTCCAGGATGCAGCCTGGTCTGGAGGGCAGGTCTTATGAGGAAATGTTGAGGAAGCTGGGGCTTTTCTCTTTGGAACAAAGAAGGCTGAGAGGTGATTTGAAAGAGTTGTACAAGATGATGAGAGGCATAGATAGAGTGGATAGTTAGAGACTTTTTCCCAGGGTGGAAATGACTATCATGAGAGGGCACAACTTAAAGTGATTGGAAGAAGGTATAGGGGAGATGTCAGAGGTAGGTTCTTTACACAGAGAGTGATGGGTGCATGGAATGCACTACCTGTGGTGGTAATAAAGTCAGATACATTAGGGATGTTTAAACGACTCTTGGCTAGGCACATGGATGATAGTAAAATGAAGGATAGGCAGGTTAGTTAGGATAATAGGCTCAACATTGTGGGCCAAAGGGCCTGTAATGCGCTGTACTGTGCTATGTTGTTGTTGTAGTACGGTGCCAATTTTCCTTTGTACTGGTGTGATAAGGTTATATGCAGATGGCCCATGAACTTGAACCGACTTCTCCCACTCCAGTCTTTGAGCAACGTATTCATTTCTTCAGTTTTTTTAAAAGCTTATGCCAATTTGCTCACTGCTCAGCTAACAACCCAGATACATTTACCATGTTAACCATGTAACAAAAAGGCCAATTACATAATTATTAAGACAAATGGCAGACAATTACTTGATAAAAAATCAATCATGGCCACAGTGGATTGGCCACAATGAATCCCGTTGAAAATGCTTTCAAAAAGTAGAAAAAATCAGCCCATTATTTGAATTTTACGAAAATGGTTATCTTAACAAGCATTGCATAATAAGCTCAGCGCTAGCTGGAAGAATAGCACCTCATTTTCAGCCTGGGAACTCAACAGCCTTCTGGGCTCAATATTGAGCCCAATAACTTTCGGGCTTGAGCTGTCCCATGTCCTTACCCCCACACCTAAGCACCAGGCCTTGTAATCACATCATCTGCAATTACACACAACCCTTTGTTAACCACTAACAGAGCCAATTAATAGGTATTCGCCCTCATAGCTTGAACGTTATCCAGTCCTTTGTCTGTCCAACTGTTCCACTTGCTATTTGGGATGTATCTTCACCTGTTGTTTACTCCTTACCTCTCCTCCCCACTCTATCAACTGCATAAAACTGGCATCTTCCTAGCTGTCATCAGTTCTGAGGAAGGGTCATTGTACCAGAAATGTTAACTGATTTCTCTCCACAGACACTGCCAGACCTACTGAGCTTTTCCAGCCCTTTCTGTTTTTGTTTCTTTTTGATTTCCGGCATCCACAGCTGTTTTAGTTCTTACATAAAAATACAGCACGGTTAAATCAGGAAACAAATTATGTTGGGATATTGGGACCAGTGATTCCAGTGTTATGGCGGTGATTGAAGAAAAGGGCTTCAGTCCTTCTACTGATTAATTGGAAGCAAGAGTGACTCACCCTAAGCTAATAGCTAGGCAATCAATCTGATAAAGATGAGCACAATGATGGAGTCAACATACAAATAGAGTTTTCCCTGGTGAAATTACACTCGTAAAATTTCTGAATACTGCCTCGTGGCTGCTGTGAAGTCTGAGAGTGTTTAGCACTCATTTGAAAACTCATTCTGTGCTTCTACTCCACTAATTCTGTACAACGACTGGCTGACATTCTCTCCATGAGACATTATCAAAAATTAGAGTCGGAGAGTCGTTGAGCTGTACAGCAAGGAAACAGACCCTTTGGTCCAACTCATCTATGCTGACCAGATATCCTAAATCAATCTGCTCCCATTTGCAAGCATTTGGCCCATATCTAAACTCTTCCTATTCATATACATTTCCAGGTGCCTTTTAAATGTCGTAATTGTACCAGTCTCCACCACTTCCTCTGGCAGCTCATTCCATACATGCACCATCCTCTGCATAAAAAGTTGTCTTTAAGTCCCTTTTAAATCTTGCCCCTCTCACCTTAAACCTATGTCTCTAGTTTTAGACTGCACTACCCCTGGGAAAAAGAAACTTTGAGAATTCACCCTATCTATGCCCCTCATGGTTTTATAAACATCTTCAAGGTCTTGCCTCAGCCTCCATTGCTCCAGGCAAAATAGCCCTGGCTGATTCAGCCTCTTCCTATATCTCAAATCCTCCAGCCCTGGCAATATCCTGGTAAATCTTTTCAAGTTTCACAACATCCTTCCGATAGCAGGGTGACCAGAATTGCATACAATATTCCAAAAGTGGCCTAACCAATGTCTTGTGCAGCCACAACATGATTTCCCAACTCCTATACTCAATGCACTGACCAATAAAAGCAAGCATACCAAATGCCTTCTTCACTGTCCTATCCATTTGTGACTCTACTTTCAAGGAACTATGAACCTGCACTCCAAGGTCTCTTTGTTCAGCAACACTCCCTAGGACTTTACCATTAAGTGTGTAAGTCCTATCCTGATTTGCCTTACCAAAATGCAATACCCCAAACAGATTATAATTTTTACCATTGACATGTGGAGGAATGTGGGTGTACAGGTCTACCGATCCCTCTGTGTGTGGCAACACGGGTGGATAAGGTATTCAAGAAGGCATACAGCACCATTGCCTTCATTAGCCAGGGCTTTGAATATAAAAGTTGGCAAGCTTAACAAAACTTCAGTTAGGCCACATTTGGAATATTGCGTGTAGTTCTGGTCACCAAACTACCAGAAGGATGTGGATGCTTTGGAATGGGGGATGTGGAGAAGGTTTACCAGGATGTTGCCCAGTCTGGAGGGTTTTAGTTATGAGGAGTGGTTGAATAAACCTGAATTGTTTTTACTGGAAAGATGGAAGCTGCCAGACAATATCATAGAGGTTACAAAATAATGAGAGGCGTAGATAAGGTGGATGGTCAGGGGCTTTTTTCCCAAGTTGGAAAGATGAACTACAAGAGGGCACGGGTAGAAGGTAAGAGGGGGAAGGTTTATGGGAAAAGTGTGGGGAAAATTTTACACACAGAGTGTGGTGGGTGGCTGGAACACTCTGCTAGTGGAAGTAGTGGAAGCAGGCACATTAACAGTGTTGAAGGAGTATGTTTATAGATTTATGAACAGGAGGCGAACAGAGGGACAGAAACCGCACATGGGCAATAAGGGTATAAATAAGGATTAGAATCAGCACAGGCTTGGTGGGCGGTAAGATATGTTTCTGTGCTGTATTGAATTCTAAATGTATATACCCTTCCGCCTTTTATAATAAATCCCCTTTTAGTTGATTCAGTAAGCATAAGATGGACTAATGCCAGAATTTGACTGTTTATGCTTACTGCCAGTTTTACTCACCTGTTTAGGCTCAGAGGAAATCATACCCAGAACTGCCAACCTGTATTTGGGCAAAGTGCTGTTGCTATGCAAAAAGCTGGTACGTCATTGTAGCTAATTACTCCCTGAAGATACCATGATGTGTTTGAAAGAATAAACAACATTCAGTAAAAATGACTTAATCTTCATTAGCTGTGTGTGGTACAAAATTGTTGCAAAGATGTAATATATTGAAGATGTTAGCATACTTTTTTAATGAAACCTTATATGGGGTCTTAACAATTTCTGCACTTCAAAGCTAAGCATTTTAATCACCCCCACCTGCATCTCCTACCTACTAACCTCATCCCGCCTCCTTGACCTGTCCATCCTCCCTGGACTGACCTATGCCCTCCCTAACTCCCCACCTACACTCACCTTTACTGTCTCCAACCCCTGGTCCTTGGCCTGTCTGTCTCTTCTCCACTTATTTCTCCCTCATCCATCTTCTATCCATCTCACCCCTCTCTCTATTTATTTCTGAATCCCCTTCCCCCATTTCTGAAGAAGGGTCTAGACTGCAAACATCTGCCTTCCTGCTCCTCTGATGCTGCTTGGCCTGCTGTGTTCATTCAGCTCCACACCTTGTTATCTCAGATTCTCCAGCATTGGCAGTTCCTACTATCTCTCTCAGCATTTTAATGATTTTTACAAAATTTGTCACCAATTTATTACCAATTTTCTCTTTTGTCCTAAAGTGAAATTAAGGATGGGCAATAATTACTGGCCTGTTAGCAATACCATGTCTTGAACAGGACTAATTAAAGTTGGTTATTTTCCTAAAACCAGTTGAGCACATTGCCTTTATTCTAATCTGTATTTGCTGAGCTGTAGCTCACTGTTGTCTTGCTCTTGCAACCTACCTGACATCAACAAAACCAAAACAAATTTTGGACCAAATTTGAGGTTTTCTTGATCTGAGCAGCTCAGTAGCTCACTAAATAAGCCAACTTAGCCATCAAGAAATCTTATGTTTCAACTGCTTTAAGTTCTTTCCTTGTTTTATCCCTTTTTATCCTTAAAATGATGGAAAGAATTATACTATGTCCTTATAGATTCCAGCAGTCCTTCAAAACCTGTGGTGGCAAGTATGGAAGTGAGTATCTGCAGACTATTGGAGTTGAATAAATATCATACATAAGGTCATGCTATTCCCCTGTGGATATTTCAAAAGCATATTTCCAACCAAAAACACTGCACAACAAGAAGGAACAGGAATCACAACCAATTTTCTTTATTTTCGTGGTCAACTCATCAAACCTGGGAGCTCTTGGTGTTACACATTCATTCAGTATCATTGGAGAACTGAAAAGTGTTAGGAAACATGCGTCTCAAAATTGTATTTGAATTTTTGAGGTGATTATATCAGCAGATTCAAGGAAAGCATTAAACTGTAACTGAGGTCTTTTAGATCTTATAAAAAGTTATAATAACAGCTTATGAACAATATCCTCCCTAAAAGGAAGGAATGCATGGAGAAAAAAATAATCTTCTAGTCAAAAGAAAATGGAATTTTTAAAAGATCGTCCATAGTTACCCAGGCAGCTAAGTTGCAGGAAAGTAAGTTGTACCTATAAGCTCTGCTAAGAAAGAAATATTACTCCATTATTAGAATAATTCACTTTATGATACAATTCTCCACATGCACAATTAAGCATGCACAAAAAGGTTAGTCGGAAATATGAAAGCAAACATTTTGGAAAATAATGAAAAAAATTTGAACATGCAAAGCAATAAGATAAAATGTACAAAATGGTCAACTTATTTCACAATACATTTTTGGAAACATTCATGAGGAACGACAATGATTTATGATTTCTTTTTTCACTTGCCCTCCAGGGAATGTATTTATTCTAAAGTTATCACAGATGAGTAACAGAAGTAAGAAGCAAAGAAAATAACGTCAAATTGACACATAGGAAATAAATTACATTAGGTTTGATAAATGTCTTCATACTAAATATCCACGGTACAACTAACATGTCCAAAGTTTAGAAATAATATGTTATGCACTATGATAGATAGGTTTAAAAATTAAATGTGCCTTGGTGCCAATGAAAAGCTCTACCAATTACGGAACCAACAACAGTGCTGTACCTGTCCAGTGTGAAAACCTTCCAACTATATTTTAAAATTAAATTGTTAATGCGTACAATTCTTCTCAATTTACTAGCAAGATGTAAAGTCGTTGGTTTAGATTTTGACTTGGAGCAGTTTTTATTTCTTGTACTTTGTATTTATATTGTTGCCAGTCCTATTAATACCTTACGTCTAGCAGAAAAGATAAAGCAGAAATGTTCTGACAATTCTTGTATTTTCTTAGATATAAACAATTATTGAGCTAAAGAATTAACATTGTCTTTCTATGGTTGCTGCTCGATAGTTGAGTATTTCCAGCTTTTTTTCAATGAATTTCAGATTTCCACTACCTGCCTATTTTATTTCTGTATTCGTCATTTTTCATGATGGAATCCAGAAAAGTAAAAAAGCTATGGCTCTGAATTTGATAAGTTGTTCCGCATATATACCAATGAGAAAATCATTGTCTGGACAGCTGCTTGAAACAGCCTGGGTCAATTCATTTATTTAATCTTTCAATGAGTGGTTCAATGAGTGTTAAATTTAACACAGAATTAAAGGCATGATGTTAGAATGACTGGGAATTAGGTTTCAGCATTTCATGAGGCATATTTGGCTGAGGATTACAATTGCTAAGTGAGGAACAGTGAGTGGATAGCTTCTAAATATTCATGTACCTTCAATTGAGGCATTCAGGAAGGGATTGGATGATTATTTGCCCAAAAATAATGAGCCAAGGTCTGGAGAAAAGAACTAGAGGTTGGCATGAGGTAATGATGCTCATCTAACCAGCTGGTGCAGGCAGAAGTGGCTGCATGGCCTCCTCCTGTGATTCTGTGAAGTTGTTCTTCATGTTGTGGTTATACATGCATCCACTTGGTTCACTGTGGAAAGGACTAAAAAAGCACTGGGAGGTTTGATTTATTAATTTTCCAGGGCAACCCCAACAAATCTACATCTTTACACTCAAAGAAAATATGATTTACCCATTACACCTTGAAACTAATCCAAACAAGGGTATGGAATCTCAGGACTTATCTACTTAAAGTATTTCAAAGCAATTGCATGGCAATCAAGTTTAAACAGAAATAAAACATAAAGTTGCTTAAAAGACAACACTAATAGCTAGCTACAATATATCTTCTCAACTTTATTCTGCATTATATTGGCTTAAAGACATTAAAACAGTAGTCTCAGCATGTTTTACTATAAATTATTAACAAGCTTCATTCAAAGACAATAAAATGTGAGGCTGGATGAACACAGCAGGCCAAGCAGCATCTCAGGAGCACAAAAGCTGACGTTTCGGGCCTAGACCCTTCATCAGAGAGGGGGATGGGGGGAGGGAACTGGAATAAATAGGGAGAGAGGGGGAGGCGGACCGAAGATGGAGAGTAAAGAAGATAGGTGGAGAAGGTGTGGGTGGGGAGGTAGGGAGGGGATAGGTCAGTCCAGGGAAGACGGACAGGTCAAGGAGGTGGGATGAGGTTAGTAGGTAGCTGGGGGTGCGGCTTGGGGTGGGAGGAAGGGATGGGTGAGAGGAAGAACCGGTTAGGGAGGCAGAGACAGGTTGGACTGGTTTTGGGATGCAGTGGGTGGGGGGGAAGAGCTGGGCTGGTTGTGTGGTGCAGTGGGGGGAGGGGATGAACTGGGCTGGTTTGGGGATGCAGTGGGGGAAGGGGAGATTTTGAAACTGGTGAAGTCCACATTGATACCATATGGCTGCAGGGTTCCCAGGCGGAATATGAGTTGCTGTTCCTGCAACCTTCGGGTGGCATCATTGTGGCAGTGCAGGAGGCCCATGATGGACATGTCATCAAGAGAATGGGAGGGGGAGTGGAAATGGTTTGCGACTGGGAGGAGCAGTAGTTTGTTGCGAACTGAGCGGAGGTGTTCTGCAAAGGTTCACCTGCACATCTGCCAATGTGGTATACTGCATCCACTGTACCCGGTGCGGCTTTCTCTACATTGGGGAAACCAAGCGGAGGCTTGGGGACCGCTTTGCAGAACACCTCCGCTCAGTTCGCAACAAACTACTGCACCTCCCAGTCGCAAACCATTTCCACTCCCGCTCCCATTCTCTTGATGACATGTCCATCATGGGCCTCCTGCACTGCCACAATGATGCCACCCGAAGGTTGCAGGAACAGCAACTCATATTCCGCCTGGGAACCCTGCAGCCATATGGTATCAATGTGGACTTCACCAGTTTCAAAATCTCCCCTTCCCCCACTGCATCCCCAAACCAGCCCAGTTCATCCCCTCCCCCCACTGCACCACACAACCAGCCCAGCTCTTCCCCCCCACCCACTGCATCCCAAAACCAGTCCAACCTGTCTCTGCCTCCCTAACCGGTTCTTCCTCTCACCCATCCCTTCCTCCCACCCCAAGCCGCACCCCCAGCTACCTACTAACCTCATCCCACCTCCTTGACCTGTCCGTCTTCCCTGGACTGACCTATCCCCTCCCTACCTCCCCACCCACACCTTCTCCACCTATCTTCTTTACTCTCCATCTTCGGTCCGCCTCCCCCTCTCTCCCTATTTATTCCAGTTCCCTCCCCCCATCCCCCTCTCTGATGAAGGGTCTAGGCCCGAAACGTCAGCTTTTGTGCTCCTGAGATGCTGCTTGGCCTGCTGTGTTCATCCAGCCTCACATTTTATTATCTTGGAATCTCCAGCATCTGCAGTTCCCATTATCTCTCATTCAAAGACAGTCTGTTTACCACAGAATTCAATCCACAGGCACCAGTGTTAGAAAATGTCATAAGCCATCTCAGGTGTGTGGCTGTTACATATAAATGTCTCCTAACCAAACATCTTTATTGATTTAGCAATCATTTGATGGAATGGTAAAGAATTAATAATTACGCCAAAAAGATTATTTTGTCCTGTAAATTTTAGTTAAAGATCAAGAATCTATGCAAAAACAAAAATTATAGCATAGATTTAAAAAGAGAAAACAAAACTAGTCCCTTTGAAATGATAGTGAGATACTCAGTGACATTTTCACAACTCTGCAGGAATATCTACCATGGAGACATCCAGCTTTGCCAGTGACAGATGGAAAAGGCTTTCAGAACTGGCAAAATGCCAGAAAATGCAGATACCTTGATGTTTTTACAAAAATTCAAACCCAAATTCTTTGATGAGCATTGACCTCCATTAATCTTAGAGACTTTTTTTTTCCTTATCCAATTACAATCTGATACTTTTCAACATACAGGGCACACTGTGGAAGAAAATGTAAAATGGATTTTCAGATATGCCTCATGCAAATGAATTGATCCAGGTTGTATGTATGTAAACTTTGTGTTGACTGCTCATCAGCATGATTGCTGCATGCAGTCCAATGTGAAATGCTCTGCTGACTGAATGCACACTCAACAGTAAGCCCAGGACATTTATGAATGGTATATTGGTATTTTATAAAGGCCTAACCTTCTAAAAAGGGAGGTGCACTCAATTTACAGTAGCTGCTGCAATGACCTCAGAAAAGTTATTCCTCGAAGAAAAGAGACTGTAGAAGTTACAACAAACCATACAGAAGTCTCTGAAGTTCTCTGATGTTGTGCTTGAGGTCGTAAGCAATGGTGATGGCAATGAGGAAAGCGTTTGTGTTTTCCCATTGGGTCTTCAGGCCCTTATGAATATTCTGCAAAGGAACTGAGATCAGGGAGCCAAGGAGATCTGCCCCAAGATATAGGGTGCAGTGTTGAAATAGTTTAGTGGCTGCATATGCATGGTCAAGATCAGTGAATGCTTCCTTGAATGACATATCCTATCCATAAGACCTTAAGAAAATAAGATGTAGGAACAAGATAATAAAATGTGAGGCTGGATGAACACAGCAGGCCAAGCAGCATCTCAGGAGCACAAAAGCTGACGTTTCGGGCCTAGACCCTTCATCAGAGAGGGGGATGGGGGGAGGGAACTGGAATAAATAGGGAGAGAGGGGGAGGCGGACCGAAGATGGAGAGTAAAGAAGATAGGTGGAGAGGGTGTAGGTGGGGAGGTAGGGAGGGGATAGGTCAGTCCAGGGAAGACGGACAGGTCAAGGAGGTGGGATGAGGTTAGTAGGTAGCTGGGGGTGCGGCTTGGGGTGGGAGGAAGGGATGGGTGAGAGGAAGAACCGGTTAGGGAGGCAGAGACAGGTTGGACTGGTTTTGGGATGCAGTGGGTGGGGGGGAAGAGCTGGGCTGGTTGTGTGGTGCAGTGGGGGGAGGGGATGAACTGGGCTGGTTTGGGGATGCAGTAGGGGAAGGGGAGATTTTGAAACTGGTGAAGTCCACATTGATACCATATGGCTGCAGGGTTCCCAGGCGGAATATGAGTTGCTGTTCCTGCAACCTTCGGGTGGCATCATTGTGGCAGTGCAGGAGGCCCATGATGGACATGTCATCAAGAGAATGGGAGGGGGAGTGGAAATGGTTCGCGACTGGGAGGTGCAGTTGTTTGTTGCGAACTGAGCGGAGGTGTTCTGCAAAGCGGTCCCCAAGCCTCCGCTTGGTTTCCCCAATGTAGAGAAAGCCGCACCGGGTACAGTGGATGCAGTATACCACATTGGCAGATGTGCAGGTGAACCTCTGCTTAATGTGGAATGTCATCTTGGGGCCTGGGATGGGGGTGAGGGAGGAGGTGTGGGGACAAGTGTAGCATTTCCTGCGGTTGCAGGGGAAGGTGCCGGGTGTGGTGGGGTTGGAGGGCAGTGTGGAGCGAACAAGGGAGTCACGGAGAGAGTGGTCTCTCCGGAAAGCAGACAGGGGTGGGGATGGAAAAATGTCTTGGGTGGTGGGGTCGGATTGTAAATGGCGGAAGTGTCGGAGGATAATGCGTTGTATCCGGAGGTTGGTAGGGTGGTGTGTGAGAACGAGGGGGATCCTCTTGGGGCGGTTGTGGCGGGGGCGGGGTGTGAGGGATGTGTCGCGGGAAATGCGGGAGACGCGGTCAAGGGCGTTCTCAATCACCGTGGGGGGGAAGTTGCGGTCCTTAAAGAACTTGGACATCTGGGATGTGCGGGAGTGGATGTCCATCATGGGCCTCCTGCACTGCCACAATGATGCCACCCGAAGGTTGCAGGAACAGCAACTCATATTCCGCCTGGGAACCCTGCAGCCATATGGTATCAATGTGGACTTCACCAGTTTCAAAATCTCCCCTTCCCCTACTGCATCCCCAAACCAGCCCAGTTCATCCCCTCCCCCCACTGCACCACACAACCAGCCCAGCTCTTCCCCCCCACCCACTGCATCCCAAAACCAGTCCAACCTGTCTCTGCCTCCCTAACCGGTTCTTCCTCTCACCCATCCCTTCCTCCCACCCCAAGCCGCACCCCCAGCTACCTACTAACCTCATCCCACCTCCTTGACCTGTCCGTCTTCCCTGGACTGACCTATCCCCTCCCTACCTCCCCACCTACACCCTCTCCACCTATCTTCTTTACTCTCCATCTTCGGTCCGCCTCCCCCTCTCTCCCTATTTATTCCAGTTCCCTCCCCCCATCCCCCTCTCTGATGAAGGGTCTAGGCCCGAAACGTCAGCTTTTGTGCTCCTGAGATGCTGCTTGGCCTGCTGTGTTCATCCAGCCTCACATTTTATTATCTTGGAATCTCCAGCATCTGCAGTTCCCATTATCTCTGAAGATGTAGGAACAGACTAGTTAATCCATCAGGTCCTACTCTGTCACAACAGAACTGACATTCCTTGCCTATCTTTCCTGGCTCTTCTCCATAACCTTCATGCCTTGATAAATTAAAAATCTCTCTATGTCAGCCTTGAAAATTCCTAATAATGCAGACTCACAGCTTTCTGTGGTAAACAATTCCACACTTCACTTTGAGAGAAAAAACACCTCCTCATCTCTAGCCTAGCTGAGCGATCCCTAACTCTGTAATTATGCGTTCTGGTCCACAAGAGGAAGGCACCTCTCTGTAACTACTCCATGAAACCCTTTAAGAATCATGCATGTTTCAATAAGGTTGCCTCATATTTGTCTAAACTCAATCTACTCAACTTCTCATCATGAAAATATGCCTCCATACGTGGAGTCAAACCAATGAACTTTCTTTGGACTGCATCCACAGCCAGTATATCTTTCCTTAGATAAGGAGAACAAAGCAGCTCACAGTATTCTAAGTGTAGCCTGATCAGTGCTTTGCATAGTTTTAACAAGATTTCTCTTTGTTATTACCCATTCCCACTTAAACAAAAATAGCACTCAATTGGCCTTTACCAATACCCATTGAACCTCTATACTAGCTTTTTGTGATTCATGCATAAAGACTGTCAAATGCCCCTGTGCTGCAGCTTTCATCAATCTTTCTCCATTTAAACAATAGTCAGCATTTTTATTCTTCCTGCCAAAGGGTCCAGGGCTTTTGCTTCCTAAATTATATCACATCTGACAAGATTTTTCCCACTCACTAAACCTGCCTATATCTCTCTTTGTGTCATTCTTATTATTTGCCTTCCTACCTATTTTTATATCATTTGTAAATGTGGTGATAGTAAACTCACTTCTTTCATCCAAGTCATTCATAGATATTGTAAATAATTTTAGCGCTAGCAATGATTTATGTGCCGCTCCACTAGTTACAGGTTGTCTTAGTGAAAATGCTTCCTTTATCCCAACTCTCTCAGTGCAATTTCATAGGGTTCTCAGTGACATTGACTATAAATTTGTGGCATAATTGGATAAAAAGCCTTACAAGGACCACCTCAATGTTGGGTACATTTTGCTCTACTTTTTACAATCAGCATGGCAAGTTGCCAATTAAGGGGGATTAATGATTGTTAAATGCCTTGGCAGACCAACTTGCCTTATTAATATTCAACTTTCGCTTGTGCCAAATGTGACAAGCATGCCAGATGTCAAGAAAATTCAACATGTAAACCAGAGTGGATTCAGCTCACATGTGCTCCAAAGGATTACCATGTTGTATTTAGTCAAACTGTAACTCAGGGCACAATCTACTTGCACTAGCTACATGCACTTGTCAACCAGAGACGTTGCCAACAGGCATTTTCCAACCCCTTATGATCATCAAGGTACCTCCCCAATGCATTGGCAGGGCACTTTGGAAACATTGTTTTGCGTTACATGTTACACCAGCAATTGACATTGAAAGACTGCAGCAGGGACACTTTCAGTGCATGGTCAGACGCCCAATTCAGCACCCAGACTGCACTTAAGGACCACTTGCTTCCTGTCTTAGCATATGATCATTTAGCATGTATTCTCACCATTCCTGAATTGACCTGTGATGCAAATCAGTACAGACAGACAATGAGGCAAATCACATTAAAAGTCAGCAGTTCTCAGTCAAGGGGGAACATATCTTTCTGTAAAGCAGTGTGCTATGCCAATGTCACAGTTTGCAGCATGTGCCAGCAGCTCTTTGCATGTGCAGCAAGTAGAGTTTGAAACATGAAGTTGAAAAGCCATTTGGGAGATTGGAAGACAAGTGAAATGGAGTCAAAGATCGAGTATCTTCAAATGTGGAATGCTGTCAAAAAAGACAAAGTTAAGGGCATTCTTTGGGAACTGAATGTTCAAGAATATCCAATGTTTAAGAAAGACAGATAAGAAGGTAAGGGAGGTGTAGATGGCATTGATCATAGGAAATAGCGCAGTACAGCACAAGAACAGGTCCTTCGTCCCACCGTATCTGCACCAAAAATGATGCTATTCTAAACTAATTCCATCTGCCTGCAACAGGAGCAAATATTGATTGGAGTTATTTACATGCAATCAAATAATAGTAGTGTGGGGCATGTTATTAATCAGGAAATGGAGAAGCATGTAACTCTACTCTGTGCATACACTGAATAAACCAAATGAGCCCTAAAGCTGTGGAGAATGATTTTCTAGAATGTTTCTAATTTCTAGGGCAAATATGTTGAGAAGCCATCTAACTGAAATCTACAAATAAGACCAAAATATGACCACAGAATTCCAAAACTTGTGAGCTTTAAATAGAAAAGATTTCAAATCAGTAAACTGGGCTTTTTTTTGTCTGTTCACCCAAATGTACATTTTCAATTAGCATTGATTACTGGCTGAATGTTTAAATCTGTATTGTGTTAAATGTTTTATGTGATTTCACCTCAGAATTCATTTGTGGAACTACCTGTGAAAAGTTTTTTAACCTGTCACTAAAACTATAACTTTGCCCAATAGCATTGAGCTGAGACAAATTTCAACCATCACCAACTCAAACTGTGCCATAGTCAGTTAGCATTCAGGGGTGGTTTGAGTATTACGTCCTATTGTAAGAGGCATTGTGGCCACTGCAAATTGTCCTTCCCTGTAACTAACCAGATTTGACATCCCAAGTGGATGTTTTGACTTTTGGTTGCAGTTAAAGTAAATTTGTCGAATGCCTGTTGTTTATTTCAATTAGATTTTTATTTTGAAATATTTATACCAATGGACAAATGTTGACAGAAAAAGTTGCAGAGTCTTTGATGAGATATGTTCATTGCTAGCTTTGTGTCAACAAATACTTAGCAAATTGTGTAAAGGAAATAAATTTCCAGGCATTCAGCAATGGGCCATGAAGCCCCTTTAAGGCCACTTGTTTTCAAGGCAAAATGTGTTTGCCTTATAATAAACTGATCTGATGTTATTGCCTTGGGCTATTTCACTAATGGTAATCAGTAGTTTGCAAAGTAGTTGCTTCACAAAAATGCTTAAATAAATAAGAGCTTAAAGCTATAATGAAATAAATATACATGTTAAAATTGATATTTGACTGGAATGTAATTATTTTTATTTATATGTACATTTAAAAGCAACAATGTGTTGCTCAATACCATAATTTTCTAAGGGCATTTGGCAGCTAAAGTAAAATATGAATACATAGCTAAATGTGTAATTGTAGAAAAACAAATAAACCAAGCTGGAAGAAATTATTGTTTTACAAACTTAAAACTAACAGAATAAAAACAAAACTGTGTAACTTACACCTTTCACCTTCCCTTCAAAGCCAAGAAGTCCCTGTGAGCTTGTGTTACTCTTGTACAATATTGGGCAAAAATGTAATTTTGGCACTCAGCTGAACTACACATTTGGTGCCATCTCTCTATGAGATCAGGCTCTGAGGTGAGAGGGTCCAATGCGCATTGACAGTTTCATTCAACTGCTGAACATTTGAAGGGCTTGTCTAGAAATAAGTAAAAGTTACAATACCGATGCACATCAATTTATCGGGGATGTGACGGCCTAGTGATATTATCGCTGGACTGTTAATCCAGCAGCCCAGATAATGTTCAGGGACCCAGGTACAAATGCTGGCATGCCAGATGGTAGGATTTGAATTCAATACAAATCTGGGATTAAAGTCTAATGATGCCCACAAACCTATTGGTGATAGTCAGGAAAAACCCATCTGGATCACTAGTGTCTTTTCAAGAAGGGAACTGCCATCCTTACTGGGTCTGCCCTAAATGTGACTTCAGATCCACAGCAATGTGTTTGACCCTTACCAACTGTCTGGGCAATGAGGGTTGGGCAATAAAAACTGGCCTAGCCAGAGATACCCTCAACTCATGATTGATTAAATAACAAATAAATTGGTCCAACTAGTTAGTGTTGGTGCTTGTCCTCTGCCTGAACAACTAGTATTTTCCAAGCCGTTCTAATATACCTTCAACTATTTTTTTCCATGCACCTAGCTAATCTAGTCTTGAATGTTAACATAAATGGCAATTTCATGTTCGACATTTCACGAAAACCAGGTAAATGTGCAATTGAAGTCATCCATTTCAGTCCCACGTCCAGCCAAAATCTTTGGCATTACAATGTGCTTCCAAGCAAGAGAGAGGAGCACACCATCAATTGGATCATTCTACTATAACTATAGTGACATTCATGTTCTACATCAGGCTGCAACAGCTGCCAAGATGTGAGCCTGATCAAGAATGCTGTAGAACTTCTCTCTCCAGGTCCACCGGTTTGAAAGGTTAGGATTAGAAAAGGCCCAACTATTAAGTGTTTTTACTTTTGGTTACTTCTTCAGGGATGTGGGCATCATCAGTAAGTATTTGCTGGCCATTCTTCATTACCATTGAATTGAATGGTTTTCAAGACTACTTCAAAGTGCAGTTAAGAATTAGTGACATTGTTGTGAGTCTGGAGACTGGGTAAGGATGGTTGATTTTCTTTGCTATGGGACATAAATGAGTCAAACGGATTTTACAATATGTGATAATAGTTGTCTGTCACTTGGTCCTAATACAAACACATGAATTGCAAAAGCTGCAACTGTTGTGCTCAAGCTGAGGAAGGGAATATGGAAAAACACAACCTCCCTGAGAAAACTAAACTGTGAGCCTACCAAACATGCATCCTCAGTACACACCTCTGCAATGGTGAGATCTTTGTTACTCAGGATAATAAGTTGAGCAGATTCCACCTTCATTATATCAAACATAAACTTGGTATCTTTTGGCAGGGCAAGGTCACCACTTCAGAAGTCCTGGAGCGTGCTAATCCCTTCAGCACATACTCACTGCTGATCCAACAATGTCTGCACTAGATCAGCCCACAAACTCCAGACAGTTTGAAAAGAGGATCTACAGAAAACAGAGCCAGCACCTCCCCAGCCCCATCTTCCACTGAAGTCAATGCAGCAGAGACTGCCATACCAGACTGGAGCACCTGAGAGTTGACCAGAATGGTGTAAACTGTTGTCTTACAGAATCGAAAAGTGCTGTAAGTTGATAACTATCACAATCACTATTCCTAAGATGTGCTTTCTAGTCCAGATTTTTACATTAAATTTCATAGCCTGTTTTGAAGCCATATTTCCAAAAGATTATCCTAGATCTCTCAGAGATACTACCACTATACTATCATCTCGTTTACTTTAGTTACTTCCATTGTGAGGCCAAAAGGAGCAGGAATGCTCTTCCAAACCCCACAAATGCATTTACATCTCTATGATCCTGCTACTTCTCCTTATCACAAAGATTTCTGTCCAATCTCATAATAATGCTGTATTACAAGAGCAATCGGAACAAAATACATTGCCCTGAGAACTGTTTTCCATTTCAAGAGTTATACCTGGATGGAGAATATTAGCACAAATATTGCATTGTGTTTGAACAACATGATGCACTATAAGAATAACCTGTACAGATCTAAATTTTCATCATGACAGACAGAAGAAGGAAGTGTTAGAAGTCAGAAATTCCAACTCCTGCTCTGAATACTGCATCTCTCATTCCCATGTAGACTTGATTGGAGGTGTCTGTAGTTTCACACAGGTGTGGCTCTTGGAGACAGTTGACCATTTAAATGATTAGTCGCGTTCACTGAAATCAGATTTTGAAGTTAGTCCTGCTGGGAATCTGGAATGTGGAAATCAGACCTGGTAGGACTGTTTTCGATGCATCTCTTTTGGCTAATCAAGGTACCTCTTTGGAAATCAGGGGATCTCCTGGAGATACGATTCTAATACAAATTGAGGGTGGGTGGGCAGTGACTTTCGAGTTTACGTCATTGGGTATTCTTTGGGTGTGCGGTTAAGTACTCTTTGGGGAGTTAACTGTAGAGCTAATTGGACAAAAGTGATGCATAAGCAACTATCTACCGTCCAACCTGTCATGAGCTGTCAATTAATATCTATGTTTTTAATTACTAATATATGTTTTTATTAATGTGTCTGCATTTCTCAATAGAGTGTGGTCTTTGATATAGAACTTTCAGTAATAGAATTCTATTGCTCCTCCTGTGTGCTAATGTTTGCCATTTGTGGAATATGAGATGAGCTGGCATGGGAAGGCAAGAGCAAAGTGTTGTGAATTGACTCAGGTTGGCATGGTCACCATGGGAAGACTGAGGTCATAGGTTGGCACATGGTCTAATTGATGGGCAAGGGAGATGGGTAGATAGGTACGAGGTGGCTAAAAGGCTGTAGAGGCCATGGGGATGGGTAAATGGGAATAAGGTGGCACAGGAGGCACAAAGGATTGTGGGGAACTGGCATAGGGCATGAGCAGCCATAAGGATGGGTACAAGGGCAAACAGTGGCTTGGATTGGCTATGGGAAGGATGTGGATTAAAGAGAGGAAGTGCAGAAGAGAAACATTATGTTTTCATCTTTATATTTAAGTGTTGACTACAGTTCTGGGGACCCAAGGTAGGTCTTTCATGCAGCCACCTCAGGAACTAGCAGCCTCACCCAGCCAGACTCCAAATCCAGCCTGCCCACTCACCTACCCTGGCCCGATTAACAGAATTCTTGACTGCCATTTTTTAAAGGTCGTGTTTACAGAGACAGAAGTTCTCCTAAACTCTATGACACCATTGCCTCAATTGAACCTGCATCCACCATGTTTCCAAGCAGTCAGTTCCATACCCTAACTATACAGTGAGTGCAAAAGTTTATCTTACTTCATTCATTTCTTCTTCAGATCATTTAAATCTGTGCCCTCTTGCTCTTGTTCTTTCATGAGCAGGAACAGCTTCTCCCAAACTTTGAAAATCTCCTTTCAGACCTCTTTATAATCTTCTTCTTCTCCAGGGAGAACAGACCTAAATTCTTTGATCTATTCTCATAACTGAAACAACTCATTCTTACAAATCACTTTTGTACTCTCTCTAATGTGTTCACAATATTCTGATAATGTAGTGCCCAGAACAGTAGTTTTACAATATAGCACAAAACTAGAATTACCCTAATATGTGACAGCATTTAGAAGTATTGACATAACATTCAAGCATTCCTTTCAGAGTATCACAGCAGAGCAGAATAAATTTATTGTACATGATCATTCAAGTGCCAAATGCACTTTCAATGTGCAAATTAAGGAGGAGCTGTTGTGGGATTAGCTGTGTTAATTTTACATTTGAGGATACCTGCTTTTAGTAGGAAAAGAGATAACAAGGTGTGGAGCTGAATGAACACAACAGGCCAAGCAGCATCATAGGAGCAGGAAAGCTGATGTTTTAGGCCTAGACCCTTCTTCAGAAATGGGGGAGGGGAAGGGGGTTCTGAAATGAGCAGGGAGAGAGGGGGAGGCGGATCGAAGATGGATAGAGGAGAAGATAGGTGGAGAGGAGACAGACAGGTCAAAGAGGTGGGGATGGAGCCAGTAAAGGTGAGTGTAGGTGGGGAGGTAGGGGGGACATTGGTCAGTCCAGTGAGGATGGACATGTCAAGGGGGTAGGATGAGGCTAGTAGGTAGGAGATGGGGTGGGGCTTGAGGGGGGAGGAGGGGATAGGTGTGAGGAAGGACAGGTTAGGGAGGCGGGGATGAGCTGGGCTGGTTTTGGGATGTGGTAGGGGGAGGCGAGTTTTTGAAGCTTGTCAAATCCACATTGATACCATTGGGCTGCAGGGTTCCCAAGCAGAATATGAATTGCTTCAGTGATAATGGGAACTGCAGCTGCTGGAGAATCCAAGATAATAAAATGTGAGGCTGGATGAACACAGCAGGCCCAGCAGCATCTCAGGAGCACAATATGACTTGCTGTTCCTGCAACTTTGGGTGGCATCATTGTGGCAATGCAGGAGGCCCAGGATGGACAGGTCATTTGAGGAATGAGAGGGGGAGTAGAAATGGTTCGTGACTGGGAGGTGCAGTTGTTTAGTGAGAACTGAGTGTAGGTGTTCTGCAAAGCGGTCCCCAAGCCTCCGCTTGGCTTCCCCGATGTAGAGGAGGCCACAACAGGAACAGCAGATCTAGTATACCACATTAGCAGATGAGCCTCCTCTACATTGGGGAAATCAAGCGGACGGTTGGAGACCGTTTTGCAGAACAGCTACGCTCGGTTTGCATTAAACAACTGCAGTTCCCAGTCGCGAACCAATTTAACTCCCCCTCCCATTCCGCAGACGACACGTCATCCTGGGCCTCCTGCAGCACCACAACGATGCTACCTGAAGGTTGCTGGAACAGCAACTCATATTCCACTTGGGAACCCTGCAGCCCAATGGTTTCAGTGTGGATTTCACAAGCTTCAAAATCTCCCCTCTCGCTACCACATCCCAAAACCAGCCAAGCTTGACCCCGCCTCCCTAACCTGTCCTTCCACCCATCCCCTCCTCCCACCTCTTTATGATGAAAAGGTTGGGTTCATTAAAAATGTAAAAATGAGTTTGAGAAGTTTGCATTTTTTACCTTTTGAAAGACAACTTCTAACTTTTTATCCCCATTAAACTGTCTCCTTCTTATAATTTTAGCTTTTTAAGGCACTCGTTAGACAGGTTTTAGCTAAGTAAACTGCACTGCAGTGCTTTCAAACATGGTCAATCTATAGTCGCAAGGCAAGGTATCTGTTTTCCACTGGTTGATCTTCCCTCGCTCAGCCTAACCCAGGCATGGGCAGTTCAACAAAGAGAGATTATTGTCTGTGACCCTGCTGTCTTCTTGTTGTGTCCCGTGATTGAACAGGCGAAGAGGACACCCACAGCAGCTGAGCAGAAATACTAGACACTGAGTGAAGAATTTTGTTTCACACGTTTAAGTCCATTCCTTTGGGATACGCAGAACCATAGAATGTTAACTTAAGCCTCATTCCACATTGATATTATAAATAAACTCTTGGCAGATGATGACACAGGTAGGTGACATCCACACCATAGGAATTGCTCCCCCAACTCCTGATACTGAGCCTGAGAACTCAGTGACTTGTAAGTAATGCATGGTTGAATATCAAGCCACTACAATATCCTCAAACAAACAAGAAAATCAAGGCAATCATACCTGTATTCCAGATTCAGGATTTTTTTTTGTTAAAAATAACTTCTTGGGCATGTGAAGAGGAGTACTGGCAGTTAACATCAAGTTCAGGCTTGGGCACAGGGGTGCCAATGCAGCACTTTACCAGTTTCATCTTACCAGTGTGTTCAGCTGCACTAATCACCTTTTTGGAAGCTCAGGACACTGCTTAGACATTTAAAAAAGGGTGCTGTGCAGTGAAATTTCTAGGTCATTCTTCCAATAGACTGAGAAGCTTTCCAGTGCCCAGTGTTAGACGAAGCAAATCAACATATGCAATCATCATTTTCATCACTAGTTCTCCTTGGAACAAGGCACCAGCCTGTCACCAGAGCATACTGCTAGAGGGTCCCCACTCTGCATCAAGCATGGCTGACCAGGAGACTCTTTTACTTGTAATACTGGCCACGGGCACACTGGAAGGATTTACAGATTGATAACTAAATTATTTGAATGAATATGTACAAACCTTCTGTAGTCACCAAGGCATGATCCAGGATTTGAATTTGGCGATTCTGTTTCAGAGACACAGATAGTATACACTGCACCACAATGCCTTCAAACCATTCTTTTAATCATGCTTCAATCATTGGAGCAATAAGCAGGGTCAAACAGATTTCTTTTTCTACGAGTCACTGCTAGTGAGCACTGACACTTTCCTATTTTTCAAAAAATTCATTCGCAGCATGAGGGCATCACTGGCTAGGGCAGCATTTATTGCCCATCCCTAAATGCCCAGAGAGCAGTTAAGTGGTAACCATATTGCTGTGGGTGTGGAGTCACATGCCGGCCAGACTGGATAAGGATGGCAATGTCCTTCCCCAAAGGCCGTTAGCGAACCAAATGGGTTTTTCCAATAATTGACAATGGATTCATGGTCATTGTTCGACTCTTTATTCGAGATTTTGACTGAATTCAAATTCCACCATCTGCTATGGCAGGATCCAAACCTGAGTCCCCAGAACGTTATCTGGACCTCTAGTTAACGGCCCAGCTACAATACCATGAGGACATCACCTCTCCTATAATATTAACATTCTTCATGTTAGTCAGCCAAAGATTTTCCTCTACAACAAAAACAGAGTGTGCTGGAGAAACACAGTAGGTTTGACAACATCTGTAGAAAGAAAATAGATTTAATATTTTGAGTCCAGTGACCTACTATTTAGAACTGAAGATAGATGGAGAATGGTGGAATTTATGCTGATTTTGGGATGTGGATGGAGTGGGAGTGGTGAGGAATAGAGTACATGGAGATGTTGCCCAGAGAGACGGAGACCTTTTGTGTTTCGCCAGGACTCTGCTTTTGTTTCAGATTTCTTGCCCCCACAATTTTTTTATGTTTATTTAAGTGGTTTCTTTTGCTACAATTTATCACACCTCCTTGGAACCTCTGAATAAAATATAACACACTCTTCTCCTCGACCATTACTGTCCATTTGCAGGGATGGTTAATGCAGCGAGGTAAAGTCCAGAGGGGAAAAATAACAGTGCTATATAAGTGATCGAGGCAGACAGTGAAGTATCTGGAGCAGAAGATTCTCATTATGTGCAATAAGTAATTTTCTACTGACGTTACTGGCAATAAATCTGCTGTACTCCATCCAGGGTATAATCACATTAAAATACTTTGTTACTGTTATATAGTGTTTAATGTAATTTTTTTAGGAATTTACAATGTTATTATTTTATTTTACATACGTTCAAACATGTTTTCCTACCTACTGTATCAAAGATAATGTTTTCGCTCTGCTTTGTCTTCCATTTGTTCTGCATTTAACCTTAATTTACTGTGAGTGTTCCTTTGCCTGCATTTCCTGTATTCAGAATTTAGAAAGCATGCTTCATATAATTTAGAATCCATTAGTTGTTCAACAATAGTAAACAGCTTGTTATTAATGATTTAAAATGATATCATTGCAGGTACTTTCAATATCCATTTGAACCTTAAAAAAATAAAGCAAACATAATAAAGTGTTTATTTTCTATTGCACTTATATTTTCATCAAAAAAAAGCTTAATGTGAGTAAATTATTAGCAGAAGTGTCAAGCATGATGCTGCTTAAACAGTGTCATTAAAATAGAAGCAGCTATTTAAAAATGACGTAATTCATTTATTTGGGAGATTAACTGATATTGTATATAAATTAAGATAATTAATAGTTTTCTGTTAATTATTGTGCAATACTGATAAATTAGCAGAGCAATTTAAAGTCTCATTCGGGCAAATTAATAAAATATAATGAAATAAAAATGTTGTGAAGCTTCTTTACAAAACAGAATAAAATTATGATTCTGATAATTCCAGGTTTGCACTGACTTGAAGTATGAACACTCTCACATCAGCTGCAGGAGGTTTAGCATGATAGGTAAAAAGACAACCAAAATTGTCATGTTAAAATCAACACATTGATTCAAAATTCTCAGGCGGCTACTTTGTAGAATCCCCAGTGGAACAACAGAGTCTGATTTGTGATTCCAACGATTTCTGAAGGTTTCCTCATACTTTGTAAATGTCAAAAATTCCATCCATCTGAAGCCAATGTTCACTTCTTCAGACTACAAGAGAAAATAGCAATATATTGGAAACCCACGAGTAAGTTGCCTCCATGATATAGGCTTCTAAAAAGGTATCTAATTTAATGTAAACTAGTCCCTTTGCTCAGGATGCTGTTAGTAGCCTGGGTAAGCTCCCCCCACCACCCCCCACCCCCGCCTCCAAGGACAGACAAACAGGTGAGTTTGAATTGGCACCGGTCACGTTGGCACAAGAGATAATGGGAACTGCAGATGCTGGAGAATCCAAGATAACAAAGTGTGTAGCTGGATGAACACAGCAGACGAAAGAGCAAATCCTGAGATGCTGCTGTGTTCATCCAGCTACACACTTTGTTACATTGGCACAAGAGATGCTTCTGCCTTTTCTATGCTAACAATATATCCTCCCAGTGGCCCAGTGAATTCTGGTCTGTTTACTTCTGAAGTGTCATCAGTCATGATGCAGCGTAAATTCTGTATTTGTGAATTAATATGTTTTAGAATCCATTTCAAATAAACAAGTTGGCAAGCCTATTTTATTAAGAGACAATATAACTGACAAACGCAAAAATAAAATGCAGAAAATGCTGCCAGTCTGAAATAAAATACAAAATTCCAGAAATGCTTAGAAGATAAGTTGGTCCTGATGCAAATTAGTACCCACGGTGCAATTTGCACTGGGATAGTATAGGAGGAGGGGCTTAGATTAGTTCACAGGTCGGCGCAACATCGAGGGCCGAAGGGCCTGTTCTGCTCTGTATTGTTCTACGTTCTATGTTCTATCTTGAGTTTACAATCCCACACATCAGCACCGGAGAGTGAAAAAAAGTTAGTACCTCTGAAGCCTAGGGCTTTGCCCAAAGCTAAGGCAGAATTGTACCATCTTCCTAATAAAAACCACAACTGATTTGTCTGATATTGCTGTTAACCGAAGTTATCTCAGCAGCCAGTGTTTATTCCATTTGACTTCATTGAGGATAACACTGCAATGCATACATTGCCATCCATAGTTTTATCAAGGACATGCCCTCATATTATCACAGTGATGAGCTTTATCTCCTGCAAATGGGTTAATTGAGGTTGTGCCATAGGTTAAAATGCAGTGTATCTGCAATAGTGACCCATATAGACTTGATACTGCTGAATTCCTATTTTAACGGAGGTAGGTACATGGACTGAGAACATACAACATAAAACATAGAACATAGAACATTACAGTCCAGTACAGGTCCTTCGGCCCTCGATGTTGTGCCCACCTGTGAAACCAATCTGAAGCTCATCTAACCAGTTCACTCATGGGAATTGAGTCAATCATTTAAATGTTATGGTGTGGCTACGTGCCTTTAGTTTACCATTTATTCAAATTTTCAACCTGGACATCTGGGTTTACCAAACTTCGGGAAAGTTAACAATGTAAAAGAAATGAAACTGACTGTATTCATATGGTAAGTGTGTTTACAACACTGCTTGTGGGCAGTAGGAGAAGCCAACATTTCCCTTGCCATCTGCTCTCCCTCACTACTGTTAGACCACTTGACTACCATCGGAGAATACACCCCTTCCCATCATCGCAATTTCCTTAACCACTGTCTGAGCCCCTAAACACCATTGGGCATCCATGCCAAAGACCAGCTGCTCTCTTCAGAAATTCATCTGAACCTTGTCTTCATAAATGGGACTCACCGAACTAACTTTCAAAGCCCCTTCCTGTGATCTGAATCCTTCCAGCATCTCCAGACCCAGTCCATAATCTGAAACTCTACTGAAATTCATGTCTCCTCTAATGAACTGTCTCACTCCCACAGCAAACATGGCTGCTCAAGCAGAGGTCAGCCCTGTGAAGCATCCTTAAGAAGCAGCTACGTCTGTCTCTGAAGTATTGTCCAACTCTACACTTCTCAGTTCATTTACAGTTGAAATGCTCATTCATGCCATGGATAACTCTAGATTTGAAAATGTGGCAGCAGCATGATCAGTGTAAGTCTGTGTACAATGTTATTCTAAAGCTATTGAGCGGAATTGAGGAAAACCCACCACATTCATGGACAAGAGGGGAACAAAATGATGAAGAATAACAATGTGTCAGGAACAAAGGAAGTCTGAAATTTATAGACGGGAAGCCAAGCTAAGGGTACAAAGCAAGCTTAGAAGCCGTCAGCTAAAGAAGCTTCCCAAGTCGTCACAGCCTCTCCTTCATGCTCCACACCCCCCCACGCCACCCCATGCTCCCCCCCCGGGGCCCAGATAGAAGCAACTATTTCCTAACCATAATAAAAGTCAGTGGAGTGTCCCAAACACATGCCTAGTCCTTTTGATGAAAGGACATTCCAAACTAGCTGCGGAAGCATAGTATCATGATGTGCACCATGAGATGGCACCAATGACATTGAATGTAACAGGTATAGGATTGTCAGGCTGCTGTAGCAAAAAAGCCATGGAGTCTGTATGAGTGGTTTTTGGAGAAATGCTGGACTAAGCAATTGGCTTGGATATAGAGACGGTGGATTGAAAGCACCAAAACAAGTCTGCAAAATATGGAATTAAATCAAAGAAGAAGTTGTTTTAATCAATGATGCAGACACAATGTTTAACACACGTACTTCATCCGCGAATACTTTGGATTTGGTTTATCTGAGAGTAGACAAGCACACCTTAAAGGGGAAATTAAGGACATTTTAACTAAATAAAATATCAATCAATAACTCTAAATTAAAAGAGGATCAAATTATGATCATTCACCTGTCAAGGATAGAGGAATCAATATGCCTCCTTTGAGGCTGCCTAGAATTATGCATGTGTCATGCATGACCTCTGGTTGATAGAAAAAAGTCCCTGTAAGTACGAGACAAATTTATGAGAGGTTACAAATGGCTTTTTGGAATCATTCACTACATAGAAAAACACATCACTGTGTTAACTCAGGGATTTGGTAAAGGTACATCCTGTACCATAAAAGGAAACATCTTAAGGTGAAGGGATTGGTACATGACTTTCCGGTGATACCCTATAGGATGACACAACGCCCAGTGTGCGGCGTTAAGAATATCGGAGCTTTAGCAGGATCTAGACATGTGCATTATCATGATACAGTATTGTATGCAGTGAATTTAGGTGAGTTGCAACACTCAAAAATTAAAGTAATGTATTCTTACAGGATTGAGAGACATGGTCAGTTATCCTGTGGTTTCAGAAACGTAGAAACAAATTGTGTAAAGGAGACAGTGAAGATAATCTTCAAGCCAATTTAGATGGTATATGTAAAAGGAGGAGGGTATGGTGTTACCACAAACTGTAGCAGTTTGGGTCAAATTAGATTTTCCCAATAACCCTTCCTACTTCCTTGTTTTATTTCTGGAGATTGAAGAAAGAGAATTAGTGAACACTTACAGCCATAACAGCACTCAAAACCAGGTCATGGTCAAGGGAGCGTTACGGCAATATGTGGAGAAATTCGGTATTGATATTCCCCTACTGCAGGAACTTCGAGTTGAGCTGAATGCAAAAATTGGTAAATCATGGAACGTAATCATAATTGAATTATGGCACACTGCAGGAAATCCAAACTATTAAGCATAGTCTTGATGGGAAATGTCATAGTGTGGGGAAATAATATTGAAGCCCATCCTTGGATAGAAATCATTTTTCATGTATTAGTTGTAATGCAATTGATTACATTATATCTATTGTGTGATTTATAACCATTAACATCAATGTAGAAAGCTCAAGCAATAGGCAAAACACTGCCGGACAGAGCAAGAAAAGCATATGTGATTGTAGTAATGTTCTCAGAAATAAAAATGATCACTTAAAAGATGGATAATTTAAAGCAATATGCACATACAAAAAATCCTGCATGCCAGTGTATTATTTACCCTTGTATTAATCACTTTAAATCATGTAGCCAAACTTTTTCTTTCCCAGAGATGGATATAAACAGGTCGTGGTGGCGTCCTGAGTGTGACGGTATTCAAACTGTTGTCTGCTATTAGAATCTGGACCAGAACCTACAGACGTTAAAAGGGGTTTCACAGTGGCATACACGACAGAAAACCTTTTAGCAGGAATAGATACAAGCAGCAATGGTTATTCTTTTCAGATTCTCATAAATCCTGGATAAGTTCTTTTATATCCTCAAAAAAAACAGATATGTTGGCCATAGATAACAAGGTGTAGAGCTGGATGAACACAGCAAACCAAGCAGCATCAGAGGAGCAGGAAAGCTGATGTTTCAAGTCTGGGCCAGCCCAAAACTTCAGCCTTCCTGCTCCTCTGATGCTGCTTAGCCTGCCGTGTTCACCCAGCTCTACACTTTGTTATCTCAGATTCTCCGGCATCGGTAGTTCCTACTATCCCTACATTGGCCACATATGTTTTTTGGAGGTCTGGCTAATTCTTATAATAGAAATCCACACAATAATATCAGCTAGTTCGCCTTGTCGGAGTTGGAACATGTGTGACTGGATTCTGCTTTGATTATGTGCAATGGGTGGAGAATTCCAGCAAACATGAAGTCAACTTAATTGAGATTTCTGTCTAAAACAATATGCATATTTACCAAACGAGTAAAACAACACTTATAGTGTTACAAATCCAATCGTTATATTCTTCCAATTGTTAGTGACAGTGTAAATTTGTTTCTGGATGGAAGTTGGAGACTTGATGCTACTGGGTCTTAAGCAATGAATAACATCTAAAGTGGGTTCAAAATAGTGAACGGGTAACAAGAATTTTAAAGGTAGCTGAAATGATGAATAAAAACTAAATATTTATATATTCGAGAATGCTGTGCATATAAATAAATAACATTTAATTGAACTCAAAATGGAAAAAAATCAATGCTCCAGCTTCTTCTACAAGAATATGGTGAAATATGAAGCAGAATGGTCCTAATAAAAGGTATGCAAGTAACAATTTACACATTACAGAAAGTAGAATCAACAGTAAGCTGTCTAATGAAGCCTTGCCTATTCAATTGTCTCCAAATAACATTTTCTTAGCGTCATAAGCTCAACAATTAATGCCCTGAGGAGACAGTGGAATTGCAGTAAACACATCACCAGAGCTGTACATCTATAAAGCAGCAGCAACAATATAATCCTCAGTACAGAAAGATATTAGTGAAAGCTGACATGTCAATGTATATAGCCCTAATTTAAAACTGTATTTGCTAAAAATTTTCCTTTTGATAAATCAGCTATTAATAACACTGTCTAAATACATATGGCAATTATCAAATGCTGAAATAAACACCATCTGCTCTTTACAATCTGTTATGTGTTGTACATTCTAGGAGCATTGTTTTACATTGAAGGAACCTTGGGAAAAATGGTCAGAAGACAAGAAAAATATGCATGTTTTGCAAATTAATTAAGGTCAAATGATATTGAACTCTGCTGTATAACATGGAATTTTAGACAGGGTAATATAGAATATTTCATAGCTTTCAAAATCTTTTCAATGTATTAAATCACGTGACAACTTAATACATCAAAAGAAAAGGGAGGATATGTTTTAAATCTCTCAAGCACTGACAGCTTTAAAATCTGTAAGTGCTGAAAAATACGTGTACTTGACAGTCAGATATCAATTTATTTAAAATTATTGATGGAGTTATAATACTTGTGTAGATGGGACAACCCTAATATAATTATTAAAATGCAATATCCTAATTATCTGTTGCAGCAATTTTTAATTCTCTTTTTGACATAGAAATCTGGATATCATTTGTGTCATCTCTAACATTAGGCCAACTATAGTTCTGGGCTAGGAGGTACTGCTGATGCTGGAGAAAAAACTTTTTTTCTGAAGAAGGGTCTCGACCTGAAACATCAACTTTCCTGCTCCTCTGATGCTACTTGGCCTCTGTGTTCATCCAACTTCACACTGTGTATTGTACAATTCTGAGCCCCAGTTTTTTGACTCCATAGATGTTTGAAACTAATACTTTGATGATGATTTGTTTTCCCCTCTTTATTCCACTTCAAGAAGGATACATCAATAAATGTGCAGCACCTCAATCTCACATGGGGAAACACTAAAACTAAGTGCAGGACTAGCTCAATCAGCTCTTTGAGCTTGCTTCACTGTTCAATTTGACTATGGTACAGGTTTCCTTTAATCAAAGAGAATGTACGGCAAATAGATCAATTGGTAATTTATAGAGGAATTTTAAATGACCAGTCAATGGAGTTTCTTTTTATTTCTATTAATGATCCCCTTGCCTGAAATGTACACCTGTGCTTTGGCTGGAGGACAGTCTTCAGTCCCAGACAGAACGTATCATTATGAGGATGCATCTCATTCAAAAAGACAGTCAACTATTGAGTATCATATGAAGTACTGTTGCTCACATGTTGACAAGTCTCACCATTATAAAAAATTGATGCACTTTTCTTTCACCAACATGACGTTTCCTCTAGCAAAACCCTCATCCCTTTGAGACCTAATGTAAAAGCAAAATAATATGGATATTTGAAATCTGAAGTGGAAACAAAAAGTTTTGGAAATGCTCAGCAAGTCAGGCTACATCTGCGGAGACAGAGTTAACAGACAGAATTTTTGGTTCACAAACAGAAGACAGAGATGTTAAAAATGTTTGACGTGATGGTGTGAAAAGCACAAAATGGGTCTGTTGTGTTGAGAGTAAAATCAACAAGACACAAACACGCCATAACTCTGCATTTCTGAATTCATACTTCATCTGCACAAGTGGGCATTGTTAAACCACCAGCTGCAACTTATCATGCCTGCTGTCAGACTGACTAACGGGCCATTTAACACTTTAAGACTTCAGTATGGAGCTTAGGTACATTTATACTGAGCATACTTCTTTTAAGCCTCTTTGCATGTGCAGGCACACATGCATCTCACACATTTTATATCTATGATGAATCTTATGGCTTTTCATTTGCTTTCTTAGTGCTCACTCACTTTGTGCTTACTTTTAGGCCACCAGCCTGTCTGCCTTGCATCACTCCTCAGTGCATTGAATGTTCGGTCATAATGTAGCGGCTCTGTGGCTTGCATCATCTTTTGACATAGAGGGAGAGGCAGGCAGTCTGTCATGGTTCAGAGTATTGAATGGTCAGGTTGCTCTGTGCTATGTCAATGTTACACCCATGGAATGTATCAACGGTTTATGCAACAAACACACTGCATGTGTTTCAAACAGATGGCCTGTAAGTCAAAGAGGACCGGTGCTTAGTGGCATCTGGGTGGTCAGCTGTTAGTCAGGAGATGCTGCCACATTCAGCCAAAGACTTATCTGATCCTAGTCCAGGGGGTTGGAATGACCAGTCAGGCGCTTAGTCCTACCAGAGTCTGGAGATTCATGTCCTTGCAGTCTAGGGAGTGGGCTTTGCTCAATCCTGAAGGTCAAGTGCACTCAGTCCAGGAATCACAGAACTTAATAGGGCTAAGTCCATGAAGTCATGGGGAAAGTGAAAAAGTCAAATCTGGGGTTGAACTGTATTTGACTGGATCACTGAGGGGGTGAAAATTGGCAATTTAATATACAAGGGTGGGATTTCACACAACAAATACGGGGACAGGAAGCTGCAGGAGGAGGGGCTATCACATTCTGGTCTCTGTGTTGGAGAGTGTATGGTCACAAAGGACACAGAAATCCACTAAGCTAAGGGCTTAAGGGGTATAGTTGGGACATTAACTGTTATACACCGGGACTGAACAGAAATGGTGAAAGGCTAAAAGCTCATCAGGGATGCAGGAACAGCAACACAAAAGGGAACATGAATGATGGGAGATATTCCTGCATGTCAGGTGGAGCCTGGAACCTATGCATTAGGACATGGATCTGGAACCTTCCTACCTTCACACTAAATCCAAATATGCAATAACAAGCCAAAAATGGTTGGTGTTGCATTCAGAGTGGACGGAGTAAGTTACTGCTTTTCTTATTGGGAGGCAGAGCATAATTCTTTAAACGTGAGCCCTGGCTGTGGGTAAGTGTATTAATCATACATCCACTAACTCACTAACCCATCTGGAATCAATTATAATTCATTGGCAAGCATTTTTTTGCAGGAATGCACATTCAAACATATGGCCTTAAGCAAGCATGATCATTGCGTGGTTTGTATCTGTTAAGCAAATCTAGTCAGTTGTTAGCTCAGAACTATCACCCTGATTTGCCAATTTTGCTTCACTTCTCATAAGTAATACTGGAAGACATCACTTCAGAGCTGTCCCTTTTACCTTTCCATCATCAATTAGTCATCAATGTTTCAGAGCTTGTGCAGACTTTTAACTTGCCCTGAATTTTTTTTGCCTATATTCGTTCACAGGGATGAGGGTGTCACTGGCCAGACAGCATTTATTGCCCATCCCTAATTGCCCAGAAAACAGTTAAGAGCCTGGAGTGATATGTAGGCCACACCAGTTAAGCAAAGCAGTTTCCTTCCCAAATGGACATGAGAGAACCAGAGGGGTTTTTCCCTGAGTGTCACCAATGGATTTGCGGTACTCATTACACACTTAATTCCAGATATTTATTGAATTCAAATTCCACCATCTGCCATGGCAGGATTTGAACAGGGTCCCCAGAACATTATCTGGCCTCTGGATTAACAGTCCAGTGATCATACTATTAGGCCATTGCCTCCCCTAATGTTTGATCATCCTGTAGGATTGTGTCTAGCCTGAGAGAAGCAGTGCTTCATGCAGTTTCTCTCAACAGACCAATGTGCTTTGCGGGAGAATGGAAATTTGAACCTGCAATTATGAATTTCCCAACGTGAGTAACAGTGTTTGCCCTTAAAAAGCTGAAATTATTACTGATCTCTCTCACTAGTTAGGTGCAATTGTGCAATAATTTGTCCAGTCCAGGCCCAAACACAAACCCAACACATTGTAATTAGCTTCAGCGGTGTCCACATTAAAGTCCAAAACCTTGACTATGGCAATCAACATCACGGTGCAAATATCTGTGATGATTAAGGCTGTATGCCATCAAGGAGCTAGTTTGTTGTGAGAAATTAACATTGATCGGACATTGTAACTTTGTTTCATCCTTAGGATGTTTGCAAAGGATGCTCTTCTCACAAGGTGCAACCTTACTAGGTTCAACAGTAACAGAGACACAAGAGCAGGCATTTTAAGAGTGCGAATAGACATCTATTTACAAAAGTGCAAGATCATTGATAATAATGCCACCAACGTGAACTCACTACGTTGTATTCCTCCTTTCGCTCCCACTGTATCGGAGTGCAGTCCTGAAATCTGCTGCTGGGGTGGAGGGAACTTGCTCTGTAGTTATCCCTATTGGTTGGGAAGACTTGGCTTTCATCCCTAGAGATATTTGGACTTTCCAGGTATTGGCATTGGAGGTAGGAGAAGGTGGAGGGACTGGGAAAATCTGGAGGATGCTGAGAAGAAGCTCCTGGAGATCCCATGTATGGCTCCTCCTTCCTATGGTTGCCTGCTGGCACTGTTTCCCCGAGAGGAAGGAGCACCTGGATTGAGAAAGAGGTTCCTCCTCCCCCTGTTGCCCTGCCACACATACTAAGTATCTAAGGCTAGAGAGATGGAGTGCAGGTCCAAGCTTGTATCCAACAGACACTGAGTATGCAGGCTCTCTATGGAGGTCACCAACTTTTTAATTTTGGCAGCCAGGTACATATATGTGAGAACTGACAAGGTACTAGTAAAGTTGGTGAACTCTTCCATCTTTCAATCTGGTTCTCTGCCTGCTATTCCTGTGTTTGCCTTTGCATTTTGACAAACATCATTTTCTGTCTGGGGAGGACCTGCTGCCTGCTCTCTGGCAAATCTCTGAACCCTGAAATGCCCCCTTTTCTGATGCATGAAGTGAGTACTTGCTCCTGTGTGCAAAATAGCCTAACAGCGACATTGCAAGATAAGGAGTCAGTGATCTCCAAAGAGCAGTTCTTTAGTGTTGAACTGTAGCATAAGATGCACCATAATGATGGTTTGAGGCTGGTTCTTGTCCAGTGCCAACCTCCTTGGATAGTGGATAAGCCAGCCTGCCACATGGAGTGAGTCCTGAAATGTTTGGGACTTCTGGCTGCAGTGGATCCCTAGATAAGAATCCAGAAAAGTGCAAAGTATCTGATCAAATTTTCATGTCAAGAATTATCGCCAACACTGCTGGCCAAATAAAATCGCAACATGCACGTATATCATGTAAGATGAGATAATAATGCATTATTGCCCTCACTGCTCACTAGCAAGACTCTAATCTCATTATATAAACCTTGGATGGAAAACTAGATGTTTTCTCAATGTTGAAAATGTCATTTCTCTATTCTTACCATATTCTGCCAACTGAATCATCATTGTCCACATTTTCTGACACTGAGAAGGCTCTGCACTGACAGTCTATTTCATAGTTTTATTGATTTCAGAAAAATACCACAAAGTTCCCATGTGAAAGATGGGCTACACTTCAACTGTTGATGACATGAGGCTAGCAATTCTGGATCTGACATTTACTTTTGACATAAGGGCAAGCAAAAAGTATTGTTGCCATTATTGAAGACAAAAAGAAAAATAAAGCTGTCAACAATAAAACAACTTTGTTTTCAAAGCTGCTAAGCAAATTTAGTGTTTATAGTTTTAAAAAGAAACACATTTCATTGAAAGATCTTAACTTCATTTTTTAGCTAAAACCCTAACAATTTCATCAAATGAAAAATAATAGAGTATTTAGATTCAGTATTTAATTTGTATTGGGGACAGTTAAATTACTCAAGATTTAACTTGAAGCTATATTTAAACTCTAAGCTGTTAACTGCATTCTGTGTGAAAATTTCTGATAATAGTTACTGTAGTGTGTGATGATATTATGCATACTACAAAGAAGAGAGTGTTTCAATGAGGCAGACGTTTAACAAAACACTTTCTGTGCTGTCAGTCAATTATGGTTGCAATATTATTACAGTTTTTAAATTTTGGATATATTAATGTTCCATATCTTACAGCAGTCCTTATGTTTGTCAACTACAGAAGTCTGACCAAATTTTCAGATAATATATTTCTTTGATAACTGATTGAAAATTACAATGTTTCTCCTGATGAGCTGGACATGAAATGCAAAGCTATCCTCTTTGCAATATTTGGATCTTTGACACAGAAGCATGGTATTTCTTCGTTCAATCACATTTCTCCCAGATGTAACGAAGCAATGGCCATTGAATGGTGCTGAGATATCTCTGTACCAAAAACAATGGCTCAGATTTTACTATTGTGGCATTCTGGGAATGGGAAGGTGGCTGCATCTGACAACATGCAGGAAACCCAGAAGTGCATCATGTCTGTCAGTGACTTTGCATCTCACCCAATTCATCATAATTTTATTTCTGGATTTCTCAGCTTATCAGCTGTACCAGTTGTGATGTGGATCTGTGCGACACAATCTCGACTCCATGATCTGCAGAGACGTTCCTGATGTACATTTTGAAGAGGTTTGAGTTTAGTAGAAGTGACAGAATGGATTCCAGGTGGGCAAACTGTTAGAATCAATCTTGAAAGATCAGATAAACTGTCACTCAGAAAGACATGGACTCATCAGGGATAGGCAACATAGCTTTGCGAAGGGAAGGTCATGCCTTACAAATTTCATTGAATTCCTTGAGAAAGTGGCAAGGATGACAGATGAGGGTAGTGCAACGGATGGTGTCTACATGGATATTAGTATGGTGTTTAACAAGGTTCCACATGGCAGACCGGTCAATAAAGTAAAAACTATCAGATGCAATGTATTGTATCGAATTGGATCTAAAATTGGCTGAGCAACAGGAAACATTGGGTAATGGTCAATGGCTGCCTTGCAATGGAAAGCTATTTCAAGTGGTGTTCTGCAGGGCTTGGTTTTGGGATCCCTACTGTTTGTTTTAAATATTAATGGTTTGGGCTTGAATGTGAGGGGGCACAATTGGGAAATTTGCAGATGACAAAAATTGGCCATGTAGTAAATGGTACAGAGGATAGCTGTAAGTTCCAGTCTAATATAGATTGGTTGGTGGGGTGGACAGGAAAGTGGCAGATGAAGTTCAAATCTGATAAGTATGAGGTAATACATTTAGGGAGGTCAAGCAGTGAAAGGGAATAGACAATAAATGGAAACATACTGATATGGGTAGATTAATTGAGAGACCTTGGCGTGCAAGTGCACAGGTCCCTATAGGTAGCAGTCAACATAGATATGATCGTAAAGAAGGCAAACAGAATGCTTTCCTTCATTGCCAGAAGTATATAATGTAAAACTAGGGATACAGTGATGAAACTATATAAGAAAATGGGGAGTATTGTGTGCAGTTCTGATCATGGCAAAACAGGAAGATGTAATTACACTGGAGACAATGCAGAGAAAACTTACTAGAATGTAGTTAGGAGGAGAGATTCAGGTTGTTTTCCTTGGAACAGAGAAGGCTGAGGGGTGATATGATCCAGGAATACAAAATTGTGGGGGTTGGAGATAAATTCCTCCAGTCTACTCTATTTCCTTTGGCAGAGTGTTCAAAGAGCAAGGTCTCAAATCGATGCAAAGTGGCAGAAGGAATAGAAGAGATGTGAGGATGGTGGGTGTCTGGAATTTGCCACCTGAGTCGTTAGTGGAGGCAGAAACCCTAAACGCTTTTAAAAAGTATTTGGATCTGCACCTTTAATTCTGTAAGCTGCAGGGCTATAGGCTGCATACAGGAAGATGGAATTAGGAAGAGCATCTGAGTGGCTTTGGGGTAGCATGGGCAAGATAGGCTGAATGGCCCCCTTCTGTACCATGGTCCTAAGAGATGAATTTCTTTTCAGCGACATCACCCTGGATTTGTTGCTTAGAGCTGGAATGAGTTGGAAAGAAATGTAGTGCTCTCAGCCACTCATAAGAAGAAACATGTTGCTGAGGTCAAGCTGGTATGCAGGTCGTAGGTTGCAGAGAAGATCAAAAGCTGGAAGCATGTGCCATGATACTGCGTTTACTACAGACTGTGCTTTTATGACCTAATCAGGAGTGGTGACTATAGAGGCATGTTCATTCTGAGCCCATCCCTTCACTCTATTTGAGTAGATCACAGCTCACACCCACTTACTTTGCATGTCACCCTTCCTTTACTTCTAAGTGCTGGACCTCACATTCTCATCTATTTTTTCATCACTTCCACTTACCCTCATCTATTGGAAGTGTTGTATCTCTCCCTTGTACTCATTTTCAATAAGTGCACTCCAGCCATCGGAAGAGCTCATGTCACTAAATTCAAACGTATATCTCATCTTTCACTTCTTGCTGGATGAGAGGGAGCACCAAGCACCAGGGATTGGAAAGAACTGTAGGGGACCCTCCAAATATCTCACAAATGATGAGCATCGCTGGAAGAAGTACAGGACAGCAAAAAAGTTTTGGTGTCCCTGATTACTGGAGACGGTGAATCAGAGAGCCTCCAGTTACAATGGCACAAATAGATAAAAGCCACCAATGTGCTATTTGGCACTTTTAATCACGTTGGCTTATTTTTAGTTGTGAGTGAATATGGGTCATATTTTGCAGTCAGTTGCAAAATAACAACACTTTTGACTGTGCTGAACAATCCCTATTTATCTATTTCAATGCCTGCAGCGATATTTTTAACTTCTTCCCGCAGCATGGCCTACTGACGGGAAGAACAGTGAAAGGCAGCAGAGAAGCACATTTTGGGTGAAGCCCCAACCCTGATGGCATTGTGAGTCAAAATTACATGCATTAACGTCAGTTTTCAGCTGAAAGACACGTGAGTTTTTTATATAAATTTAAAGATTTCGAAAAATGTTTAGAAACTTTTAATAAACTTAAAAGATTCTATAAACTTGTAGATATTTAAAAACAACTGACATAATTTTATAAACCATTGTAAGTTTCATAAAAATGTTATGAAAAATTGTAAAGACTGTCCAATGCGCTTACGAAAGGTAAATAAAATAGAAAAGTTTTTTGGAAAAACATTTGTTTGCTTACTTTCAAAAAGGAAGATGGCAGCATATAATGCAAGGAGAGGGACAGATATCATAAATACAGTGAGCAAAACTCCAACGCATTGTCAATGCAACAGAAGTTCATTGTTAACGTGTAGGCTGCCTAGAGAAGTTAGCATTTGCTGTGGAAAAAGGATGCAGAAAATGACGCTGCAAATGGCACTGTTTTGTGATGCCCAAAGCAAAGTTGCAAGGAATTGAAAGATCCAATGTGATCTGCCAAGGTTGATAGTATTCTTGGAAATGCTTGCATTTAAAACTGTCATTTAGAAATTAAAACATTATGAAGCAAAGATCTGAGTTGTTGATGGCTGATATGTTCAAGGTTAGTTGATGTCAAATGGGCATAAGATTCAGTTGCTTTTGCGGACAGGGTTCAACAAATGCTTGTTAAAATCCATCTGGAACTCACAGTTTGGAATGTAGCATTGTCTCCAAAACCACACAAGTCTTATTCATATCTGTAAGGAAGAACAAAGTAGAAGTTACTTTACAGTGATAATGGGAACTGCAGATGCTGGAGAATCCAAGATAATAAAATGTGAGGCTCAATGAACACAGCAGGCCCAGCAGCATCTCAGGAGCACAAAAGCTGACATTTCGGGCCTAGACCCCAGCTCTGATGAAGGGTCTAGGCCTGAAACGTCAGCTTTTGTGCTCCTGAGATGCTGCTGGGCCAGAAGTTACTTTACACATTTATTTTGAATAAATTACTCATAATGTCTGGAGATGTTCATTAACTGTGGTCATGTTAATATTTTTGGACAATCGCAAAGAAGTTGTTCTGTTTATTACTACAGTCATTACATTTATAAATTACAATGTGTGATCTACATGAGTCGGTTAGGTTTACATATTAGTATGCCATTCTAAAGATTTGAAAATTAATTTATTAACATGAACTATTTTTTAAAACTAAAAGTCGAAAAACTAATCAGCACAAATGATATTAAAGTTCTTGCACAAAACACCTGATGTTAGTCCCTTTCAATAATAACCATCTTAGAAGTGACACAATAATCTTTTGTTGTGAAAAATGTCACTTGTTTCACTTTCCACTTCTATTATTCTTTTGTCTGATTTCATCTGGAGGGAAAAAATTCTGTCAATCTTAATGTCTAAGTGCTTCAGCCACCAACAGCTCTCTAACTGCCCTGGAAGCAACAGCTGGGGCACTCTGTGGGGCAGTTAATTATAAAACAAAATCTGACACCAAACTGTACAAGGACATATTACTTTGAATGATAAAAAGTTAGGTCAATGAGGTAGCATTTAAAGGAGGAATGTGAGTTAGCTACGTGGTGAATCATGGCAGGTAGAGTTCAGAGCTTGCAGTCCACCAATCCATTGGCCAATGGTTGTTTCTACCTGGTGCAGGCAGCAACAGACCAAGGGCAGGGACATAAAGATGAGGACCAGGTCAGGAAGGTTTTATGCTTTTTTTTAGCCCTGTTCACCCAATTCCTATCCTACGTTCTGTGTTACGTATATAGACATTACCTGCTTAATGTTACCACAAATATGAGGTTTTGGAATGATTTCTGGGTCCTGACTCCATGCTTTCAGTTGTGCACCTACCTACTTGACTTTATATGTGGCAATTACTTAACCACCTTTACATTTGTCACCCAATTAGGAACACATATAGGTTAGAGGCGCAAAGCCCCCAAGTGTTTAAGTTTGCAAAGCTGGTATCCTGCTGAGTCAAATGGAACAGGAGATAGCAGCACAAGATGGAAGCACAATAATGCTATTGTGTCTGGCAGTCAGTCCTTCCTGTAAAGTAACACCCACTGGATCCATCTGCTAATTCCCCAATAATTGCCTTAACATCTCTGCCTACTGTTGATAGACACATTTTGGAGATGAGAAAGCAGCAGTAACAACAAAGAGGCAGGAGCATGTTGGGAAACCAACCTACACTTCTTTCCTAAATTTCTCAGTCCCCACTTCCCTCCAAAGCTGTCTCCATAGATCTGGAAAATTTCTGTCCATGCCTGTGGACGTCTGGCAATTCAGGTTAGATTATTGCAAATGTAATTTTCATCTAGTAGGTAACCTGAAGTATAGGATTAGACATCAGTTACTTCTACAGGAACATTTCTCAGAGTGTCAATTTCAGAAAAGGTGTTAGAAGTTTGAAATGCACAAGACCTTATCAAAAGATGTGAAAGGGTCCAAACAAAGAAAGATCAAATGAGAAATCTACAAGATAATTTCTGATTGCCCAATGTTCATGTTTAGGAATTATTCACATTAGCCAAACCCAGAGGGAAGGCCAATCACATACGTAAGTCAATGTACTGATATAATAAGCAATGACCTATTACTTCTACATTATTCAATGATAGCAAGCAATATTGTCTAAAGGATAGACTTTATGATGTCCAAAATAAAGGATTGACCACGTCTTTGCCCAAAGGTAGACATCTGTCACTTTCTTTTCTCTTTGAGGTTAAATTCCTTGCCTGCTGGCTTCAATGTTTCCTTTTTTTTCTGTTTAGAGGGTTAAAGAATCCTTCTTTGTACCTTGGCTTCTGGAAAACCAAATTTTTCAATGACGTTACATTCTTCTTCTCTCTTTCTGATAAAAAAGCAATTTTCTATTGCACCGATAGTATTTCAAGGTTGCACTAAGCAGCTGCCTTCCTTCAACTTTGTCGCTTATCTTCATAAATACGTTTATTGTCTCATTTAACTTTCTAAGCAGTTAGGTTAATGTTGCAGTCTATTTTTCACTGTTAACGCTCTTAACGTCTGACTGCTTTTTGAGCAATTTAACGTTTCGTTGTACTATTCTTGTAACTGGTATTAAAAAAAATCTATGATCCCTCAGAGGGCATATATTCTCCCAATAAAGGCATATCTAATTTAGCTAGTTTAAAGGTTTGAGATTATTGAGTAAATTCTGTGTTTTAATTCCTCCAAGCACCTACATAATTAAACAAAAAAAATTTATATATTTTTCTGGTCAAGCTGTTCAGAAGTAGGAATACCCACGTCTGGAGCACATGGGAACTGTTCTCTTCGGTCCCAGAGTAGGGACACTACCACTGTACCACCCAAATATCTTTCTTCACATAAAACCACAGATGCAATCAGCCAATATTCTATGTTGCATTTCAGAATTGTTACACATGATTTATCGTATTCTTATAGTAGCTGAATTGCTATTCAAGTAAAAGCTAATGGAACAAATCAGCTGCAATTTTCAACTATAGTTTTTAATGGCTTGTGGTGATTGATCAACAATTAAGTTCCCACTCCTCTGATCATGATTGAGTGAACTTGTTAAAAAAAAGGCTGAATTCTTAAAATTTGCAATTCAGTGCAGTGTTTTATTATTGGTAGTGTTTGCATGAAAGGAGATGATGGAAAAAACAAATAGGGCGAGCTAACCAATTCCTGAAATTATTCTTTGTCAAAAATTGTAAAAGAAAAATCTACATTCTGAGAGCACTTGAAGAATCTGTAATACTGTTTACAAAGGAATAGAACAGTGAGGCAACTCTGAATATCCTATTAATTGAAAATAGCCAACGCTGCAGCTGACACTGCAAAGGATTTATTGTGAGTTTCATTATGTAAGAAACTGATTTTATATTTTTAATTAAGAGTTTGACTGCTGATAATTATCCTTAACATGCAAAATGTAATTTATTACATAAATTCTCAATCATCAGTAAAGCGATGGAAGGTGTCAAATGTGCTCTTCAGCTGGACCTGCTCAGCAATAACCTGCTCACTGCCACTCAGAGATAACAAGGTGTGGCGCTGGATGAACACAGCAGGCCAAACAGCATTATAGGAGCAGGAAAGCTGATGTTTCAGGCCGAGACCCTTCATCAGAAATGGGGGAGGGGAAGAGGGTTCTGAAATAAATAGGGAGAGAGGGGGAAGTGGATAAAAGATGGATAGAGGAGAAGATAGGTGGAAAGGAGACAGACAAGTTAAAGAGATGGGGATGGAGCCAGTAAAGGTGAGTGTAGGTGGGGAGTTAGGGAGGAGATAGATGGGTCCAGGGAGGACAGACAGGTCAAGCGGGTGGGGTGAGGTTAGTAGGTAGGAAATGGGGGTGGGGCTTGAAGTGGGAGGAGGGGATTGGTGAGGAGAAGAACAGGTTAGGGAGGCAAGGATGAGCTGGTCTGGTTTTGGGATGCAGTGGGTAGAGGGGAGATTTTGAAGCTTGTGAAATCCACTTGGGAACACTGCAGCCCAATGGTATCAAAGCAGAATATGAGTTGCTGTTCCTGCAACCTTCGGGTGGCATCGTTGTGGCACTGCAGGAGGCCCAGGATGGACATGTCGTCTGAGGAATGGGAGGGGGAGTGGAAATGGTTTGCGACGGGGAAGTGCAGCTGTTTATTGTGAACTGAGCGTTGGGCCAGAAGGCCACCTTCGGAGAACCCACAGATGACGTCACATCTGCCACCGCTGGAAACACCACTTCCAGGACAGCGAATGCCATCGCTGCTGAAACCACCACCTCCATGTCTGAGACCAACACCACAGACACTACCGTTACCACTGATGCTGCCACCTACCCTGCTCCGCCCATCACCGATGCTGCTCCACCCATCATGGACACTTTCGCAACCTCGCCCACAGCCAACGCCAGCACAACTCTGCCCACCACCGCCACAGCCCCGCCCAGCACCAACGCCGACATCGCTTCGCCCACAGCCCCCACAGCCAGCAGCTCCAGAGGACACAGGGACACTGAGCACTGCCAAGTCTTCACCATCTCCCCAGATCTCCATCATACTGAGGGCGAGGGCCTCTGTCCCCCACCAGCTGCACATCAACAAATACCAGTCACGTTTGGACATCGAGCAGTTTTTCCGTTGCCTCCGCCTCCACGCTTACTTCTTTAACCATGAGCCTAACCCTCCCCCTACTGACCCCTTCTTCCGCCCCCAATACAAGCTCTCCTGCTGGACACCACCCCAAGGCTGCTTACCCTACCTCGACCTCTTCGACTCCAACTGCTGTCGAGACATCAATCGCCCCAACCTCTCCACCCCTCTATGCCACTCCAAACTCTCCCCCGCAGAACGTGCAGCCCTCCTCTCCAATCCCAACCTCACCATAAAACCTGCGGACAAGGGAGGCGCAGTAGTAGTATGGTGCACTGACCTCTACATCACTGAGGCCAGACGCCAACACTCCAACACCTCCTCCTACCATCCCCTGTATCATGACCCCACCCCCGAGCACAAACTATCATCTCCCAAACCATTCACAACCTCATCACCTCAGGTGACCTCCCACCCACAGCCTCCAACCTCACTGTTCCCCAACCCTGCACCGCCCGCTTCTATCTCCTTCCCAAAATCCACAAACCTGACCGCCCTGGTCGACCCATTGTCTCCGCCTGCCCCCGCCCCACCGAACTCATCTCCACCTATCTGGACTCCATCTTCTCCCCCTTGGTCCAGGAACTCCCTACCTACGTCCGTGACACCACCCACGCCCTCCATCTCCTCCAGAACTTCCAATTCCCCGGTCCCCAACACCTCATTTTTACTATGGACATCCAGTCCCTAGACAACGCATTGTCCATGCAGATTACCTAAAGGCCCTTGGCTTCTTCCTGTCCTGCAGGCCTGACCAGTCGCCCTCCACTGGCACCCTAATCTGCTTAGCTGAACTCGTCCTCATCCTCAACAGCTTCTCTTTCAATTCCTCCCACTTCCTACAGATAAAGGGGGTGACCATGGGCCCAAGCTATGTCTGCCTCTTTGTAGGTTACATAGAACAGTCTCTCTTCCGCACCTACACAGGCCCCAAACCCCGCTCTTCCTCCATTACATTGATGACTGTATTGGCGCCACCTCTTGCTCCCACGAGGAGCTTGGACAGTTCATCCACTTCACCAAACCTCAAGTTCAGCTGGACTATCTCCAACAAATCTCTCCCCTTCCTGGACCTCTCTCTCCATCTCGGGCAACCACCTAGAAACTGATATCCATTTCAAGCCCACCGAACCCCACAGCCACCTAGAATAAACTCCTCCCACCTACCTTCCTGCAAAAATGCCATCCCCTATTCCCAATTCCTTCGCCTCCATCACATCTGCTCCCAGGATGAGACAATCCACTCCCGTACATCTCAGATGTCTTCATTTTTCAAGGACCACAACATCCCCCCATCGTCCTGCAGTGGTCAAGAGCACTCTTCACGGTGTCACCCGCATTTCCCGCAACTCATCCCTCACACCCCATGCCCAAAATAACAACCAAAAGAGAATCCCTCTCTTCCTCATGTACCACCCCACCAACCTCCAGATCCAACGCATCATCCTCCGACACTTCTGCCTTCTGCAATCCGACCCTACCACCAAAGACATTTTTCCTTCGCCACCCTTATCTGCCTTCTGGAGGGACCACTCTCTCCATGACTCACTTGACCGCTCCACACTCCCCTCTTGCCCCACCACACCCGGCACTTTTCCCTGCAACCTGAGGAAGTTCTACATCGGGCCTCACACCTCCTCCCTCACCCCATCCCAAGCCCCAAGAAAACTTTCCACGCCAAGCAGAGGTTCACTTGCACATCTGCTAATGTGGTATACTGCGTCTGCTGTACCCATTGTGGCCTCCTCTACCTCTGGGAAACCAAGCGGAGGCTTGGGGACCACTTTGGAGAACACCTACGCTCGGTTCGCAATAACAGCTGCACCTCCCAGTCGCGAACCATTTCAACTCCCTTCCCATTCCTCAGATGACATGTCCATCCTGGGCTTCCTGCAGTGCCACAATGATACCACCTGAAGGTTGCAGGAACAGCAACTCATATTCCGCTTGGGAACCCTGCAGCCCAATGGTATCAACGTGGATTTCACAATCTTCAAAATCGTCCCTCTCCCCACCGCAACGCAAAACCAGACCAGCTCATCCCCTCCTCACTAAGCTGTTCTTCCCCTCACCTATCCCCTCCTTCCACCTCAAGCCGCACCTTCATTTCCTACCTACTAACCTCATCCCGCCCCCTTGACCTGTCCATCCTCCCGGACTGACCTATCCCCTCCCTACCTCCCCATTTACACTCACTTCTACAGGCTCCATCTCTGCATCTTTGACTGGTCTGTCTCCTCTCCACCTATCTTCTCCTCTATCCATCGTCTAACTGCCTCCCCCTCTCACCCTATTTATTTCAGACCGTCTTCTCCTCCCCCATCTCTGATGATGGGTCCAAGCCCGAAACATCAGCTTTCCTGCTCCTAAGATGCTGTTTGGCCTGCTGTGTTCTTCCAGCTCTACATCTGGTTATTTTGGATTCTCCGGCATCTGCAGTTCATATTATCACTACCACTCAGTTTGGGTTTCACCAAGGCTACTCACTTCCTGACCTCATTATAACCTTGTTTCAAGCATGGGTGAAAGGAATGAGTTCCAGAGATAAGATGAGTGTGACAGCCTTTGACATCAAAGCCGCATTTGACCAAGGGTGGCATTAAGGAACCCTAACAAAACTGGAGTCAATGGGAATCACAGAGAAAGCCTTCCACTGATTGGAATCATATCAGATACAATGGAAGATGGTTGCTGGAGGTCAGACATCTCAGTTCCAGGATATCTCTGCAGCAGTACCCCAGGGTAGTGTTCCAAGTAAAACCATTTTTCAGTTGCTTTAATCAATTACTTTCTTTCCATCATACAGACAGAAATGGGAAAGTTCAGAGATAGTAGGAACGGCAGATGCTGGAGAATCTGAGATAACAAGGGGTAGAGCTGGATGAACACAGCAGGCCGAGCAGCACCAGAGGAGCAGAAAATCTGACATTTTGGGCCTGGACCCTTCTTCAGAAATAGGGGAGGGGAAGGGGGTTCTGAAATAAATAGAGAAAGAGGGGGAGGTGGATAGAAGATGGATAGAGGAGAAGGTAGGTGGAGAGGAGACAGACAGGTCAAAGAGCTGGGGACGGAGCAAGTAAAGGTGAGTGGAGGTGGGGAGTTAGGGAGGGGATAGGTCAGTCCAGGGAGGATGGACATGTCAAGGGGGCAGAATAAGGCTAGTAGGTAGGAAATGGGGGTGGGGCTTGAGGTGGGAGGAGGGGATAGGTGGGAATAAGGTCAGCTTAGGGAGGTGGGGACAAGCTGGGCTGGTTTTGGGATGCGGTGGGGAGGGAGGGGAAATTTTGAAGCTTGTGAATTTACAATTTACAACTTGGAAATAACCGCTTATGATAATAACAAATGAACATTTAAGATGTACTGTTTTGTGGTTCTCTTTTGTGTTTTAGCATAGCACTAAAAAATCATTATCTTAAAGGTTTGAATGCCTTTGTTAAAAGCAAACTGCAGAATCCTATATGAACATGTTAAACATTTATCTTTCTCTAACAACATGTTTTGTTCCTAATTTAGGCAGCAGTGATGACAAAGTTATGGTTTTTAAAATATGGGTATTAAACAGAATTTAATGAAAAGTTTTGAAACAATATGAAAGGAAACTAACTCAATACACAAAAAATAGCACAGGTCAGGTTTTATTCTAGGGGTGTTTTAAAATTGCTCGGATATCAGATATCATTTAGGCTGTTTCTGAGACCTTGAATCATCAAGTAAATTTTTAAAATTGCAATTTACTTCACAAAATATAACAGCCATCATGTGTAGTGAATGAAAGGGTGGCTATTCAGTAAATTCATTCTGTCTGGAACAAAAAGCAAAATGGTGCATCAAATTTCCAGCAGCTGCACTAAGCATTAGAAAGAGTCAAACATTCAGTCAGCATCAATAGATAAATCAGAGATGTTAATGTTTCAGGTGTGGGCACCTTACCAGGAATATTACATTTTCTGTTTACATTTCATTCCTGACATTCCTAGTTCATGCCTTCCACTAAAGAAAAATACTGAATCCAGAATTATGGAAAGTATATTACACACGGTGGAAAAGTGTTTTTAAATCAGATTTGCAATTTGCAATCAGATTAATTTGATTTTAAAATGTAAAATACCACGAAAGCCATCAATGGCTATCATTCCAGAAGAAAGGGTTGTGATCTGATTGATCAGACTGATGTGTGAGATTTAACATAATTACTTGATGATATTAGTGAAAGTCATCTGTGGGATTATGTTGGAGGTCTGAAGTCAAACTTTAGCAATTAGTTCTCCTTGCACAAAAGGCAAGATCAGCAACAGAAGGATTCTATAGCTTGAGGCCTGACTATAACAAATGGAAGGAAAGTCAAGTAAAACAGAAAGGTGAGACTGTAAGATTGATGACCTGACAATCTTTATCTGCAGAACCTGTTTTTAGAATGTCATGAACTATTAGCAGTTTTTTTGGATTATAGCCTATCTCCACTGCTTTGTGCAAACCTGGTATATATATCTTCAAGAATTTTAAAAAAAACAGAAACAAAAAAGGACAGCAAGCCCATCAATCTGTTCCTTCTAAAGATCTTAAATAACGTAAGTTTTTACACAGTCAGGTCGCCAAGCAAAGATCTCCTCATTTCTTCTTTTCTCCCTCTTAGAGAAAAATCAAACAAAATACAGAAGACCTTTCACACACCTCTGTAAAACAACTCTGTCAAATCAAAAGCAAAATACCATGGATGTTTGAAATCTCACAGAAAAGCACAGGATGCTGGAAATACTCAAATTCTGGCAGCGCTTGTGGAGAGAGAAAAAATTGAGTCAACATTTCATGGTCGGTGACCTTACATCAAACTGAGAAAAGGTAGATGTGTAATGAACTTTGAGCAAACGAAAGGCTGTACAAATGGGAAGAACTACCAAATGGAATGCAGATAGTTTGGAGGATAGGGCAGTTTCTTTCTCTAAATAGCATTTCAGCTTCTTTTAGCAACACACAAAAGCTTTGACATGAGAGACTTCACAGGCTTAAAAATAATGTGGATTTCATCCAAATATCCAAAACCAATTTTTGGTACCACTATATCACATGATACAAAATCATAATGTAACATATGCTCATCAAAAAGTGCTGTGAAATTCAGTCAGACCTAAAAATAGACATGGCTTAATTGAATATTACATCAGATGCAAACAGCACCTAGCATGCAGGCAGAACTAGGTATGCTATTACACAGCTGCATGCTTCAGCAGCGAACATAAAATTGAAAGAGGTTAGCACCTTTGAATGCAGCCTGCAACATTTAATGGAGAGGCACATTTTGATTGTTGCAGTGAGTCTACCCTGGAATAGATACAAGAGTGGTGTAAAATAATAGGCTACAGCCTCCAAAAATTTCTAATGGTGCACTGGTGACCTTGGTCAAGTGGGTCGACATGAGAAGAATGTTATTTACCTGGAAACCTTTGAATAAACACTCAGAAGGATTAGGCAATTGTAGTATTAAATGCCTGGAATTTAATCCTCAAGGACATGGATGCATTATCGCAAGAAGTTCAATGACCTCATGAGTGGTGCATTTGATGCATCCTCACATATCATGTCCCTCCAACTGCATTGCTAACCTTACACCAAGCTCAAGTAACTGCATTCCTATCACTCATCCACCAACAAACACAATCAACGATGATTCCTAGCTATCAACAGTGCACACTTAGCACTGCAGAGAAATTCATGCCCGTACATCATAGTCTTTAAACAGTTTGCTCCAAAATATCTGTCACATCACCTAATACACCATAACACACCACACCCACTTCTTGCACAATATGATAGACTGCCTAGTGTTACAACTAGGCAAGGAAAAATCTTCAACCTTTCTTTTTAAACCCCTTCTCAATCAGCTGCAATAAATACTTCATCTTTTCCTTTTCTGGCGCACAGCAATGTTTTCTTGAGTAAATTTTATTACCTTCTGCCTCAAAAAATTGTCAAAATACAACGAACACACACAGGCACACACATGCACACACACAAAAAAATGCAACTAATACTATTAAAGGAAGTGAGAGAAGAGTGTGTAGTACAAACAGAAAAATAAAAGCAAATACAGTTTTAAAGTTCTCAAAATCTTTGAGTTGTGGGAGTGAAACCTGCATGCACAACTGATCAGCTAATGTCTTTGTTCATCATCAGTGAGATTTTTATAATGCTCAGTTCACAGGGTGGTCTCACAAGAGATGAAAAGGTGTAAGGAGAATGAGTGGCAGATACACAGAAGGAGACAGTTCTCGCTTTCAAATCCATTTATCTTCTCAAGCAAGCTAATGAAACATAGTTGATTTGCATATTCTTGAATCTAGCTCTATTATCTGTGTGAGCTGAATACTTCACTGGCAATCTTTTATTTTCCAATATGTCAATATATTTTGCAAGTGTGAATCAAACAAGTGATGCAAATACCTTGATGTTGACTTAATTATTTGATTTCACTGTCTTTGGATGAAATTGTAAATTTCATACTGGTTTCACGAACCTTACCTCAATCCGCAGTCAGGCAATCATAGCTGCCACTTTAGGTCAATTTTGTGTCTTTTCAAAATTCACTTTAGTCCTTAATAGTCTCAGTTATTAAAAAAAAATGAAAGATGTTGAATATCATTAGTCCACAAGCTCTTCCTGTGCAACTAAGGCAGCTAAAATATATTGTCAAAGACCTTCAAAGGTCTGCGCAATGACAATTTCCAGGGTAGTTGATGTTTGCTGGATTCATCAGCCATATGATCAGATGATATTCCTTACTATCCAATAACCACCCTTTTTCTTCTTGTGGTGGGTCAAATGCAGATGGCACATTGGACAGCCACATAATGAATGCTGCCAGGAAACTGGGCATTAATCTCCGTGACACATTATGTATCATCACAAACCTGCATTATATTGACAGAATACAATCTTATCCGGCTCTTATGCTCAGAATTCACATGTGGTACTTGCAAAGACCTATGTGTGAAATGAACGGCACTCAGCTCAATAGTGAAACCTCCAAAACATCAAAAAGTCATGTGCTTGCTCTGCCTGATTCTCTCAAGCAAGACAGAATTGTATGTACTCAGTTCTCTTTACATACAGTACCTAAGTTAACCCCTTTATACTTCTGAGAATGACAAACTATGAGAATTTGAAATTCCAGCCTGGAAGGAGCCAAATGCATAAATGTCCAATACCATGGTTATCTTCAATGCCACTGGAAACGTGCCTACACCGGGTGGTAGATTTTAACGAGGACTTCCTCAGTGAAGCCAAGCCATCTAAGACACTTTTACCTGCTGAGGGTAAGCAATGACAATTATTTCTCGAACACAGTGGATGGAAAAGACCAACTCCTGATAACCTGTCTCCCTCACCAGTTCCTGCCTTTTCAGAGCCCCAATCTGAAGAGGAGTCATATTGGATTGAAAATGTAAACTCTGGTTTTAGCTCCATGCCACATCTACTGAGTTTTTCTGTCTTTATTTCAGCTTCCAGCTATCACAGTGCTTTGCTTTTATTTTAACACTGGCATCAAATATGATTGATGTTTACTGTTTTCATAATGTGGCAGAAGATCTCTGCCTTAATCAAAATGGGATCCATAACCAGAGGTGTGCACGACCCCACAGGATGACATTTGGGAGATAAACCATCATCTGTAGTCATGAGAAAACGGTCTCTGTGCATTTGGATACAGCAGCCACATTCTTTCTTCTTATAATGTATTAAAATTAATAAAGAACTAGTAGAATTGCAATGCTCTCCAGTCATTAACACTATTTGGGTTAATCATCTCTGCCTTGATAATCTTTATAACAATATTTCATTAATAAAACATCAAATATAAATGTATATAAAATGTGATACAAGTACATATGCTTAGCATTCACATCATTTACAAAAAAAATCAGAGTTTCTCTGCCTGTGGAGATCTAAACCCAGTTAGTCAATTCTAATAAATCAATCAAGCAAACAGATTACTTTGCTCCTTGGATCACAAGACAGTACAACCTAATTAAAATTTTGTGACATCATTTTTCTTCTTAAGCAAATTTCTCAAGGGAGTAAATCATGTGTGATCAACATTTCCAGATCATATGTGTTGCACAAGTAATATTCTACTGAAGCAAATACATGATTATTTGTTAGTTAAATTCATCTGCATGGAGGATTATGGTAGAATATAAAGTGTATATCCTGAATATAGTTGATAGCTCTTTACTGTCTGCGCAAAGTTGATGCATTTGTTATGAGAAACTGCATTTCTAATTCTTATGATGATCGTTTGTGATTTGGGATTAGGAAAATCTTCCCTACTGTCATGACATTGGCATGGATGAGGGCATTTGTGCAGCTCTAGATCTCAATAATACCACTGAAATGGGAAGTCCGTATGAAGTCTCTCCTGGAGTCATTTGTAAACAAGCTTGTAGGTCCAAAAACAAACCTGTAGGTCCACAAACAAGCCAAATATTCAAAGCCTGCTTCTACTGAAGTCAACTGACAGGTGTTGGTTCGTTGTAAGATATCACTCTCAGGCAATGAAATTCTGTTTCAAGGAATGCCGATAGAGACTTATTGATTGTAGGTTATCATCATTGTAAGGTATCCTAACAATGTCTCACATTTTAGGCCCTAATGCTTTCTTCAGTTCTGCGATCTTGAACGAATCAGGACTCTCCAAATCAGCGTGTTCCTAGTGTCATTTCTTAATTCATTAGAGGTGATGCATTTGTTTCTTTGTCAAACAGTGTCCTTACCGCATGAAGCAGATCTCGAGCAATTTGGTTTGGTGTGATTGACAGGCAATTTCTGGGTTTCTCCAATGCCGTGAATCAAATTTCAGCTCCTTTCCCGGGAATGAGTATAACTGAGCCCTGCTGCCATTTCCTCCTATCTGCCACAGCCTGAAGCATTGAGAGACTCAATGAAATGGTCTGCTATATCAGGGTCATCCTTGCAATTTCCTTTTCAGTGTGTACTCTAGTTAATTTGCTTTACCTACTTGTCTCACACTCATCAATGCCCTCATCTGACCACTGGAGCTTTCCACTGCTCATACCAAAAGCAGTAGGCCTGCAACTGATAGGAATGATAAAATACACAAGGATGCTTCAAAGAAAGAAAAACTACAGGTCACTCCATGGATGAAAATAGGATGGCTGGTCCTTCTGTCATACGAAAAGAGAAAAAAAACAACATTCTTAAATGGAACCTCTCTTTCTGTTGGTGTAGCCAGTTCACACTAACTGGGTGAGTACTAAGCTCCAATCGTGCCTTCATTCAAGTGGAGAAAGAAAACAAGCCACAGATACCATTGAGCCTGACACAGTAAGGCAAGGTGGTACCAGATGAACTAGAAGCAGTGCTCAGCAGGGTTTCTGCGCATGACATGTGTCTTTGTTTTATCCTCAAGGAAACACAAACCCAGGCAATGGTGACATTATGTGGAGCCGTATGCTACAAAGACTTTGCTATAGCCCAAACTTTGTTTTGTTTTCATCCCATGTCTCTCATCCCTTTATCTCGGTCTGTCTGAAAGTTTACAAGTGATAGAACAAACTTCCTGCAGGAATACAATTTTGAGTCCATTGCATCAAATGCTAAACTATTATATGGGCACACCCATAGGGATGTATAGTGAGATTGAAGGATTGCAAAGCCTCACTGGGAGTAGCCATATCATGTCAGACAATGGAATAGTATGTTTCTAGCCAGTGTGATATTCACTCATAAACTATCAGCTCTCTGTAATGCAACATAGAGAATTTGGTCACTCCAACTAACGTTGCAGCTGGGCTGTCAAAGAGCAGCCACTGTCACCAGCCTTTGCAGCTTTACTGGAGACTCGTATTGAAACTATTTGGGCTTTAATCTTATCATGTGTGTGTTTTTTGGAAAAACCTGGGAATCAAATGGAAAGCAGCTTCAATCATAGCTCAGACTCCTCATCAACTGATCAATGGAAGCATGGAGCTAGAGATGCAGGAGACAATATTGGAGAAACAGCACATGCTGCCCTCTCATAGGTTGTCAGCCCGTCTGCTTCATCTCCAACATTCTCAACCACTGACCAACATAGCACCAGAAGCCATCAGAACAACTTCGGCCCCAGAACAGCTGAGATGTTTCCAGCTGTCTCCTCTTCATCCTGAATTGCTAGTGGTTAAAATCACCTTTATCAGACTAGTGGAACCTTTCATCACCCATACTGAAACTAGTGGGCTTTTAATTCATCAGAATGATGGCATAGACAAGGGGACTTAGGAGGAAAAAAAAGAAAACAGGTTACCACATGGGTGAAAATAGGATGGTTGGGCCTCTTGTCATCCAAAAGAAATCATAGGTTTTGACTATAATAATAAAATGTGAGGCTGGATGAACACAGCAGGCCAAGCAGCATCTCAGGAGCACAAAAGCTCTTGGAATTCTCCAGCATCTGCAGTTCCCATTATCTCTGATAGGTTTTGACTATGTGACTTTGCAGTGTGGCTAATTGTATAGAGTGAGCAAATATAATGCATCTGACAGATGATCAGAGATTGAAAGTTCATTATTGCTGGGTGGAAGGCTCAGAGTCGTGTTAATGTTGTGATAGGGGGGTGGAGGGTGCAGAGGATAGGTCAGCAGAATCCCATTTACCAATCAACTGACAGTGAAGCTCCCCAGCTACAGATTTAAAGGGATATCACTGCAATGGTGAATTTAAATTTCTGTAGCCTAAGGAAGAACTTGCTCTATAAATTCAAATAGAAGCAACATAACAGATAGGTGGGGTGAGGTTTATTCCTAAAAGTTTACATAATGATTGTTACTTTCTGCAGAAAAATGTGCTAGTAATAGTAGCACTAATACTTTAAATGTTTGGCAGGATAATTAGGGGCACAGTTACATCCCAGCACTGATCCTTGTGGAACACCACCAGTCACAGAAAGTGCAGTTAAGGGCAGCATGGTGGTTCTGCAGCACCAGAAACCTGTGTTTGATTCCAGTCTTGGGTGACTGCCTGAATAGAGTTTGAAAATTACCCTGTGCCTGGGCAGGTTCTATTGGGTGTTCCAGTTTCCTCCTACAGTCCAAAGATGTGCATGTAAGGTGGATTGGCCATTCTGTAGCATCCAGGGATATACAGGCTAAGTGGATTAGCCATGGTAAATACAGGGTAATGACGATGGGGTAGGTTTGGGGGGGATTCTCTTCAGAGGATCAGTGCAGACTTGATGGGCTGAATGGCCTCTTACTACATAGTAGGGATTCTATGATTGCCAAATCAGAGAAAATAAACTTAACATTTACAGGTGCATAATGAAAAGTAATGCTGGCCACTAATAAAATCAGACTAAAGTCAGACAAAAGTTCATAATTATTTTGTAAAGGTAAAGCATGCTGAATAGAAAGCTTCTAAAAACAAAAATTCAACCAGTTTGGACATGTGGAACATCAGCATAGAGGTGGGGCTCAAAAACAGACCTTCACACCTAGAGATAGGAATACCACCTAGGCTTTGTTAATAGGGTCAGAGAGTGCAAGAATAAGGAGTTTATGGCAAACTTAGTCAAGATACTCTTTAGGAGTCATCCACATTATGATGTATAGTTGGAGCACAACACTTTGGAAGACTGTGAATAAAATGAGACTACAGTGGTTAGGTTGGGACAAAAGTATTCAACAAAGGTCCCTCATAGCAGGCTGGTCCAGAGGATTAAGTCATATGGGCTCACGGATGAGTCGGCATGCTGGATACAATACTGGCTTGGTCATTGAAGGCCAGAAGTTAGAGTGGGGTGTTTTTCTCCCCCCCCTGACTGGAGGTCTGCAACCAATGGGGTCCTGTGAGGATCGGTGATGGGACTTCTTACTTGCTACATATATGTATATAAATGATTGAGATAAAATGTACATGGTTTGATTAGCAAGCTTGCAGAAATCAAAAATTGGTGCAGCTGCAGTTAATAAGTTTGTCAAAGGATTCAACAGGAAATAGGTCAGTTGGAAAAGTTAGGTGGTGAAATGGCAGATGGAGTTTAATTTGGGAGGTCAAATGCAAGAGGAAGGTATACAGTAAATAGCAGGACACTTAGGAGCATTCATATACAGTCAGATGTTGGGGTGCAACTCTATAATTCCATGAAAGAGGCAACACAAATGAAAAAGGTAGTAAAGAAAGTAATCAGCATGCTCACCTTGATCAAAGGCAAGAATTCCCTGCAAGCAAGTATAAAAGTTGGCACAACATGTTGCAGCTCCATAAAAATTTAGTTGTGCCACAATTGGTGTGTGGTTCACAATTCTGTTTGGACACTATAGGAAGGATAAGCTTCCAGGCTTTGGAGAGGGTTCAAGAGGTTTACCAGGATGTTGCCTGGATCAGACTGCGTTAGCTATAAGAGAGAGAAGTTGGATAGCTTTCCCTAGACAGTGTCAGAGGCTGAGGGGTGACCTGAAAGAAGTATATAAAATTATGAGGCATGGATTGCGTGGATAGTCTTTTATCACCAGGGTAGAAATGTCAAATAGTAGGAAATGTAAGTTTAGGGTGGAGGGGGGGGTTGTGAAGGGGGGGGGGTTGTGAAGGGGGGGGGGTTGTGAAGGGGGGGGGGTTGTGAAGGGGGGGTGTGTGAAAGGGGGGGTGTGTGAAAGGGGGGGGTGTGAAAGGGGGGGGGGGAGATTAAGCAGAAGAAATGTGTGAGGAAAGTTTTTCTTTAAAACAGAAGGTGGTAGGTTCCCAGAACATGTTGTCTGGGGAAGTGGTAGAAGCAGATGTAATAGCAACATGTAACAGGCATTTAGGCCGACATATGAGCAGGCGGGGAATAGAAGTACAGGCAGATGGAATTAGTTTAGAATAGAATCATGGTTTGCCCCAAAAGGGCCTGCTCCTGTTGTACTGTTTTATGTCTAAGAGGTTTATAAGAATGATTCCTGGAATACAAAACTATGGCTATGAAGATAGATTTGTGAGGTTGGTAATGTTCTCCTTGGAAAGAAAACCACTAAGAGGAGATCTGATAAAGTGTAAGATCATGACATTTGGACAAAATCAACAAGAAGAAACATTTTCAAATCTTAAAACCAAGAGAATGAGAAATCACAGATTTAAAGTGATTTGCAAAAATACTAAATGATATACAAGGAAAACTGTTTCACAGAATTATTTGCTCAGCTTTTGAATGCACTACCTGAAAGCATGATGGATGCAAACTTAAGGGTTTCAAGATGGCATAATATTTTAAATAATCACCTAATGTGCAGGCTTAAGAGGAAAAGGCAGCAGAATAACGCTAAAATAAAATGCTCATTTGGAGAGCTAGTGCAAGCCTGATGGGCTGAATGGCCTCCTCTGCCCCATAATAATTGTCATAATAGTGCACCATAGACTTTTAAAACAAAAGAAAAGAACTGTGGATGCTGGAAATTTGAAAAAAGAATAGAAGAAGCAGAAGCAGAACCAGAAACAACTGGAGAAACTCAGGCCTGGCTGCATCTACACGGAGAAAGCAGACGATTAACATTCAGGTCCAATGAAGAAGGGTCATTGGACCCAAAAAGGTCAAGGCTTCTAATGCAGTTTAAAGGCAGCATTCAGCAGTTCTTACAAGCTAATTGCAACCTGGTTTTGATGATAACTAACATCGCCAGTAACCCATGTCAATTTAACAGCCAGCCCTCAAATATCCATAATGCACCATTAAAACATTTGACAAAACATTGGGCCAGGACCTCTGTGAAAGAGGGCTGGAGAGGCCGTAAAAAAAACGCAAAAAAATTGATACATACAATCCCTTTGGCATACCACATTAATTCAAAAATGATCAGGTTGGCTCGGTAATTAATACCACTCTTCTGGATTGAAGAATTGTAAAATATTGGTTTTGAGAGACAACCAGTGCAGTACAGCCAACTGCTCCATTTTTAAAAAAATAAAACATTTTTATCACACACAAACATTTCCACCATCGCTAAATCACGGCGACTTTTGTCTTTAAAACTATTCATCACCACCAGTATTGCACGCGTGTGGCCAAATGGCTATTGACAATCCAAGCCCGCTAAGGGGAATGCTAACCACTGCTCCACCTTTAACCTATGGAAATAGACACAGAATTGTCCGACGGCAAACCATAGTCGAACAGTTACTCTTCACCCAAGTGCCGAATAGTTCTAATTACCCCCTGTGTGGAAGCTCCTCCTGCTGTGATGAGTGGAAATTGATTCGATGATTTGCGAACGAACGGACCACGCTAATGTCAAGAGATAGTGGGAGCTGCAGATGCTGGAGAATCCGAGATAACAAAGTGTGGAACTGGATGAACACAGCAGGCCCAGCAGCATCTTAGGAAATGCTGCTTGGCCTGCCGTGTTCATCCAGCTCCACACTTTGTTACCACGCTAATGTCAACCTAATTTTGGAATACACACAGTAACTAACGTAGAATCTACCGTTTGGGAATGTTACTGCTCCTTTATCTAAAAACGAATGCAAAGAAGTAGTAACTTGCACTTGTCTCAAAACAGTTCACAATCAATGAATGACACTGTGTGCTCTTGGCGGCTGCTGCAGCAAATTTGTGCATACCGAACTGATAAACATCAGTTGAGCGACATGACCATTATTTCGTGATTCCTGATGGCGATCTGCAGACCCCTTACATTTCCCGGAACATTACCCTCACGGGTTTCTGTGTTCTCTATTCATTCTATAATGTTCCTATTATTAACAATTCATTTTCATTCATTTATCTGATTCATATTTAACCTCCCGGCGATCGATGAGAGCAGATTGAGCTTCAGTGTTAATTTACTCCAATTTCCGACAAGGCTGGCATCGAGCTCCCTGCTATCACTGCAATTCCAATGTCCTTGAGATTATCCCCTCTGTGAAAGAGCAGCCATTTGATAAAGTTTCCATCCAGCAAAATGTTACATTAACAATTGTTAAAGGCTGTCAAACTCCATTAGGCCAAAAATACAACTTCTGAACGATGAAACACTGGAAGTAGTAAAGCAATACAAAATCTCAGAACTGAAGCATTTAAATTAGATTACACATTTTTAAAAAAAAGTTCCTGCTACCAACAAGTCAAATAATGGAAATATACCGATTAAATTCCGGTAGGAATCTTAGACCGTTCAGTTGTTCCCTAAGGATGTCAATACAGGCGATGTTGCTGGTTTCCATCAGAATTGTTCGGACCAGCTGAATGCTGTCTCTAATTCGGTTGTTTCCACATAAAGCGCTTGTTTTTGAGATTACGTAAAGAATAAAGCTTTCGTTATGTTGTAAAAGTTAGTTATTAGTGTCCTATATATAGTACGTATATCTATTATCGCCCGAGCATCTAAATGTCTATATTAATTTGAAGTACCTCGGCTACCATTCGTATATAGGGAGAAAGTAGTTTCAATGTTGCAAATAACTTTTACGTGTCCGCACTCCTCCTGGTGTGACTGTCTTTTTTTTTACATAAAAAACATTCGCACCGTATGCTACGAACGGGAAAACCCAAGCTCGGGATAAAAAAAAACCGAACTAAAATTGCACCAATATTCCTGAGAACGCTGTCTTTCAATAAAGGAGTAAAGTTGAGATCCTATTTTAGGGAATGCTAACCACCCCTCTGTCCAATACACTCTCCTTCAATAAATTTCCTGAGTTAAAGAGGGTATTAGTGATCTTCAAGATCACTTTACAGCTGTTCTGAATTTTCAAGGCGACTGACGTAAATCCAGCGGAAAAGAACCCGGCAATTCAAACCCTTCCTTGTTCTTTGGAGCTCTCTGCTGAAGCTTGAGTCTACTTCTAACAACACTTTTGCGAGGCTGAGATAACTATTGGAAGGAATTGTCTTTCACTTAGTTACTCGGTCACTCAGGAGTGGCATCACTGTCTAACAGTTCTTCCCGTACATCTACTGTCTGTCTCAAATCAATCTAAGGTCAGCGGTTCACTGTGGACACTTGAAAAGGAGCTAACTGCTCATCATTCTTTAAAGAACATCAAAGCAAAGAACAAATGTGTACATTTTAATAATATTTTGAAATACGAAACAAAATTGGATATTTTTCATAACACGTTTGGTATCCGTGGATAGTAATTGTCAAAGGTTTAGCGACTGTAATGACAATCCGCAGTTCTTGAGGTTTTGTATTTTTTTTATATACAAACAACATGAAAATGCAATTTGACTTCGCACGTATTTTCAGAAAATATCTAACGAAATGGTTTGTAGAAATACTGTAAGCGAAGGACGTCAAGCTAAACAACTGATTTTAAATAAAGAAAATTAAAGATAAATGCGAGTGAAAAGAAAGCAGAGCACAACAGATTACATTTAGAAGTGAACAGTTGGAAAAGTCGTTCCACGTCGCAATGTTTGATCGGTTCTTATTTCACTTGTGCAATTATTCCTGTACATTCTTCAAAATAAATCTGCTTTGGCCACGGGAAACAATTGGCAAATCATTTCAGACAAGGTTTTTGTCCATGTCTGAGAGATCACCACCAAAAAGATTCAAGATTTTGCCGTCACGTTTCAAAGTCCAGTGTTACCCGGACAACAGCTGGGAGCAATCCCACCAGCCTGGCTTCCTCATTCCACGTCTAAAATACTGACTTGCACAAAGATCCCTCCATTTCTCTGGGTTCGGTGCAGGACATGTCTACTGGAGTTAATGGCACAGCCGTTTTCAGGAACCTGATACGATGCCACGACTTTTGGTGCTCGCCTCTTTAATAAGGGCCAGCAATGACCGCTTCCACCTCCTTGGAAGGTCTCCTGTCCTTGACCAAGAAGTTTACCATCCCTTCTGATTTGATCAGCAGATTGCAACCGAGGAAAAATATCCCAAAGACAACGGTGAGCGATAAGACGCACATCACTGCAATCTGGACCACCCTCATGATGTAGAGGTTTCTCTCATCCGGAGCAGTCAGCACAAAGTCATCGTCTGCTAGCACCGAAGAAAGGTTATCGTTACAGCATCTGACCACCGAGTTCAAAGAGTCGGTTCCGTTAAAGTACACGGCGCTCTCAGTCTGATTCACGAGAGTGGAATTCATTGCTGCTACTTCTCGCTATCGAGCCCTAAGTTGTAATGGAACAAGTGGCTTGAGCCAGCGCATTCAGCAATGTGTTCGGTCCAAATGCGGGAAGTTGTAGCTGTACAACTCCCGGGAAGCTCATCTCTCACTCTTTCCCCGCCTTCATCCGGCCAGTGACGTTAGCCCTCACAGCTCGCTGCCTGTTCGTCCCCATGTGGGAGACGGCGTTTGCTTCGCTCCGGCAATTATATCTGCTTTCGGCTGAAACCATTAGGGGAAGAGGAGAGGATGCAAACAGAAGTTTTGTTGCGGAAAAGCTCGGCAGGCCTGGCAGCATCTGTGAAGAGAAATCGGAGCTAACATTTTGGGCCCGGGTGACCTTTCCTCCGAACTGGGAAAGAGGAAGGAGTGGAGTTCAACGTCTCTTCACCCAAATGAGAGAGCACCCCTGCCTTAGCAGGAGAGATCGGCTCAGTCCAGGAAATGGGCTGGAGATGGAGGAAATGTTTGATAAGAACAAGCCTGGGGTTCGGCACTAATGACATCGGTACTGTTTAGCTTTTTAGTATCCGTCTTTCAGTGGAAGGATGGTGGGAACGATTAATTACATTCTGTTGTGAAACTATCCAGCTGTACGTTGTAATTACAAAACACATGAAGAAATAGCGGAATTGCTACGAAATAATTCCGTCCAAATTAAAACGAATACTCATTTCAGATTGTCTTGAACATCGAGATGGCGAGTAGTCAACGGAGAGCAAAGTGTAGTTTTTGTGTGCCAGTAATCCAGTTAATCGAAGCTCATAAAAGCAGATATTTGTCCTTAGCTACACGTTTAATTAGCATACCCGGAAACGTATGCTGGCTCTGGTTTAAAACTGGTACTCGCCAATTTCTGAGATAATGGGAACTGCAGGTGCTGGAGAATCTGAGGTAACAAGGTGTAGAGCTGGATGAACACAACAGGCCAAGCAGCATCAGAAGAGCAGGAAGGCTGACGTTTCGGACCTACACCCTTCTTCAGAAATGGGGTAGGGGAGGGGCTTCTGAAATAAATAGGGAGAGAGGGGGAGGTGGATAGAAGATGGATCGAGGAGAAGATAGGTGGAGAGGAGACAGGTCGAAGAGGCAGGGATGGAGCCAGTAAAGGCGAGTGTAGGTGGGGAGTTAGGGAGAAATACCATCCTCTATTACTAATTCCTTCGCCTCCGCCGCATCTGCTCCCAGGATGACACATTCCACTCCTGTACATTTCAGATGTCCTCATTTTTCAAGGACCACAACTTCACCCCGCTCAGTGGTCAAGAACACCCTCGAACGTGTCTCCTGCAATTACCGCAACTCATGGCTCACACCCCGTCCCCACAATAACAACCAAAAGAGAATCCCCCTCGTCCTCACATACCACCCCACCAACCTCCGGATACGACGCATCATCCTTCGACACTTCCACCAAAGACATTTTCCCTCCCCACCCCTGTCTGCTTTCCAGAGGGAACACTCTCTCCGTGACTCCCTTGTCCACTCCACACTCCCCTCCAACCCCACCACACCCAGCACTTTTCCCTGCAACCGCAGGAAATGCTACACCTCCTCCCTCACCCCCATGGCTGGCCCCAAGAAGACTTTCCACATCAAGCAGATGTTCACCTGCACATCTGCCAATGTGGTATACTGCATCCGCTGTTCCCATTGCGGCTTCCTGTACATTGGGGGAAACCAAGCAGAGGCTTTGCAGAACACCTAGGCTCGGTTCACACGATAAACGACGACACCTCCCAGTTGCGAACGATTTCAACTCCCCCTCCCATTCCGCAGACAAGGTATCCATCCTGGGCCTCCTGCAGTGCCACAATGATGCCACCCGAAGGTTGCAGAAACAGCAACTCATATTCCGCTTGGGAACCCGGCAGCCCAATGATATCAATATGGACTTCACAAGCTTCAAAATCTCCTCTCCCCGACCACATCCCAAAACCAGTTCAGCTCGTCCCCGCCTCCCTAACCTGACCTTCCTTCCACCTATTCCCTCCTCCCACCTCAAGCCCCACCCCCATCGCCATCCTACTAATCTCATCCTGCCCGCTTGACTTGTCCGTCCTCCCTGGACTGACCTATCCCGTCCCTATCTCCCCACCTACATTCACATTTACTGGCTCCATCCCCGCCTCTTTAACTTGTCTGTCTCCTCTCCACCTATCTTCTCCTCTATCCATCTTCTATCCGTCTCCCCCTCGCTCCCTATTTTTTCAGAACCCTCTCCAATTTCTTCCTGTTCTAAAACTGAAAGAACTGTGGATGCTGGAAATCGGAAACAAGAACAGAAATTGCTGGAAAGTCTGAGCGGATCTGGCAGCATCTGTGGAAAAAGATCAGAGTTAATGTTGCGGGTAAGGTGACTCTTCTTCAGAACTGTGCTGATTCTCTGTCGGTAGGTGCTGCTAGACCCCTGTTTATTACTTTAAAGTCTATCCTGCTCCTATTTCAGACATCCATTGTTCATAGTCCCTGTACTTACATAGTAGATGTATCACCATATGCAGGTCATACTATTTGGTGTTTATGTCATAGAATCCCTACAGAACCAAAAGAAGCCACTTGGCCATTGAATCTGCACCACCCCTCTGAAGAAGCTCCCACCCGGCCCATGAACCCTTCATCTACAATGGCTAATCCATCTAGGCTATCCCTAGACAATGTGGAGCAGAATGTGCAAAATGTGTGTGGTCACCCATTGTTGGAGTTGAACCCAGGTCCCAGGTGTTATGAGGCAGCAGTACTGACCACTGAGCCATTGTGCCACTCGTTTTTCCTCTTGCTTCCCCACCTCATGTCCCTAAACTCCTGAACAGGAAATGACATCACCAACGCAGGAAATGACATCACCAAACCCAAGGAAAACTAAACAGATAAATAGAAAGCGGGACATAACACCAGCGCTTTGTTGAAGGCTCACTGTTGATGTTACCTAGAATGGTGACAAAACATCTGGGAACAAACCGGCAAACTCAGTGAACTAACTTACATCTGGAACACAATAAAGACCCACTCTCTTGTGGACCAAGAGGAGGAGAGTGCTGTCTTGGAGGTGAAAGGAGGACGTCGGGTTGGCTGTGCACCCTTGCGACCAGTGGATCTTAATGCTGGCTTCAGCCTAATGCTGGTTCAGGGGAGCAGCCAACCTGCAACGATGGCTGCGGCAAGTGCTCGTGCCCCAGGTCAGGGGGTCCGGAACACCATCCGTGTTTCTGTAAAGAAGGTGGATGAAGGTGCACCTGTGGACCGCACCTTCTTCGTGAAGAGGGTCCTGTTGGACTGTTGTGGGTTCGCTGCTGCGGACATTTACTGCCTGCAGGATTTCCCCGGGGGAGGTTTTTACGACGTGACCTTCAGGAGTGCCAAGCTTTGCGAGCGCTTCCTGGAGGTTTTCAAGGAGAAAGGAGGTGAGGGCCCCCTCTCTGTATTGACCGCTGTCCCACTGTTTGTGATGCCAGCACAGAGGAGCCATATGGTGACTGTACATACGTACAACCCGCATGTGCCAGCAGTTGATGTCCTGACCTTCCTCGGAAGGTATGTGAAGGTGGAAGGAGACCTAACTGACATCGTGGACCCCTTTGGCATCTGGACGAGTAAGAGGCAGGTCAAGGTGACGCTGAGGACAGGCGCGGACGGGAATGTCGTACACTCACCGTCCAGCTTCGCGATCGGCGGGAGCAGGGGCTACCTGACCTATGCAGGGCAACCTAAAGTCTGCCATGCCTGTGGTAGGTCAGGTCACGTGGCGGCCGACTGCAAAGCCACCATCTGCAGGAACTGCAGGGAGGAGGGACACCTTGCAAAGGATTGCCCACGAGAGAAAAGCTGCAACCTTTGCGGGGATGCGGGCCACCTCTATAGGGCATGCCCGCGGCGGGGGACCACCTACGCCCAGGTCGCCGGCAGGGGCAATGCGGGGCCAGCCCCCCCCGGAGGAGAGGAAGGCACCAGGGCCCAGCAAGGACCCCACTAATGTGCAGGAGGGCCCAGCCCCGCAGGATGGGCCCGAGGCCAGCAAAGCACCCCTGCAGGCTCCGATCCCCCCCCGACAACCCGGAGTCGATTGAGGCGGCGACAGGCGACCCAGGGGAGTGGACAAAAGTCCGGAAAGCGAGGAGGAAGGTGCGTCGACGGGCCCAGGAACCGCAACTATCAGGCGGAAAGCGAGGAGGAAGGTGCGTCGACGGGCCCAGGAACCGCAACCATCAGGCGGGAAGAGGCAGCTACAGGGTGGCTATAGGAGCTCCTCTGACGAGGGGGATTCGGAGAGGGCCCACCCAAAGCAGAAGTTAAAGATCTCGAGGGGGAAGGAAAGCAGCACCCCGCTTCCAGGTGACGGGAGGCGTCCTGAGGCTCCCTCTGACACCCAGTCAAGTGCTGCTAGAGCACTGGAGGGCCCCCCGGAACTTCCAGGCGGGAAGGAGGAAACAGCGCGTCCCCAGCCTGACCCGGAGCCGGACCCTCCTGCCTCTGCACCCCTGATGGGGGGATGCCACCCGGAAGGCAGCACGGACGGTTTCCTGAGCCCGGAGGGCATCCAGCAGTTAGCCCGGGCAATGGGCATGATGGGACAGATGGAGGGGCTGGACCTTGGACTTGAGGAGGGTACTGCGGTCACTGCCCACAATGGGGGTACGAGTTGCGAGCATTAATGTGCGCAGCGTCAAGTCAACCGCGAGATGTGTGTCCACGTTGGCCTACCTGACCACCATCAAGGCGGACCTCCTGTTTCTGCAGGAGTGCGGGATACCGCACCTCGGCAGGTACGGGAAATGGTCCGGTGCCTGGACCTGTGGGCCTTCGATCTGGTCAGGGGGTAACGACTGTCGCTCCTCCGGCCTGGCTATTCTGCTGCGGGGGCGCAACTTCACCATCTCTCAAGTTCAGGAGGTGGTGGGGGGGCGCCTCCTAGTGGCTGACATCACCGATAGGAACGCTCCCCTGAGGCTGATCAACGTGTACGCCCCAGCGGTACGGAGTGAGCGGTTGGCTGTCCTGCAGCGGCTTCCACCCCTGCTGGCTACGTCCAGGCCGGTCATCCTAGGCGGAGACTTCAACTGCATCATTGCAGATGGAAGATCCGGCGTGGGGACAGCGGGTGGGGGGATTCAACTGGACGTCACGTCCAGATTCCTGATGGGCACGGTGAAGGACGCCAAGCTGCTCGACGTCTTCAGCACCCCTGCAGACGGAGCGCAGCAGAGGTACACCTGGTCGCGGCCAGACGGGTCTATCCACTCAAGGATAGACTTCCTGTTTGTGTCACGGACGTTCTCGGTCAGGTCCACTGGCGTCGAGCCAGTGTTCTTCTCTGACCACTGCCTCCTGCTGGCCGACTGTCACTTACAGGACGACCAGCCGGCCGGCAAGGGGACGTGGAAGCTCAACATGACTCTGTTGACCCCAGAGAACGTCGAGGAGCTTAAGAGGGAGTACGCCGGTTGGAGAACCGTGAAACCCCTCTTTGAGTCTCCAGGCGACTGGTGGGAGACGGTGAAGGAGAACATCAAGAGGTTCTTTGTCCTCAAGGGTGTTCAGAAGGCAAGAGAGAGGCGGGGAAAGCTGTTGCGACTCCAGAAAAGGGTGCAGAACCTGCTCCTTCTGCAGTCGATGGGGGTCGATGTCATGGAGGATCTCCACGAGGTGGGGGGCCAGCAAGCCTCGCTCTTCGCCACGGAGGCCTCCCGGATAATCTTCCGGTCCAGGGTCCGCTCCGTGGAGCAGGACGAGACGTGCTCGCGTTTCTTCTTTCGGAAGGTGCACAAAGAGAGCTCTGTGCTTAGCCGGCTGAAGGAAGACGACGGCTCGGTGACGTCGTCTCGGCCCGACATTTTGAGGATCAGCAGATCCTTCTATGCCGGACTGTACGACACAAAGCCCACGGACAGCACGGCCTCCGAGTTGTTCCTGTCGTCTATCACGGAGGTCTTAGACGACGGCACGAGGGAGTGGCTGGACCGGCCGATATCCCTGGATGAGCTGACCAGAGCCCTCAAGTCCTTGGAGAGGAACAGGACTCCCGGAAGCGACGGCTTACCGGTCGAGCTGTATGCCGCTCTGTGGGGCCTGGTCGGCCAGGACCTGCTGGAGGTGTACGATAGTGTGCTTCGGGCAGGGGAAATGTGCAAGTCCATGAGGAAGGGCATCATCACCCTCATTTACAAGAGGAAGGGGGAGAGGGAAGAAATTAAGAATTGGCGTCCCATTTCACTTTTGAACGTGGACTACAAAATCCTGGCCAAGGTCATAGCCAACCGGGTCAGGTCTGTCCTGGAGTCAATGATTCACCCTGACCAAACCTGTGCTGTGCCGGGCAGGAAGATCGCTGAGAGCCTCGCGCTCATCAGGGATACGATCGCCTACGTGCAGGACAGGCGGGTGGACACCTGCCTCGTCAGCCTGGACCAGGAGAAGGCCTTCGGCAGGGTCTCTCATGCTTACATGAGGGACGTCCTCTCCAAATTGGGGTTCGGGGAGGGCATCCGCAATTGGATTCGGCTGCTCTACGCCAACATCGTTAGCGCAGTCTCGATCAACGGGTAGGAATCAGACAGTTTTCCTGTTAGATCTGGAGTCAGGCAGGGCTGCCCGCTCTCTCCTGCCTTGTTCGTGTGCTGTGTGGAGCCCTTCGCCGCCTCCATCAGGAAGGACGTGAGCCTGAAGGGCGTGACTATCCCAGGCAGTGGAGGCCTTCAGGTCAAAACCTCCCTGTACATGGACGATGTCGCCGTCTTCTGCACCGATCGTCGGTCGGTGAGTAGACTATTGGACATCTGCGGCCAGTTTGAACTGGCCTCGGGTGCCAAAGTCAATAGGGGTAAGAGCGAGGTCATGTTCTTCGGGAACTGGGACGACCGCTCCTTCATCCCCTTCACCGTCAGGACAGACTACCTGAAGGTGCTGGGTGTTTGGTTTGGTGGAGCTGGGGCGTGCACTAAGACTTGGGAGGAGCGTATCACCAAATTGAAGCAGAAGCTGGGCAGGTGGACACTCCGGTCCCTCTCCATCACGGGTAAGAACCTGGTTGTCAGGTGCGAGGGGCTTTCGGTACTGTTGTATGTGGCGCAGGCCTCGCCTATTCCCTGGACCTGCGCCGCTGCAGTCACCCGGGCCATCTTCCACTTCATTTGGGGGTCAAGGATGGACCGGGTCCGCAGAGACACCATGTACAAAGACCTGGGAAAGGGCGTACCGAATGCCACCCTCGCCCTGACGGCTACCTTTGTGTGCGGCTGCATCAAGCTGTGCGTAGATCCTCAGTACGCAAACACCAAGTGTCACTACTTACTGAGGTTCTACCTGTCCCCGGTGTTGCGAAGGATGGGCCTGGCCTCGTTGCCGCGGAATGCTCCGAGTAGTTGGACCGTTCCGTACCACCTGTCCTTCGTCGAGAAATTTTTGAAAGGAAACACCTTTGACTGCAAGGCCATCAGGCAGTGGTCAGCACGTAGTATCCTCGGGACCCTTCGGGAAAAGGAGACGGTGGATCCCGTCGTGTGGTTCCCCACGCAGACTGCCAAAGTTGTTTGGCAGAATGCCTCATCGCCAGAACTTTCAAACAAGCACAAGGACATTGCTTGGCTGGCGGTGAGAGGGGCTCTGCCAGTGAGATCCTTTTATGCATGCCCGGAATCTCTGCGCCACCGCACGTTGCCCTCGAGGTGGCTGCGGGGGGGTACGAGACTGTTGATCACCTCCTTCTGGAGTGTGCCTATGCGCAGGAGGTCTGGAGGGGGTTGCAGTGGTATTTGTCGAGGTTCGACCCGAGCAGCTCCGTGACGCGGGACTCCGTGCTCTACGGGCTATTTCCGGGGACGCATACCGAGACCAACATCAACTGCGCCTGGAGGACCTTCAGTGCGGTGAAAGATGCTCTTTGGTCTGCCCGCAACTTGCTGGTCTGCTAGCTGAAAGAACTGACCCCGACCGAGTGTTGCAGGCTGGCGCACTCCAAGGTCCAGGACTACGTGCTGAGGGACGCGCTGAAGCTTGGGGCAGCCGCCGCCAAGGCGCGGTGGGGAAAGACCACCATCTGAAACCCCTCATCCAGAATAGAAAAAAAAGGGCACTATCTGGTAACTGGGCCCAGCTGGCGCCTTCCCCAACTGGTCAGGGGGCCAACGGGGACTGTGCGGGGAGATGACTGCCGGGGTATTTTCTTTGCTTTGTTTTGTTTTCTTTGTTTTGTTTTTTCCTTTAGTTGGTGTACGTACCCCCTGGGTAACCCGGAGCGGCTTGCATGACTGGGTAAGTGTATAAATATGTTTTATTTTTTGTACATCTTATGAATAAAGTATATTTTTTCAAATAAAAAAAGTGACGAAGCATCTGAAAACGAACCTTCTAGCTCAGCAAGCAAACTCACATCCAGAACCTCAACCTGAGCTACAAATCCTCTCAAAACTCGCTCCTCTTCCTTCCTCTTGTTATGAACTCCTCTTATTCTTGCTTTCACTTTCACATACTTCTGTCTACTCAAATATCTTCTCTTTGCTTATCTAAACCATGTGGCACAAAATGTGTGATTTTTTAATGGATATAAATGCCAAATATCTTAAGTGTTTTGAATTTTGAAGTAGTGGCATGTGGGTTTGCTCTGTGTCTCTGAATGAGTTTAACTGGTATTTCTGTAGTTATGGTGATTTCATTTGAAATACCGTCAGTGGGAGGCTTCCTGTAGAGTCATGGGGCTTTATTTTCATTACTTTGTTCATTTGTTAAACTCAACCAAACAATAATAAATGTTAGGCCCCAGAATAGTCCAAATTTTTGTTTTGCTTGGGGAAAAGCTTATGCTACTTTTAGTTTCAGTTTGGTGGTTTTGCTGAGATCTTGGTTGAAGCAAGATGTGTAAAACAATTGCTCCCGAAGAAAGGAGACAGTTTAGAAATGCTGAGAAACAGATTTCCCCCAATGTAAGGAGTTTAGTTTGGAAGGTCCGGATCAGAAATATTTGGGAAAATTTGAAGGGGTACTTTGAAACTGCATAAGCCTGAACTCTCATTTCTGAAGACTCACAGAAGAGATTATCAGATTGTCAAAACAGAATCGCAGCCACCGTTTAACCCTAAAGATGAGATAGAGGAGGTAATTCTGACTGGTAAAGGAATATTTTGGGGGGCTTAATAGGATTGCATTTTACTATGTGTATTTCAAAAGATTATAGCTTGTGTTATATGTAAATAGTTTGGTTTATGCTGCTTCTCCCTTAATTCCTTTGGTGTAATAAGCTCTGCTTTATTATTGAAACCAAATCTACAGCATATGCGCAGAGCTAATGGGAACTGCAGATGCTGGAGAATTTGAGATAACAAAATGTGGGGCTGGATGAACGAGCAGCATCTTAGGAGCACAAAAGCAAGGGTCTAGGCCCAAAAAGTCAGCATTTGTGCTCCTAAGAAGCTCCTTGGCCTGCTGCGTTCATCCAGCTCCACACTTTGTTGTCTGCAGCATGTGCGTTTCTCTTTCAGTGAAAGACAGCCATGTTGAAACCAAAAAGAAAAATAAAATAAAATTTATAAAATCATATTTCAGTCTGGAATCTGACTTGTCCAGTTGGGATCGTAAAAACCGCCATCTGTAAGTCCACCTCTGAGCACACAGCTGTGATTTTTTTCTGCTCTTGTGTGATTGTGGGCATTGCTGGCTGTGTATACTAATTTAGGAATGAATAAAAGCAAAAACAGGGGCTCCTAACACCAATGTCATGGGGAATACTATTGCAAATCTTATTCCAGCCCCTAAAAAAATTATTAACCACTGCTGTTTCCTGTTGCTCAACCAATTTCATAATCATATTATAAAAATGATTGAAAACAACTGTTTTCCTTCCCCCATCTATCAACTTAACTGAGCTGGAAATTTTGTCAGGAAAATGTCAATTGTACTGAAAAGGTCCTGACTGCAAAAATAAGTTGGCACCAGGGTAACAACGGAGAAGCAATAATTTGTTCTTCTACAGAACACATTGCAGTTTTTTTTCCCCCCTTTTGTGAATTTAGGGGAGTTGGCTCGATATATGGACAAAAATATTAGTTTGATGTGTAGACTCAAGATAGAAAGATAAGTTGTAAAGTGAAAGGACAGAAGAATAGGGAAACATCTGTGCTATATAAATCATCTTTAACAGAGATCTGTAAAACAACTATCAGTGTTGTTCTATCAATGCAAAGAATGTTAACAAATAATAAATCTAATATTAAAGTGAATCAATAAAAATGAGTCTACTAATAATTCAGTGAAATTGTTTCCTGGCAGTGTATGAATGTTACAGTTTACATTCTTCCATCAGATGGAAATAAAAGCAGTGCTGACTTTTGGTAATTATGGTAATTGAGAAGTTTGTGGTGACACCAAGTGTTCAACAGAGGCTACATCAAGAGACATTCTATGATTTTATGATTTACTGACCTACCACTCTATCTAGTGGTCACATCATGAGTAACATCAACGTTCACTAGGTTGTTGCCCAGTCTCAAGGGCATTGACTATGGGAAAAGGTTAAAAAGACTAGGATTGTTCTCACTGGAAAGTCAGCAGCTGATAGAGGTCTACAGAATTATGACAGGCATAGATAGGCTGGATAGTCAGAGGTCTTTTCCCAGGGTTGAAGTTTCAATTACAAGGGAGCATAGGTTCAAGGTGAGAGGACAAAAGTTTAAGGGAGATATGGGAGGAAAGTTGTTCACACAGACGGTGGTAGGATCTTGGAATGCACTGCCAGAGGAGGTATTGGAAACAGGCATGTTGGTGACATTTAAGAGGAATTTGGATGGTTACATGAATAGGGGAGGAATAGCTGGATACGGACCGAATAAGAGCAGAAGGTTGGTTTTTTTGGTTTAGCCAGGGCATGATGATCTGCACAGGCATGGAGGGCCAAAGGGCCTGTTCCTGTGCTGTAATTCTCTTTTGTTATTTGCTTTTGTTCTTCCAGAAAATTAATTTCTTGCCCTTCTCAAAACCACTTGTGGCACTTTGAGCTGGTGTTTGGCCTTACTAAAATTTAGGTTAATTTGAAACAAAATTTTAAGTACTTACCTTAAACAAGCAGCAAAACAAAAAAATCAGACACTGGAAGTTTTTGCATGAAGAGCAGGAAATGCTGGAAACTTTCAACATGTCATGTGCCGTTGATGGAAAGCACAGATCATCAAAAAAGAACTTGAAAAGAATTGAAGTTGCAAAAGAAGTCCATTTGTCACCAGTGTTTGTTGAAAGTAGCTTACATATTTAAGTTAAACCATTTGGAAGTAATTGTATTAGAACAGAAACCTTCCCAGGCTTCTCGACTCTGATATCCAACTAGTTTTTTCTTTAAAAATTAACCTCTCATGAGAGACACCAATGATATGGCAGGTCTCAATCACAGGCAAGAGCAATATACAGGCTTAGAGGGAGCATTTTCACCTCTGACTCAGAAGATAGATAGTTCTGAACCCTGCTTTAGACAAACCTAGGTCTGGATCTCTGGCTTTGAATTCTGGTTTTGCAATCAGTGGGGCACTGGTATTACTACAAGTTTGGGCGTCAATGGGCCCTGAAGTGTTGCACTGAACTGGAAGCACTGCAGTGATTGCACAATTACTTATTAAATCACCAGATTTAACCTTTTATAATAATTCTCTCAGAAGGAAACTGGACATTTGAGAAGTGACAAGGACAAAAAAGTCATTATCTATTGACACTGCAAGTTCTCAGTCTTGAACGAAATATATTCGATAATCAAACCCAGTCACTTCCCAGAGGTATCAGGAAAGAAAAATTAATGTGTACATCCAGCCAAGTTGCTGAGGTCTACAAAAGCTGCAATAGATCAATTGCAGCTGAATTTTGGGATAGTTTCTTGTCCATCAAGTTATCAGATAGTGTACCTTGAAGTCCAGAAATAATGAGCAGGAGGGAACACTGGAAATATCCCTGCTAATATTTAGGAATTGTGGCAAAATTGAGAGAGTTGTTCCATAAACTGGTCAAACAACAGCTTGACATAGGTATGCTTCTGTGAGAATGACTTACAGCCAAAGCCTCTGAGTCCTCCATCCCACTTGGGGATAGCAAGAACTGCAGATGCTGGAGTCAGAGTTGATATAGCATCAAGCTGGAGGAACACAGCAGGCCAGGCAGTATCAGAGAAGTATGATAATTGACATTTCAGACCTAGACCTAGGACAGGTCTAGGCCTAAAACGTCAAGTCTCCTATTCCCCTGATGCTGCCTGACCTGCTGTGTTCCTCCAGCTCCAAGCTGTATCGCCTCCATCACAAGTCCTAGCAACACCCTGTGCCAATTGCAGAATGAACAGATCAGAGGCGAAGCCACAGTGATCTATATTTAAGAAGGATTGGCCTGGGCGGCCACAGTGATTACCCTGAGGGCAGCTGGATAGCTCAGTTGTTAGCACTACCAGAATGAGATGGGTTGACGACGAAACTTATTGATGATATTTGACAGTTGCATGACCTTAAATGAGCCCTGTGACCATTCCTGTGTCAAAGCGAGCACAATCAACGTGTTTTTCTGTGGTTGTTTGTTCCATGCCTGGCCATTTGCTACACTGTATAAGAGAGAGGGAGTTTCATTCCACGTTGCTGGGCTTCACCTTGCACCGGGACTGCGAACGGTGTGAGGAACATTCTCAGCCTCCAGAGCAGCCGTTGATGGAGGTGTTCCCAATGGGCAGAAAGGCATGAGGCTTATTCCCTTTCTTTTTAATTACTTTTTAAATGCCCCTTTCTTTTTTTCATCTTTTATTATTCCTCAATAAATGTTCGTATTTAACAAATTGCTGTGGTCGAGCCTTCTCTTATTTAACTGAATCTGATAAGAACCGCTTAGTTACACTGTGTGCAGTTGTCAGTGTGTAGTCTGTCAATTCTCCCCGAGTCTGTGTGGGTTTCTTCTGGATGCTCCTGCTTCCTCCCACTGTCCAAAGATGTGCAGGTTATGTGGATTGGCCATGCTAAATTGCCCATAGTGCCCAGGGACAGGTAGACTAGGTGGATTAGCCATGGGAAATACAGGGTTACAGGGATCTGTTAAAGGGGTGAGTCTGGGAGGAAAGGTCTTTGGAGCGTTGGAATAAACTCGTTGGGCTGAATGACCTGCTTCCATACTATAGAGTTTCTATGAAGTTTCATGATATCAGATCAAGCATAGGCAAGTAAACATTCTGCTCATGACCACCTACCACATGTCCCAACTGATGATTCAGTACTTGATGTTCCCTCTGAGGTGTCCGTGTCTGAGATGGTGGGGTTGCAGGATGCACACTTGCTAACACTGCCTCTGGGACCTCAGAACTCTCTTCCTCAGAGGCTAAGAATGTCTTCTTTGGTGGACCAGCCTGTTGCTCTACTGAGGTCTTGGCTATCCCATTGACAAATGCAACACAAAGGAGAGAGGGCATCACAGCTAATGGTTAGAAGTGGACTGCAACAAAATATATTGACAGCGAGGTTAATGTGAGAGTCGCAATGGAATGAAGGGTGATACTGCAACAGTTGGCAGGACATGGATATTTTGAATCACTGAAGGAGCAGTCACTGTCTTCTGCGAGGTCCTCATCAGCCACTGGGTGTAGAATGTTTGGGACCACAAGGATCTCACTGTGACACCTCTGCAACTGGATGTGAGAAAGAATCAGCTCAGACCACTAGCATTCTGGACTGCTGGAGATGAGGCATGAAAAAACAAAAAACATTACAGGACAGGAACAAGGCCTTCAGCCCAACAAGCCTGGGCTGGCACATGATGCCTTTCTAAACTAAAACCCTCTTGCGTCTATGCGGTCCATGCCCCTCTACTCCCTGCCTATTCACGTATCTATCAAGATGCCTTATAAGTGCTGCTATTGTATCTACTTCTACCACCTCCTCTGGCAGCACCTACCACAATCTCTATAAAAGAACTCGTCTCTCACATTTCCTTTAAACATTCCTCCTTTTAACTATTCACTCTATCTTTCGGCAAGTCTACTCTGGGAAAAAAAAAACAGACTCTCCATTCCATCTATGACTGATAATTTTGTAAACTTCTATCGGGTCACCTCTCACCAAAGTTTGCCCAACTTCTCCCCATAGTTCTACCCTTCAAACCAGGAAATATCTTGGTAAATCATTTCTGTACCTTCTCCAAAGCATCCACATCCTACTGGTAGTGTGGTGTCCAGAACTGTACGTGATATTCCAAATGTGGCTGAAATAAAGTTCCATACAGTTGCAACGTGTCTTGCCAATTTTTATACTCTATGCCCTGATTGTACCTTACCACTTGTGTTGCCACTTCCAGGAAATGTGGACCAAAACACGTAGATCCGCCTGTATATTAACGCTTCTAAACATTCTGCCATTTACTGTATACTTTCTTCCTGTATTAGATTTTCCAAAATGCATCATCCCACATTGTTCTGGATTAAATTCCATCTGCCATTTCTCCATATAGTTTCCAGCCTATCTATATCCTTTTGTATCTTCTGGCAATCCTCCTCACTGTCACCAATCTTTGTGTCATCTGCAAAATACTAATGAGAACATCTGCATTCTCCTCCAAATTGTTTTTGCATTACAGACAGAGGACCCAGCACAGATCCCTGTAGGACACCGCTGATCACAGATTGAGTCAGAATCTCGGACTGCTACTCTTTGTCTTCTATGACTAAACCAGTTCTGAATCCATCCATCAGATCACCATGGATCCTATGTGACTTCACATTCTGCATCAGCCTACCATGAGGGACCTTGTCAAAAGCTTTGCTAAAGTCCATGTGGATAACATTACCACCTTGCCCTCAATCAACTTTGACACTTCATCAAAAACTCTATCAAGTTTGAGAGACACAACCTATTCTACACAAGACCATGTTGCTTGTTGCTAATATGGCCATATTTTTTCCACATGAGAGTAAATCCTGTCCCTAGGAATCTTCTCCAGTAATTTCCCAACCACTGACATTAGGCTTACTAACCATTAATTTCCTGGATTATCCTTGTTGCCCTTCTGAAACAAAGGAGAAACATTTGCTATTCTCTAATCCTCTCCTGATACTAAAGAGGATACAAAGATTTTGTATAAGACTCAAACAATTTCCTCCAAGACCTCTTGGTATTCTGAGATAGATACCATTAGGTCCTGGGGATTTGGCTTCCTTAACACTTTTCAAAACACGCAATATCTCCTCTTTTTAATATTGACTTTCCCTACAACATCAACATACACCTCTCTAGGCTCACCATCTACAATATCCTTCTCCTTTGTGAATACCAATGCAAAGTATTCATCAAGGACCTCGTGGAGTCAGCAATCAGGGACATTATCCTTTTAGGAGGTGAAGAGTCTAATGTCAGGCACCCCTAACCCTGTTCTGGCTCTTTCTGCCCTGTTATGGGCTGTTTTCTCCTGTAATGTGACTATTGGAGGGATTGATGAGATGTAAGTGGCTGGCATAGCTGCTAGCATTAGGGTAGGTGGCCAAAGCATTGTGAAAGATGTTGCATACAATAATGAGGGTGGTGAACATGAGCCTTTTGGAGGGTGAGTTTAGCAGCAGTGTACATGATGTAGCAGAGAGAAGAGTATGGTACTTATCCTGGTGTAGTGGAGAAGGTCATTGACTTCCTTCATATGTCACTGATCATTCCTCTGGACTTTGGAAACAGACTGACCTAAGAAGTGACCTTGGGTCAGTCTGCTAGGGTCTGGTAGAGCACTCCTCTAGCAGTCCTCTGGGAAGAGGGCAGCACCTCCTCTGGACTGTGCTGTCTATGATGACCTCCAAGTCTCTGTCAAAGAATCACAGTACCATTTGCTGCTTTACAGACTATAGCAAGACCCATAAAAACTGGTAGTTCTGCCACTGATTATATCATTAGTATCTATCGGGTGGGAGATTTCAGAATCTACCAAGCTTATATATTGACACTGTGGTGTGATTCTGCTAATGCGTAGGATTCATGATCCATTATACAATGTGATATTATGAGTTCTGTTGTAGGCTGTACTGCAGAGTGCTACTTATTGAGTTACATCTTTCAGTGGTAATATGTGGCTTCATATATATTCCCATCCTCAATGATGGAAGAACCCAGCACAAAAGATAAGGCTGAACCATTCATAACAATCTTCAGCCAGAAGTTCTGAGTGGATGATCCATCTTGGCCTCCTCCAGTAGTCACTAGCAAAACAAACACTGGTCTTTAGCCAATTCCATTCACTCTATGTGATATCAAGAAACAGTTGGAAGCACTGGGTACTGCGAAGGTATGGGCCCTGACAACATTCTGGCAATAGTATTGAAGACATATGCTCCAGAACTTGCTGTACCCATGGCCAAGTAGTTCTAGTACAGATACAACAATGGTATCTACCTGACAATGTGGAAACTGTCCGGGTGTGACCTGTACGAGAAAGCGGGATAAATCCAACCCGGCTAATTACTGCCCCATCAGTTTACTCTCAACATCAAGAACGTGAGGGAATGGGACATTAACGGTGCTAACAAATAACATCTGCTCAGTCATAACATGTTCCATAACCATTTTCAGCTGCTTAGTCAATGATCTCGCCTCCATCAGGTTAGCAGTAGGATGTTTGTTGATGATTGCACAGTGTTCAGCACCATTTGTAACTTCTCAGATACTGAAACAGTCCATGTGCAAATGTAACAAGACCTGGACAATATCCAGATTAGGGCTGCAAAAGTGGCAGGTAACATTCAAACTGCACAAATGCCAGGTAATTATCATCCCACCGCCCCTTGACAGCCAATGGGATTGCCATTAGTGAATACCCCACAGTCAACATCCTCTGATTAGAAACTTGTCCGGACTAACCATATAAACACAATAGCTACAGGTTGAAACAAATGGCAGAAAAAAGAAACCAGGGGATCTTAACTACATCTACCCTGTCTATCCCTTTAAGTATTTTGCATGTTTCACTCTTTGAAATATTTGGGGATGAAACAGATGGCAGAGCAAAGAAAGGATTCCTAATGCACTGCTATGTGACTCTTTACTTTCAGAAACCCCAAATACATCCACAGTCATTCAAAATTAAATGACAGACTGTATAGTTAAAGAAAACAAAATTTCGGAAATCAAAAGGCAAGATCTCTAGGGTTGGTTAAATTATCTTTCATAATTTCTTTGATTTCAGCAATGATGGCATACTGTTGCATGTAAAGTGATGGTTGTTCTTCACTTTGATAGTTGATCTGGTGGACCTATGGCTTTACTTGTTACTATTCTCTCCTTTAAGCTTTATTTGTTTTTCTGTCTTTTCACCCACATGGAGTGAGAGGGGAAGAGAGAGTTATAGCTTTAAATTGAGGGGTGCAAGATATAGGACAGATGTCAGAGGTGGTTTCTTTACTCTGAGAGTAGTAAGGGAATGGAACGCTTTGCCTGCAACGGTGGTAGATTCGCCAACTTTAGGTACATTTAAGTCGTCATTGGATAAGCATATGGACGTACATGGAATAGTGTAGGTTAGATGGGCTTCAGATCGGGATGACAGGTCGGCACAACATCGAAGGCCGAAGGGCCTGTACTGTGCTGTAATGTTCTATGTTCTATGAGAAGTGTCCAGTTTGCAGGCGCTGGTTATCTCTGGATAACCTGCACTCTCTGTTTTGTAACAAACTGGAGCTCACCCAAATGTCTTCAGGCAGTTTCCTTCATAGATTTGGTGCCACTTTGTCTCAAAGTATCCTCCTCAATGCTTCAAAAAACAACATTGCCTTGCTGTTGCAAAAGCTGTTGTCCGATTGTCTAATTAGTTTTCCAAATACCTACCACCAAGGTGTTGGAGCTGCTTATCCATAATGTGTGCTAAATTCCAACAAGGTAGTTTGTATCCAATCCAGTAATGCTTATGTTACAGGATATAACATAAGATACTAAGTGTTGATGTTGTGGGATTGCTAAATCCATAAGACGTTCATTATAATTAATTTTAATAAACAAACATTTCATTCTTCAGGCACATAAGCATCTGGGCTAACACCAAGCTATTGATTTACAACAGAGCAGCTGTTTTCAGTAGAGTGTCATGCCTCAAGTGATTCAAGATAATTCAGAGTATGAGATCTTTATATCCCCAGTTAACTTGCTCTGTTAGTGATGATATTACAAGCATGCAATGATGTATTAGTTGTGGGCATAACATAACTGTGGCACTGGACTAAATCTTGCCTTTTTTAAGCGAAGTGTCATCAAGTTGAGGGTTTATCCCTGTGAGGCCTAACAAGATTTCTCACATATTTTATAAAACTCACCTCATGAACTACTCCTTTGTCTTTAGCCTCCATTCTATCACACACCATTCGTGGCAGAATTCATCTTTGTAGGAGCGTACACCTCGACAGGGCACAAAGACTCAGAAGGCAGGCAGGATTCAGGTAGATAGAAGTTTTATTCAAGCAAAAACCAGTTGATGCAGGGAGAGGGCCAAAGGATTTTCCCTGAATCTGGCCTCACTGTGAGCAAACAATTTTTCCCTTAATCTTTGGCTTAGATCAGAAAAGGCATTATACATTTTGTGTGACAATGATCAAGTACAGCATGGACACGATCCTGCCCCCTTAATTCACCCACCCAATTCAGTGGGACAGGTAACCAATCATGGGCATTCCTATGGACAGTGCCAGGTTCTCATGATGTTGTGGTATTTACCAGATATTGTAATCCCTAGGTCTTGGAATTTTTCTATGCATCCTATTCATTTGCATTCCGAAGCTACTGGCTATACTCCTTTGGATCTGGCTTAGGCTTGCTTATCTCTAAGGACAGCTTGAATTGTATTTCATGCGCTTATCTTTATGAAGTCTAGTTATTTCTTTTATATTTCTAACTATCCCAATTATCTATGTAAAAGTACAAAAGACAGTTATTTTAAAATAAATGTTGTAAGGTTAATTTCTATTATTAAGTTAGTTATAAAGTGTAAAATTACACAGCTACTTCTGCTGTTAGCACTTTGTGATTATTGGGCAGTGAACAACCTATTCTGTTCTGGGTGTAAGAACTAAGACTAATTAGTTTTCACATCTAGGTTTAAGTGTTGTTTTCCCTAATGCTTGTATCATACTTTGGTTATATGTGTATCTATCCTTATGTTGAAAACTATGTCTATGATTATCTGAAGAATATTAAAATAGGACCTATTTCTTAATATTGTGAGTAACTTCAAAATAACAACTGTTTACTACAAACTAACTCTAGCTGTTGTCTCTGCAGCTGCTTAGGGAGTTTCTCTGGCTGGTTTATGGGCTGACACTCACACCTGGTGTTATTTATTTCCTGGGTCAATCATTCATTCATTAATGAAGCTGGAATGCATCACTTGTCTATCCTTTGGCATCCTTGAATCAGAACTGTCTTGGATGGTTGCTTGCAAGGTACCTTTACTGACCTTGGAGTTGTCCTGTTCAAAGATACCATTATGTTTCACTAAGTGAACAGGCTGTTTAGTTTTGCTTAGTTTCTGTCTGCCATTTTAAAAGCAAGCATGGGATGCTTAGTATAGGCAAGTAGGGGTCACTTCGTATGGACAGGTATGGGTCACCTCCACAGATCCCCCTGAAGCCCTAGGCTAGCTTATGGCCATAGGGCCATTATTAATAAACAGTTCAAACCAGGGTACAAAAGTCCAAATCAAAGTTCAACAGTAGTCCTCCTTCACCGATTCCTAATCTTCTTCTCATTGTTCGTTGAGCTGGCCATTTCCTTTCATTATTCCACTAGTGGTCTGTTGGGTTGGTGGTGCTTAGAAGGGCCAGCCCCTCGGTTCATGGCCCTTCCACAGTCATCGTCTTCAATGTTGTGGCCGCAACACATTTAACGAGAGAAGAGACGGGATAACACAGGCATAGTACAACAATAAAAGTTACTACTCCCAGGTCAATGAATGTCCTCAGAGATCTTAGCCACCCTGTTGTCCAACTCCATAGGGTCAAAGATGGGGGTTGTTTAAGTTTGTTGCTTTCTTTTCACATATAGCCAGCCAAATCAGCAATTCCCTCTGAGTTATCAGGGTTGTACATGCAGCACTCCTTTCCAACGAATGTACATATACCCACTTTCTTGGCTAGTATCATGTCAAGGACAATTTGGTTCTGCAATGCCATTATTTGTATGGCAACGATTTCTGTGCTTATCTTGCCTGGAACTTGTTCTGTGACTGCAGCTATATTGATAGATTCTCTGGCTAAATTGGCAGTACCATAAGTGATTATCAATATGGTGAAGAACCTTTCTGTTTCTGAAATTGCACTTTTGTGCTGTCTTGGAGCGTCATCCAGGAAGGATGCCATGTGGTGCACGAATGGTACCACATAGCCCAGCTAACAAAATACTGTCCAGGATGGTGGTAGCCAGGCGTAGGCTCTGTATCCGCACACAAAGTAGACGTTTTGTATGGGGTGAAATGGGCGACCATCTCAGGGTACCAGTGTTGTTTGGACATTCCCTTACTCGTGCAGTTCTTGAAGGTTGACAGGATAGGGCAACTCTGCATGAGGCGAAATGCGTTTGGGGTTCCCTTGGTCAAGAAGGACGTACTGATGTGTCCTGGAAGAAGCTAGACCAGCACCACCTACCCTCCAAAACAGCTTCACCAGACCATCCAACTCCCTAACTCTCTGGATGCCCTTGACTAGACATGATCCAACCTGACCTCACCTCACCATCTGCATACCATATCATGCTACACAGGTAGCATCTGACTGACCTTACCACATTAGTATCCTGCCCAAATCACCTACATCACTCACACACATTCGCTAATAGAATAAGAAATGACTTATATGTCCCAACATTTTGTGGGTATTAGAAAACACTTGCCAGAATAGTGTGATTAAAAAGAGTCAGGCTTGGAATTCCCCAGTGATCCTTTACAAGAGGAAATGTTCTGAAAACAGGCATGTTCCACATTTCTGAAGAAATTTGGTCCAGAATTCCCAGCCAGAAATGCAGAACTACATCTTAGGGCAAAAAAAGTGCCAATTCAATGTTGGTTGCCAATTTCAGACACCTAGGCCTGTTGGTTTATTTAACTAGCAGAAAGTGTAGTTGTAATCACCAGGGATCACTACTAGGACCATTGTTTTGTTCTAAAATATTAAATGTTTGGACTTAGGTACACTGGGAATATGTATAAAATATGGGGAATTGGTCAACAGATTAACAGCAAGAATATTAACAAATGGTCACCTATAAGAAATACAACAGCCTAACCAATCAGCAGTAAGATCCAATTCCCATTCCCATTCTCAAAAGTTTATAATGACCATTTTAATATGCTCCAGTGATTCCGCAAATGGTAAGAAGAGCACACTTTCCAAAACTCTAAGGTTCATTGGTTCTTATAAGAATATCTTTTAAGGCAACAACTGCTCCCTTCTTAAATCAAAGTTTACTTGGTGTAACAGTAACATTTTCCTACTCTTACCATGAATGCCTTCAAAGCCTTAATGCAACGATGGCAGGTGGGAAATTGATCAACGCCTAATATGAAATCTATTGATGATACCCTTAAATTGCACTTTAAATTGGTGGGGCAATATTTTCACAGCGTCTGAGGTTGCAAGGGCATAAACTACAAAGCCAACACCAGAAATATCCATGATATATACTGGTAACATTGTGAATGATGATTGCAATTATCTGGAAGACAGTAATAAATTTTCATTTTTCATCTGATTTTCCATGGAATGTTGATATATGCTGAGTATGCCTACTAAAACATTTTATCTCACATTTTCAATTACATTGAGTTGCTGCTATACAATTCATAGACTTTGCTTGAATGGAAACATATTTATGTAGGCAGGTTCAAAAACGTCCCCTGCTGTATATTCACCATCAATTTCTGCATAAATGTACAGTGCAAGAAGCTGCTAAGTGATGTTGATGAGGAATAGATACAAATAACGCAACATTCTATCAAATTAAATTTACAAATCCTCACATATACATGTGGCAGAGTATTAAACCACAGCAGTATATTGTTCATTTATTTTTGATAGTCATCATGTTGAAAACTATTTTTGACCTAAATTACCATTTAAGCAAAAACTTGAATTGCTTTGGACATCTTTCTTTAAAATGCACCATAATGGAGCTAAACCAATTTGTGTGGTGGTCAACTTTCCAAGTTGTATAGTTTTAGGTCAGCACTTTCTTGAAGGATTAATAATCGGGATTGAATCATCTTCAAACTGCTATTCTGCATTACCTTTAAAGTTGTCAATTTTGTCAGATCTGTCTAGGTACAGGCATTTGAGATTATTGATTGACTCAATTGCACCAAATATAATCTGTTCTACCACACAGTTGTGGATTGAACCTCATGAATCCATTGTTGATTGTTGGAAAAACCCATCATGTTCACTCATAATGTTTAAGAAAGGAAACTGCTATCCTTACCTGGTCTGGCCTACATGTGACTCCACACTCAAAGCAATGTAGTTGACTATTAATTGCCCTCTGGGTAATTAGGGATGGGGAATAAATGCTGCCTAGCTAGTGATGCCTTCAGCCCGTGAATGAATAAATTATCTCCACTGTGCCAGTACAATCTTTTGTGTCTGAGAAACAGAATGCAGAATCTTATAGGAAACTGAGTCTTCATAGAATGCCTACAGTGTAGAAATAGGCCCTTCAGCCCAACAAGTCCACACCGACCCTCAGAGCATCCCACCCAGATCCATCCTCCTATAGCCCACCCAATCTACACATTCCTGAACACTACAGGCAATTTGGCATGGCCAACCCACCTAGCTTGCACATCTTTGGACTGTGGAAGGAGACTGGAGCACCAGGAGGAAACCCACGCAGACGCAGGGAGTGTGTGCAAACTCCACATAGACACGTACCCAAGGGTGGAATCAAACCCAGGTCCCTGGTGCTGTGAGGCAGTAGTGCTAACCACTGAGCCACCGTGCCACCCCAAACAAGACACTTTCAACATAAGCATTGGCACTGCTGAGATTTGAACCCAGGATCTCCTGTTAACTAGGCAGGCATTTTAAACAACTAAGCTATAGAGCCACACTAAGTTATCACAGGCCCCCAGTGAGACTTGAACTCATGGCCTCTGATTTACAAGACCAGTTTTCTAACTGAGCTATGGAGCCAGTGATCTATGGTGAGATTTGTGGAAGAATCTCACGAGTAGTCTAGCAAGGCTTATTGAAACGTTAGGAGGAACTTGCTGCATCATTTATGCATTTGCCAAGTGGCAAGGTGAGTTTCTCTTTTTTCTTTTTTCAGTCAACATTCTCTGTGATTGCTTGCCACCAGACCTCCCTTAATTGACCAAATAAATGTCCAACAAATTGCCAACTCTGAGTAAAACAACTACTTGATGCCAGTTCGTGTACAGTGCCTTTAGATTCGTAATTTCATCCATTTCTTTTCAGGCTGCTTCCCAACAGAAAACATCAGTCTTTATTCTATTCTTTTTTAAAACAAGTAGCTGTTCAAAGTTCAATTCTTAACTTGAACTCACAGTTCCAAATGAAAAAAAAACAAAAAGTGGAAGGAAAATAGTGATGGTGTCAACAAAATATCATGCAGCTAACTGATTACATAAAGCAACAGCAAGCTAAAGCTGACGTCAAAGTTTGTTAATTGAAAGAGATAAGCCTTTTTATAGTGATACACAAGTAAGTCTTAATGAGTTCGTGATAAAACTGATACGTTTGTACAATCTACCGATGGTCAAATTGGCCATCTGCTGGAGATTGTATAGTATCGAAGTCTCAATACACAGCTTCTTTGTATGAAAAGGGTATAAAGAAGGCTGGCATCACACCATAGCTCAGGAATGTCATCTGATTCACGGGTGCACATCAGGATGGAGTGGGCTGCTAACCTGTTCAGGTTGTTGCTCAGACAAGTCCATGTAAATGGGTTCACTTGTGATTGTAAACATTGTATAGGCAAAGTTTTTTGCAGTACTTTTTGTAGCGTATTTTGCTTTAATAAAGAACATTAGGTATATTTTATTGTTAGAACTACCTTGTGTTATTGATTTGAAGAGTAAACCTGACGAACTAGGGAAAGTGGGAATAAAAATGTACACTCACAACTTAAAATTCCTACCAGGTATTGTATAACCTGCAAACTTGGAACTATTGCACTTGATCCACCAATGCAAATCATTGACAGAGATTTTGAACAATCTGACCCTTGCAGTACTCGATGGCCATAGCCCACCAACTTAAGAAAGACCCATTTATTCCTACCCTCTATTTTCTGCTTGTTAGCCTCTTCAACCCAAAATACCATCAATCCTGTGCATTTTAATTTTGTTTACCACCTCTAAGTATAGGACATTTGACAAAAGCCTTCTGAAAATCCATATACACCATATCCACCAGTCCCTCTTTATTACTCTGTTCATAATACCCTGAAAAGACTAACAGATTTAGTAAACATGATTGCCCCTTAATAAATGATATTGGCTGTTCCAACTCATATAATGATTTTCGCAATACTAGCAACCTGCTTCTCCTAAACAAAGGTAAATGTAGAAATTAGTGGCCTGGAACAATTTTTGCCACACTATCAAAGTTAGCAGTTTTAACAACCCATCAGCTCACAAACTCATTCAGTGTTTGAAGTTACATTTCTTTCCAGGTTTTCAGAATTAATTTTAATTTGCAAGGCCATCACAATCCCAGTGGTTGAAATGGATGAAAATCACCCTGTGGCTGAAATATTTTTAGATTGGTGATTTCACTTTGTGGAGAAAATACTGTAGTTAAGTTTTGTCCCACAGTAATTTTTGTCTCTAAAACAGGTGCAGCAGGTACAAATCCTACCCCAAGACTTGATTACCAGGGAAGTGTCGGAAAAGGTAATAGTCCTGAAAGAGTTAATGTTTGAGACTGCATTAAGCACCACCCAGAATGGTGGTGTCATATGGTCTCAGTGGGGTAACAGCAGAATAGCTTATCATTTTATTACAATGAGACCTGTTGTGTCCTCATAGAAATTGATATTAACCTCAATGTAAATTGTACTTGACTGCTATTATGTGATAAACTGTATCTTGTTTAAGTCCAGAGCGTGTTATTTTGTGATTCATTAGTGGAAAACTCTCAGACCCAGTCAAGGAAAAATTATGTTGGTAGGAAACCACTCCAATCAGTTGATAGTAGTTGGCATTGCGACACATACAATATGAGTTCATAATGCAGCCAAGTAGATTTGAGTGTCAACCTGCATAACTTTCCAGTACAGGCCAATAGCAGGTAGTATAATTCGGAGAGACTCCAGGACACCCATGTTCTGGAAAGAACATTGGGGCTTTTACCACCACTATCCATAGCTTCAGGCTATAACATTCATGGCCAATGGCATGTTGCCACAGCGACTCTGACTTCACAGCACCACCACTAGCAACACCAGAGAATACTGAAATATAAATACTTTCTAGATTATGATAAATATAGCATGGCAAAAACATTATGCATCAAAAGTGACCCTTCACATTTACTTGTATCACTTTGCAAATGGTAGATAAAAACAGCAATCACAAGGGTCAAGTAAAATTAAAAATTCTTTGTTGTTTTCCTTTAAAGTACTGGGCTCAGCAGATGGTGCTGTTCTGTTACGCAGTTTTCAAGTTAATAGTTGGAAAACGTCACCGTCTGCTGACTAAAGAACAGTACTTTAATGGGAAGCAAATAGCTTTGGATTCAACAAGCATGGCAATAATAATGACATATCTTAAAACAAGGGAGAAAAATTACTTAATGAATAATTCTAATTAAGCCTATGCACAAAATAATATAATAGAACTTATTTGTTTAATGTCTGCTGTCTGGAAAGTGCATATTCAAAATTTTAAGCGTTTTAAACAAATCCTCTTCACCTAGAACATAATAAATAATGGCAATTACTTCAATTCTTTGTATATAATTATATAATCAATTATATAATTGAAGTTCAACAACAATAACCTGCATTTAAATAGCTCCTTCAAAGTAATAAATTGTTGAGTGATACCTCACAGAAGCATTATCAAACAAATTTGGACACGGATTATAATGGAATTAAAGGAGGGGTGACCAAAAGCTTGGACAAAGGAACAGACTTTTAGGATCACCTTGAAGAAGGAAAGAATGGTAAAGAGATGGAGATGTTTAGAGATGGAATTTTAGAATTTAGAGCTCAGAAACTAAAGGCATAAATGTGAATCGTGAGACAATTAAACAAGAAATGAAGAGACCAAAATTGTGGAAATGTAGAGATATTACATTTTGTATGGCTGGAGTACATTCCAGAATCAGGTAGGACCAGGCAATGGACGAGTTTGAAAACAAAGATAAGAATTATAAAGTTAAGGTATTGCTGGATTAAGAGCCAATGTTGCATTGATGTGGGGTGGATGAACAGAACTGGTGCAAGTTCAGATACTAGCAACGGATGTTTGAGTGAATCATGAAGAGTGGAAGATGGGATGCTGGCCAGGACAGTGCTGCCAGATGGATTTTGAGGTGACATTGGCATGGACAAGGGTTTCAACAGCAGATGGATGGAAGCAATGTATTTTTTTATCTTGAAACATTATTTATATTTCTAGCAGTCCTTGCAAGGTATTATTTGCAGCTCATCAGAGGGTTTGCAGATCTCCAAATTCTTAATTTGACGAAATTTGTAAAGTGTGACACTTACATTATATAGGCAGTATATTTGAATGTGTAACATCATAGTTTTGATATCAAATTAGTACCACAACGGTGAACGCAGTTGAATATGAATAATTTTATTTCAGCAGAAAGACAGGCTCCCAAATCTTTAATGACAATATAACTTTTTTGTATCTAGTCCTTGTTTGCACTAGATGCCATTTTAAGATTCTGTCATCGTACAGAAATTCAGAATAATTCTAACAACCAAAAACAAGCACCTAAATTATCACAATATATACTACAGCCATTGTTGATATGGATTTTTCTTGTACTAGGCATGAAGGTAACACAGATTTTAGAGACACACAGAGCTCAAGATGGGTTCTATTTCTTCTTGATCGCCAATTCCTTCTGAGCCTGACACGTGATTTATTTAAAACACAGTGTTTATGAAGTTGATGTTGGCAGAACCACTAATGCTGAATATGTTACTGAAGTGCCCGAGCATGAACATAACACTTGTGACTTTGGCATGGCCTATGTGGTGTCCATACCTGGAAGAGCACTAAACAATATGTCATGCATGTGATGTAGTGTGATGTTGTCATGATATCCTACAGCCACTCTAAAGAATGTTAGAAATATCAACAGAAGTAAGCCATTCAGTCACTTTCTCCATAACTCTCATTATTTCATAAATTTCTATTAGTTCACCACTCAGCCTCTCCTGACTCCAACCCCAGCAACATGCTTGTACATCTTTTCTGAATTCTTTCAAGTTTCACATTTTTCCTATTGCAGGGAGACCAGAATTGAACACAGTATTCCAAAAGTGGCCTAACTGATGTCCCATATAACTGCAACTTGACCTCTCAACGGCTAATTTCAACACACTGACCAATAAAGGCAAAATGCCTTTTTCACTACGCTGTCTACCTGTGATTTCACTCTTAAGGAGCCATGTGGAAATTAGATGCACAAAGGAGAGCTTTAGATAAGGTTTATTGCAGGAATTTTAGCTTGATGAGGGGCAGCGTTTACTGTTGTGAAGGATACGGAAACTAAAGAACTTGAGGGAAAAAATAGGGATATCTTGAAAAATGTCCATATTACAGAGGAGGAGATTCTGGATGTCTTGAACACCTAAAGGTGGATAAATCCCTGGGACTGGATCAGGTGAACCCTAGAACTTTGTGGAAAGCGAGGGTAGTGATTGCTGGGTCCTTTGCTTCAATATTTGTATCAGCAATAGCTCAGGCAAGGTATCAGAAGCCTGGAGTTTGGTTAACATGGTGTCATTATTTCAGAAAGATGGTAAGGAAAAGCGAGGAACTATAGACTGGTGAGCCTGACATTGGTGGTGGGCAAGTCGTTGGAGGGGATTCTGAGGGTCAGGATTTACATGTATTTGGAAAGGCAAGGTGTTTAGAGACAGTCAACATGCCTTTGTGCATGGGAAGTCATGTCTCACTAACTTGATTGGGCTTTTTTGAAGAAGTGACAAAGAAGATCGATGAGGGCAGAACAGTGGACATTATCTATATAGACTTCAGAAAGGCATTCAACAAAGTTCCACGTAGTAGACTGGTTAGCAAGGTTAGCACCTCAACCATTGGTCCTCATGACTGAAGGCATGGTGAACAGGGCAGCTTGAAACCTGGTGCTCACTCCAGGTGACATGTCCTCACAAGCTGACTTTTTATACAAGGTGGTACACATCTGAAAATGGATACATATAGACAACCCTAGGATGTTTTCCTTCAGGGCACCCCAGAGGTTATCTAACTCCCGAACGCCATCCAATCGACACTGCTCCAATCCTTGTAAGTTCAAAATGAGGAGGGCCCTATGTCTTGCAAGGAGATCCACAGTATGTCTAGGCCATCCAGACAAAAATACTCTATAGTGTTGCCACCAAAACTCCAAGGTTAAAGGGCTTCTCAGCTGAGAATGGTCTCCACCCTAGCTACAGAACCTGGGATGACACTAAGATGTAGTGAGAGGAAACCAATAGAACTGTTTGAGGGCACATTAATGGCCAGTGACATTGCACTGTACTTCAATGCTTACATTTCCATAATTCTCAATGGTTTTTGCAATCCCTCTGTTTCTTTTGAACTGGGTCTTTTAAAAAAAAACACGTGGGGTAGGGGTATCATAGGCTGAGTCAGCATTTATTGTCTGTCCCTAGTTGTTCTTGAGAAATAGTCAGTTTTACAGATCCCTCCCTCACAGGTTGAGACAGTTAATCCACCAGGTCTAGGTGTTGTCACAGCTGTTTTCCTCCTTATTAGTAATTTTCATTGCCAGCACAATAGAAGATAACAAAATCCTTCTGAGCAGTGATTTCCAGTCTCTGCATATGATGCAGATCCCTTTCCTGAAGGCCCTTCCTGTGAACTCCCTAGGCTTTACAGGTCCCCAGAATTCCATCCAATCCAGTTTAAAATGGAATGGCTGTGCAGTTACTTTAATATTCCTGCCCATCACTGATTTTAATTTGGCTAATATCTATGGAGAGAGAGATAGAACTAACATTTCAGGTTGAATATATTTTTTCTTCAAATATATCTCTTCTTCAGAAGAGTCATATTGACTAAAAATGTTAACGCTGTTTTTATTTCTTTGTAGATATTGTCTGACCTGCTAAGTTTGAGACAAAGGTTCCAGGATCAATGAATGCAGAGACAATCATGTAGTATTACAGATAATGGGAACTGCAGATGCTGGAGAATTCCAAGATAATAAAATGTGAGGCTGGATGAACACAGCAGGCCAAGCAGCATCTCAGGAGCACAAAAGCTGACGTTTCGGGCCTAGACCCTTCATCAGAGAGGGGGATGGGGAGAGGGAACTGGAATAAATAGGGAGAGAGGGGGAGGCGGACCGAAGATGGAGAGAAAAGAAGATAGGTGGAGAGAGTGTAGGTGGGGAGGTAGGGAGGGGATAGGTCAGTCAAGGGAAGACGGACAGGTCAAGGAGGTGGGATGAGGTTAATAGGTAGCTGGGGGTGCGGCTTGGGGTGGGACGAAGGGATGGGTGAGAGGAAGAACCGGTTAGGGAGGCAGAGACAGGTTGGACTGGTTTTGGGATGCAGTGGGTGGGGGGGAAGAGCTGGGCTGGTTGTGTGGTGCAGTGGGGGGAGGGGACGAACTGGGCTGGTTTAGGGATGCAGTGGGGGAAGGGGAGATTTTGAAACTGGTGAAGTCCACATTGATACCATATGGCTGCAGGGTTCCCAAGCGGAATATGAGTTGCTGTTCCTGCAACCTTCGGGTGGCATCATTGTGGCACTGCAGGAGGCCCATGATGGACATGTCATCTAGAGAATGGGAGGGGGAGTGGAAATGGTTTGCGACTGGGAGGTGCAGTTGTTTGTTGCGAACTGAGCGGAGGTGTTCTGCACAGCGGTCCCCAAGCCTCCGCTTGGTTTCCCCAATGTAGAGGAAGCCGCACCGGGTACAGTGGATGCAGTATACCACATTGGCAGATGTGCAGGTGAACCTCTGCTTAATGTGGAATGTCATCTTGGGGCCTGGGATGGGGGTGAGGGAGGAGGTGTGGGGACAAGTGTGGCATTTCCTGTGGTTGCAGGGGAAGGTGCCGGGTGTGGTGGGGTTGGAGGGCAGTGTGGAGCGAACAAGGGAGTCACGGAGAGAGTGGTCTCTCCGGAAAGCTGAGGGGATGGAAAAATGTCTTGGGTGGTGGGGTCGGATTGTAAATGGCGGAAGATGACATGTCCATCATGGGCCTCCTGCAGTGCCACAATGATGCCACCCGAAGGTTGCAGGTACAGCAACTCATATTCCGCCTGGGAACCCTGCAGCCATATGGTATCAATGTGGACTTCACCAGTTTCAAAATCTCCCCTTCCCCTACTGCATCCCTCAACCAGCCTAGTTTGTCCCCTCCCCCCACTGCACCACACAACCAGCCCAGCTCTTCCCCCCCACCCACTGCATCCCAAAACCAGTCCAACCTGTCTCTGCCTCCCTAACCGGTTCTTCCTCTCACCCATCCCTTCCTCCCACCCCAAGCCGCACCCCCAGCTACCTACTAACCTCATCCCACCTCCTTGACCTGTCCGTCTTCCCTGGACTGACCTATCCCCTCCCTACCTCCCCACCTACACTCTCTCCACCTATCTTCTTTACTCTCCATCTTCGGTCCGCCTCCCCCTCTCTCCCTATTTATTCCAGTTCCCTCTCCCCATCCCCCTCTCTGATGAAGGGTCTAGGCCCGAAACGTCAGCTTTTGTGCTCCTGAGATGCTGCTTGGCCGGCTGTGCTCATCCAGCCTCACATTTTACAATCATGTAGTTGATTGTACACAGTCATACTGATGAAGGCATTTGTAATCTTTGAAGTTTGAGTAGCTAAAATTAGCACAAAGAGAATGTAAAAGGGTCATGAACATGTTACAATCCCTGTGACCAATGACAAATTTTAAAAAGATATTTGAATTTTCAGTGACTGATTGAAAAGTTCACACGATAATATTTCCAGTTTTACGAGTTATGTTATAACAAGCAAACTAAATGCACATTGTCTCAACACTATTCAGTAGACAACCTTTATTAAAAGCTCCAAAATAAATCACTTAACTTTCAAAAAATATGATAATTTCCTACACAGTGGTAACTCACTCAGTTCCTTAAATGGAACTTCATTCTACTGGTACCAGATCAAAGTTATTCATAACTCTTGATGGTTTGTTTCAGATAACTACAAAACCCAAACTGATTTCTTTTGTGTTTTGCCCTGAAAATTGCTCCCTCTAATCAAGGCTATATAAGTTTTAAATCACTTAATCACTCACTTAAATCCTAAGAAACTTTGGGTTGAATTTTATTGTGATATTGGGAATTCACCTGCTGGACCATGTCCCAGGATCATGGGTAAGTAATGTGGGAAGAAGGCATCAGCAGCAAGGAGAGGGAATTATCTCTCAGTGGCTTCCCTCTTTCATGATGTGCCTTTCCTCAATCGAACATTGAGTGCCTTTGATACAGCAGCTTCCCTATGGTTTTAGCGGCCATGGGCGCTGCTTGACGACAAATCCCCTCTCCAGAAGGTTTGATACCAGTGGTGGCAGGATGAGGCCCTTATGATGGTTCATAACTTGTGATGCCAGTTGGCATGAGGACAGGAGGGTGACCATGAAGGTTCCATCCAGTATGTCATTCAGTAGAAATTTAACAGTGGTGGGATATAGGTATGCCACCTCCACAAAATGATATGGGCTTACCATCTCTAAGCTTCTAAACAGTACAGAAGTTTCTGCCACTTGTGTCTTCAACCTGAGACTGATCTTCCATACAAATTCAGCATGATAAACAATAGAGACTGGCTGCCTTTTTCCTTTTACCCTTTATTTAATTCTCTCTCTGATATTTGCAAATTGACCTGTTTCAGTCAGATTTAATGATATGTGAGAAAACCCAGAATGCTTGATATGCACTTTGTGTCTCTCAAAGTCCACCTCATACCAGATGAATCATTTAGGCCCTGAATAGAGGTAGATGTTAAATAGCTATCTTTGTCCATCCAACTCCATTCTACCCTGAAGTTAATTCACAGTTTAAAATGTAGCTGTTTATAAAGCAGGCCATTTTTAATACCTCCCTATGAGACTTGAAGGCATCCTGCCCTTTGCTCCCTTCTTTAACTTTTAACTACCAACCAACTCAAGCTTATTGTTTGCAGAACACCTCCGCTCGGTTCGCAATAAACAACTGCACCTCCCAGTCGCAAACCATTTCCACTCCCCCTCCCATTCTTTAGATGACATGTCCATCATGGGCCTCCTGCAGTGCCGCAATGATGCCACCCGAAGGTTGCAGGAACAGCAACTCATATTCTGCTTGGGAACCCTGCATCCCAATGGTATCAATGTGGACTTCACCAGCTTCAAAATCTCCCCTTCCCCCACTGCATCCCAAAACCAGCCCAGTTCGTCCCCTCCCCCCACTGCACCACACAACCAGCCCAGCTCTTCCCCTCCACCCACTGCATCCCAAAACCAGTCCAACCTGTCTCTGCCTCCCTAACCTGTTCTTCCTCTCACCCATCCCTTCCTCCCTCCCCAAGCCGCGCCTCCATCTCCTACCTACTAACCTCATCCCACCTCCTTGACCTGTCCGTCTTCCCTGGACTGACCTACCTCCCCACCTATACTCTCCTCTCCACCTATCTTCTTTTCTCTCCATCTTCGGTCTGCCTCCCCCTCTCTCCCTATTTATTCCAGAACCCTCACCCCATCCCCCTCTCTGATGAAGGGTCTAGGCCCGAAACGGCAGCTTTTGTGCTCCTGAGATGCTGCTTAGCCTGCTGTGTTCATCCAGCCTCACATTTTATTATCTTGGATTCTCCAGCATCTGCAGTTCCCATTATCACAAGCTTATTGTTGGGCAGAATATGGTCTCATAACCCTTCATTCCTTCATTTTACCTTAAGTTAAAGAGACAATCCCAAACCATAATGCATCTTGTCGGTAACAATATTTGTTCATTCTCAAACACAAGGCAATGTAGAGCACAAATTAATAGAATGTTGTAAAACGGAGTTGGAGCAGAGGAGTACCTGTTACCTAAGGTATACCGAGCTTCCACAAATGTAATAGGTAGACCACATTAAACTATCATGTATACCTTACTCACCAAACAACTAAGAGAATATGTGTATATTGGACCATGAAAGATATGAATAAAATTAATGACATAAATATGAGGAGAATGCATACATTTCACAAAAGCTCCAGCTTTGCAATGTACACATTAGGTAACTTAAATGGTAAATGCATTGAATAAAAACAAAATATAAAATAAATAGATGAAAATAAACTCAAATATTACTTTAAATTTAAAACCAATCAACATACATTTAAATCAGGAGAAGTTAAACAAAAGTTTTTTTTTAAAAAATCACTGATAAACATTTGTAATAAGAACATAAAATGTAAGAGTAGGAGTAGGCCATCTGGGTCATGAGCCTGCTCCACCATTCAGTAAGATTATGGCTGATCTCTTCATGGACTCAACTCCAGTTACTGATCCAGTCACTGTATGCTTAATTCCTTTACTGTTCAAAAATCTATCTACCTTTGCTTTAAAAACATTCAATGAGGTAGCCTCAACTACTTCATTGGGCAGTCTACCAGATAAATTCCATGACATTAAGAATCCACTTGGGGTTCTGTGGGATAAGGTGCGTAATGATCTACTCTGTCCATGGCTGTCATAATTTTGTATACCTCAATCAGATCCTCCTCTCAGCATCCACTGCACCAAAAAAAAACAGTCCAGTATATCCAGTCTCTCCTCAAAGCTGAGCCCGGTTCATCCCAAGCACCAGCTTGGTGAATCTCCTAAATAACACATCCAGTTCAATCACATAGCATAGTGACCAGAACTGCACATGGTATTCCATGTGTGAACTAGTTAATGTTTTATAAAGTTGTAACAAGACTTCATTGCCCTTCCAAATAAAGACAAATATTCCATATGCCTTCTCTACCATCCTGTCTACCTGTGTTGCGTCTTGAGGAATACATGGATTTGTATACTAAGGTCCCTTTGTTCCTCAGTACTTCGTCGGCATCTACCATTCATCGTGTATTTCCTTCCTTTATTAGATATTCCAAAATGCACCACCTCACACTTATTGGGATTAAATTCCATCTGTTAGTGCACTGTCCAATTTATCAGCTGATCAATATCAGACTGTAGCCTGAAACTATCCTCCTCACTATCAATAATGCCACCAATTATCATGTCATTTACAGGTATATTAATTAAACCTTCTACATTCATATCCAGACTGTTATTGTACATAACAAACAACAAGGGTGCCAGCACAGATCCCTGTGGTGCACTGCTTGTCACAGGGTTCTATTCACAGAAACAAATCTCCATTATTATCCATTGCCTCCTACTTGCAGCCTATTTTGGACCCAATTTGTCAACTTGCCTTGGATCCTATGGGCTCTTAACTTTTGGACCAGCCTTCCACATGGGACCTTACCAAAGTCCATGGAAATCATTTCAATTGCATTACCCTCATCAAAGTATTTAGTCACCTTTTCAAAAACAAACTAGTCAATTCAATCAAACAGAATCTCCATTTAACAAATCCATGCTGACTATTCCCAATCAAGCCTGACTTTTTGAAGTATTGATTAATTCTCACCCTTTAAATTTTTTGTAATAATTAACTGATCTATCTATCTTAGCCCTGTTGAATAAAAGAACCATATTAGCTTTCCTCCAGTCATCTGACTCTTTGCCTGTGGCCGATGAAGTATTAAATATATTCAGCAGGGACTCAAAAATCTCCTGACTTGCCTCCCATAGCAGCCTGTTCAGGCCCTGGGGACTTATGCACTTAAATGCACTTTAATACCACCTCCTTATTAATCACTTTGCCCTCTTAACTTCCTTGTTTAATGAACCTCCTACACTCTACATACTTTTGAAAGGCCTCCCCTGTTTTTACTGCCCTGTCCCTGACATATGCTTCCTTCTTTTTCTTTATCAAACTCACAATATCCCTTGTCATCCAGGGTTTCCTGGACTTACCTTCTTCAGCCTTCATGATTAAACAAAGACATTGGCCCTGAATTGTCACTGCACTACTTTTCAAAGACACCACTTTCCAAATGTAGATATACCTGCATATAACTCCTCCTTGTCTGATTGCAAGATCCTGTTTAGTATTTTCGTTTCCTTAATGTCAACATGCTTGTTTCCATTATTTTACTGACATGACATATAAGATCATTTCATCCTGAACCCTGTCAGGGTTTGCACACCCTCGCCCCACCAAATTGTGATTCTGTACATTTACATTATATCTATTTTGATGAGAACTTAACAAAACTTGACCAAAGCTCTGTGCAAATGCTGCCTGACCTGCTTTAAGCTTCCAGCATTATTCTGTTTTTCATTTAGTCAAAGCATTTGCAATGTTCTGTTTTTTTTGGCCATTTTTATATAATTGTGGTACTGTCTAACAGAAACTGTGATTTCCATCAGAGGTTGTGTTTGAAGTATAAATGTACAGGCACCCTTGAGGGATGTGTTAAATCATAGAATCATTTTGCCTATATTCTTCAATTAAAGGGTTGATTGTTTCAAGTCCTTGACTTTTTATATTCAAATCTGTAGTTTTTGAATAAATTGATCAAAGTAGACATCTAATCATTGTATTGTACATTTAGTTTGTTTAAGCTGTCAAATGTTTCTGCAGCTGTATTGAGTAATAGAAGGTTTCGTATTTGCTTCTTCTGTGCCCTCTTTATAGAGAGGAATGTTATGACCTAATGCTGCTGTTAAGCTGTTTTGCATCTGTCTAAGCTGATATAAGTAATATGATATGGTTTTTTACCGCTCAAATAAAGTTCCTTCTCTAAAGCAAACCTGTTACCCCTCTAATTTTGTAAATTATTGTGTTCGCATTTCCTTTCCTCCAAGATGTTTCAACATGCTTCTCAATTCATGTCCAAGATTTCAGAATTGAAAAAAAAAATCAGTTTTGCTTCCAATTTCCATTCTTCTCTTACATTTACTGGGCCAATCTTTGACTCTCCCTTTCTATTCCTTGACTTCTGTGTTTCCATTTCTGGGAATAGGATGTGCACCACTATCCACTACACACTCATTGACTTCCACAGTTATCTCAACTAGATTTTTTCACACTGTTCTTGCTGCAAGAATTCCATTTCACTCTCCCTGTGTCTTCACCATTATTGCAACTATTCTTGTGTATGTCCTGTGCGGTGGAACCTGTATGTCTCACTCTGTCCAAGTTCTTTTTAACATCTTATAATCTGTATGTCCCTGCTACTAAGATCTGCCTGTACTACTTGCAAGCAGTACAGGCAGATCTTAGGTATATGTGGCAATAAATCAAATCAAATCATCCTTTGCTATGTCCACCAGCACCAGAAGGATACCACAATCATACACATCTTTGCTTCCACTCCACTGTCAGCATTCCTCAGGGACCATTTCTTCATTCATTAGCAGGATGATGGCAGAGTTGGCTAGGCAGCATTTATTGCCCATCCCTAATTTACCAGAGGGCAGTTGAGAGTCAACCACATTGCTGTGGGTCTGGAGTCACATTTAGGCCAGACCAGGTAAGGATGACAGTTTCCTTCCCTAATGGACATTAGTGAACCACAAAACCCTGACACTTCATCGCTCCATCACTTCTAGCACTTTCTCATCCCCTATGCACCTTCCAATAAAATCACAGAAGCTGTAACAGATGCCCATTCACATCCTCCTATCCCACTGTCCAAACCCCCAAACTACACCTTCCAAGTGAAGCACATGTTACTTGTTACAGAGGTAGTAGGAATTGCCGATGCTGGAGAATCTAAGATAACAAGGTGTAGAGCTGGACAAACACAACAGGCCAAACAGCATCAGAGGAGCATTTCTGAAGAAGGGTCTCAACCCGAAACATCAGCTTTCCTGCTCCTCTGATGCTGCCTGGCTTGCTGTGTTCATCCAGCTCTACACCTTGTTATCTCACACTTTACTTGCATTTCTTGGAATCTAGTCTATTATATCCACTGCTCACAATGCAGCATCCTTTGTATTGGCGAGATCTGATGCAGACTGGTTGACTGCTTAACGGAGTGCCTTCACTATGTCTATAGGAATGACATGACCCTCCAGTTGCTTGCCATAGTATTAAACGTCCTTGTTAAATTCTTCCTTCTATATTTTCCACTAAACATTTGGTCACCTGCCATTAACTTTAGCCACTTAGATGGCTCACATTTTGCTATGTTAGTAACAATATAACAAGCTGGATTCAGTACCAAAACGCAGGACAGCTCCTTTCGCTGCTCCCCCCTGCGGTAGAACGCTCTCCTCGAACTGCAGCTTTGAGCCCCGCCCCCTTGTTCGGCGTAATGGGGCACAGCGCGCAGGCCCAAAGACTGCAGAGCAGAATTGATTGGCGGTCTCTTTGACCAAACAAAGGAGGAAAATGGTGGCCCTCCGAATTCGATTGGGCAAAGTTATGCAAAACAGCCAATGAGATTTTGTGGGAGGCGGGATGTCTTTCAAGTCATTGTGATTGACGACTGCTTGGGAGCCGAGCCCTGACAATTCGAGCTTGCGCAGTGGAGTGGACGGCCTCGGGATGAGGAGCACCTGAATTGATCGGTGGCTTTGGGAGTTCGTAGCTGCTTATGTCCAAAAGCGCTGCCTTGGCAGGTCAACCTAAATATCAAACACTGCCAAGTAATGGCGAAGCCATTGCATCATCTCTTGACTCCTCAAATTAGTACTGCACTTTAACAAATCTTCGCAGCATTTTCTTCAACAAACGCCGCGTTCGTAAGTGTTTGTGACAATTGATTGGGCTCTGCAAGAATGCAACAAGTTAATTGCACCAGGTGCTGCCCCCTCTATCTTTACTGCGTTACAGCGTAAGTCTGTCCGTTCATTTTTTTTCGCGCGATGTATATCTTTTAAAATATTTTTCCCAGGAGACAATATGCACTTTCAATACGGCACTGAACGTGCACTTGTGTGAGAAAGAAGATAGGCTCCGCGAAGGAGTGACCATTGGAGACCGAAAGCTGTTCGAGAGGCAAGTCATTTAAGACTACGAAGTAGACTGCCAAATTCTGCGTTGAATCGAAATGATCTTAAATTGGAAACATTACCAATCCAGATGGTTTCTGTCTATCATTTTTCCGAAGTCGAGACTGAAAATAATGCACCAATTTATTTCGTACGCTTTTAAGCGATGCGAAGAATTAATTAGTAACTTCTGATCATTATTAATGATGTGTTGTAAATTTAAACTAATATCGTCGGGTTATATTACGCAGACTTTCTGGAACTCGGCTTGTTAGAAATCTTCCAGTTCGAGAATCCCGTTTGTGTAATACACACATTCCAAGGAGAACTAAACCGCGGGACTTCGTATTTATTAATTTAACAGCTTAATACACTAGCTGATAACCACCAGGCACGTTTGTCTCTCAGCGGGATTGGCGAAAGCGCCTCAGTCCGCAACCTTTGATTACAGACGCAGTGTCAGCGCTGTTTCCTGCAGCAGAATTATACTTTGTGTTGCTTTCAGTAATTAATGTGTACAAAGAACAGGATGCATTTCAAGTCAACATTGTAAATTAAGTATCTAACAAGAAAAAAATGTCGAGTACAGTATTAAATACGTATTCAAAGCTTTATAATTAGGTTTTGCAACTTGAAAGTATGAATGGAGGTTTTATATGATGGATGTAGAGCACTTGGAAGGGCATTTATATATCACGAAAATGCCATTGCTGAAACAATTGACTTAGCAGAAACAGGTTACTGCTTTTCCCTGTTTATTGATTTTGATCGCTACCACTAGCGAGGATTCCGAACACTTGAAAGGCAAAGTACTGCAGACGCTGGCAGGCTGCAATAAGCACTGCTAACAGTGGAGCAAATCATCAGCTGTGGGCAGAGAAACGATCAACGTTTCCAGTCTGGTGTGAATTCTTCAGATCCTCGGAACTTCAGAGCAGTTCTGGAGAAGTCACACCAGATTCAAAGCACTCGCTGATTCTCATGCCACAGATGCTGGCCAGAGCTGCTGAGTTTCTCTAGCGTCGTCTGGAGGTACTTAACACTAAAGTACAAGCTTTTATGCAATTCAAGTTGAAATATTGTGCGCTACACTGATACTAGATGAAAATGAAATACTTTTAAATTTACAACTTTGAAAATTTCAGGTTTAGAATATCCGTGATGTAAACACAACCACCCACGGCTCATTCTGTAACTCCCCGGACTTTGCCGCCTCATTCCTTTCTTACCAGTCACTTAGTATTAAACTTGAATATTGCTTTAAAAAATGTCATACTGTGGACGCACTTCTTGCATACATCAAGAAAAAGTGCAAGATGCCAAACTTCAAACAATCTCAATTTATACTATGGACGAAAGGGTGCTGATTGACGAGTCTGCTCTGGCAGAGGGATTGCCAGAATGAAGGCATCAGGGAAGCATGGGTTCATCAAACCTCTGAAGAGTTGAAAAGAAACATAAGGCTTGAACACGTATCCCTTTGCTTTGCAGTGATTAATTCCCTGTGTATGAATGCATGCTTTCTCCAACAAGTGTAATTTAAACCATGTTACAAACTTGCCTAGTTACTTAAGTTCCTTGTTGCAGCTGTGGGATTGAGTACTTGTTGAATAATCATGGAGTCATAGCTAACATATTTTCAGTTTCTAAGCTGGGGCTGTTTGGGAGAATGTTTGTAGTCTCACTATAACAAGTAATCACAGTAATAAGCTTTATGATTACATTGATCAATGATTCAGCCTTCGTAACTGGCATGGCCCTGGAATTCATACCTTTGGAATTCTTGCAATTTGTCTTGATGAGTGCAAGATGAAAAGCTTTGCCAACATGTCACTTTTCATTTAATGTTGATGGTAAAGAATTTGCAATTTTTAAAATTGTCTTCCTTTTTAATTAAGTTAAAATCATGTCCAACATAATGACAGCAACATGTTTTTGTTATTGTTATTTGGGCCAAGTCGTACAATAGACAATAGCAGGAGTAGACCATTCGGCCCTTCGACCCAGCACCACCATTTATTATGATCATGGCTGATCATCCACAATCAGTATCCTGTTCCTGCCTTATCCCCATAACCCTTGATTCCACTATCTTTAAGAGCTCTATCTATCTCTCTCATTAAACTATCCAGAGACTTGGCCTCCACTGCCTTCTGGGGCAGAGCATTCCATATATCCACCACTCTCTGGGTGAAGAAGTTTCTCCTCAACTCTGTTCTAAATGGCCTACCTCTTATTTTTAAACTGTGTCCTCTGGTTCTGGACTCCCCCATCAATGGAAACATACTTCCTGCCTCCAGATTGTCCAATCCCTGAATAATCTTATACATCTCAATCAGATCCCCTCTCATCCTCCTAAACTCGTGTATACAAGCCCGGTCACTCCAATCTTTCAACATATGATAGTCCTGCCATTCTGGGAATTGACCTCGTGAACCTCCGCTGCACTCCCTCAGTAGCCATAATGCCCTTCCTCAAATTGGGAGACCAAAACTGCACACAATACTCCAGGTGCGGTCTCATCAGGGTCCTGTACAGCTGCAGAAGTATCTCTTTGCTCCTATACTCAATTCCTCTTGTTATGAAGGCCAGCATGCTATTAGCTTTCTTCACTGCCTGCTGTACCCGTATGCTTGTTTTCATTGACTGATGTACAAGAACACCCAGATCTCGTTGAACTTCCCCTTTACCTAACTTGACTCCATTTAGATAGTAATCTGCCTTCCTGTTCTTGCCACCAAAGTGTATAACTGCACATTTATCCACATTAAACTGCATCTGCCATGCATCCGTCCACTCACCTAGCCTGTCCAAGTCACCCTGAATTCTCATAACATCTTCCTCACATTTCACCCTGCCACCCAGCTTTGTGTCATCAGCAAATTTGCTAATATTACTTCTAATGCCTTCGTCTATATCATTAATGTATATTGTAAATAGCTGCGGTCCCAGCACCGAACCTTGTGGAACGCCACTGGTCACTGCCTGCCATTCCAAAAGGGACCAGTTTATCACTAGTCTTTTTGCTTCCTGTCAGCCAGCAAATTTTCAATCCAAGCCAGTATTTTGCCCCCCATACCATGTGCCCTAATTTTGCTCACTAATCTCCTATTTGGGGCTTTGTCAAAGGCTTTCTGAAAGTCCAGGTACTACATCCACTGGCTCTCCCTTGTCCATCTTCATAGTTACATCCTCAAAAAATTCCAAAAGATTAGTCAAGCACGATTTCCCCTTCGTAAATCCATGCTGACTCTGACCTATCCTGTTACTGCTATCCAAATGATTCGTAATTTCATCTTTTGTAATTGACTCCGGCATCTTTCCCACCACTGATGCCAGGCAAACCAGTCTATAATTTCCTGTTTTCTCTCTCCCTCCTTTCTTGAAAAGTGGACAACATTAGCCACCCTCCAATCCGCAGGAACTGATCCTGAATCTATAGAACATTGGAAAATAATTACCAATGCGTCCACGATTTGTAGAGCCATCTCCTTAAGTACCCTGGGATGCAGACCATCAGGTCCTGGGGACTTATCAGCCTTCAGACCTAGCGATCTATCCAACACCATTTCCTGCCTAATATAAATTCCCTTCAGTTCATCCATTACCCTAGGTCCTTCAGCCACTACTGCATCTGGGAGATTGCTTGTGTCTTCCCTAGTGAAGACAGATCCAAAGTACCTATTCAACTCTTCTGCCATTTCCTTGTTCCCCATAATAAATTCACCTGTTTCTGTCTTCAAGGGCCCAATTTTAGTCTTAACCATTTTTTTTCTCTTCACATACCTAAAAAAGCTTTTACTATCCTCCTTTATATTTTTGGCCAGTGTGCCTTTGTACCTCATTTTTTCTCCATGTATTGCCTTTTTAGTTAACCGCTGTTGCTCTTTAAAACTTTCCCAGTCCTCCGGCTTCCCGCTCATCTTTGCTATGTTATACTTCTTTGTCATCTTTATACAGTCCTTAACTTCCCTCGTCAGCCATGGCCGCCCCTGCCTCCCCTTAGGATCTTTCTTCCTCTTTGGAATGAACTGATCCTGCACCTTCTGCATTATATCCAGAAATACCTGCCATTGTTGTTTTGCTGCCATCCCTGATAGGGTATTGAACCATTGAACTTTGGCCAGATCTTCCCTCGTGGCTCCATAGTTCCCTTTGTTCAACTGCAATACTGACACTTCCGATTCTCCCTTCTCCCTCTCAAACTGCAGATTAAAACTTATGTTATGGTCACTACCAAATGGCTCCTTTACTTTGAGGTCCCTGATCAAATCCAGTTCATTGTACAACACCAGATCCAGAATTGCCTTCTCCCTGGTAAGCTCCAGTACCAGCTGTTCCAATAATCCATCTTGGAGGCACTCCACAAACTCTCCCTTTCTTGGGGTCCAGTACCATCCTGATTTTGCCAGTCAACCCACATGTTGAAATCTCCCACAACCACTGTAGTTATACCTTTGAATCAGGAGTTGAAATTGGCCTGTCGCAACTTACACCCTACATCCAGATGACTGTTTGGGGGCCTGTAGATAACTCCCGTTATGGTCTTTCTACCCTTAGAATTTCTCAGCTCTATCCATACTGACTGTACATCTCCTGACTCTATGTCCCCCCCCTTGCAAGGGACTGAATATCGTTCCTCACCAACAGGGCCACCCCACCCCCTCTGCCTGTCAGTCTCTCCTTTCGCTAACACGTATAGCCTTGACTATTCATTTCCCAGGCCCTGTCCACTTGAAGCCACGTCTCAGTTATCCCCACAACATCGTATCTGCCAATTTCCAACTGAGCCTCAAGCTCATCCACCTTTATTTCTTATGCTTTGTGCATTCATATATAATATTTTTAATTTGTTACTCCCCTCACCCTCCTTATCAATCCCTGTTTCACCTGACCATTCTGTATGAACCCTTGAGTTTTCTGCTCGGTTGATTCTGTACAAGTTGATTTAAGTCCCAGATGTCAGGGCAAAAACAGGTCCTAAGGTCACACTTGTTGGCAGCAGGATGTGCTCAGTAATTTTAGCAATGGTGTTGTCTTAATTGACTACCTAAAAAGTCCACTGTCCAATTAAGGACAAAAAGCTGAGTGCGTTGACAACATCAAAAATTCACACAGCTTTCTGCTTTGGAGTCTCAGCAGTTTCTGGGGAGACATGGTTATTGTTGTGGCATGCAAGTGACCTTTTTTAAAAGGAAAACTCATGTTGAGGTCCTTTCCTATCTGTGGCCAATGCTTTGTTCCACAAAACTGTCACCACTATGCTGCCACTCGGAGAATGTGCAGACTGTTCAGGAGAAATCTTGTAACATTCCATGCTAGGGAAGGTTCTTATAAAGTAACAATACAGATATTGCTACTGTAGTTAAGCATCTTAACAGAAATGACCTTCAAAAATAATGTTGTTTGGTTCAAATGCTGTCTCCAGCATGGTGATGAGTACAGCATTGCTTGTAGGTAAAACTGCTAAACTGCAAATGATGAATCCAATTGCTGCCACACCAGTATTTGCACCTCCATTTCACTGAATCCCAGAATATATTCAGAGCTAACAAAGCACGGGACTGCACCTGATGTGCAGTTCACATGCTCTGCACAACCCTTACCTAATACTGTTAAACACCTAGAGCAGGATTTCTTTCACTGTTGAAATTTCTACCAGAAACGAAATCAGTTTTTTCCTGTTGTGATGCTTCCACACTTTGGATGTGGATTATGAGCCTGTTTGGGAAGGAGTTCCAGTGCTGTATGAATTCTCCCTTTTTTTTTATAGTAGTGTGAGTGTGACGTGTTTTGTTGTGGCTGCATAACAGAGCAGACCAAAATCTGGACTAAATAGACTGCTCCTTAACATTCACCTGCTTCAAATTTTCCTGGAGACAAATGAGAAACAGACCAGAAAGTGAAAAGATCAGAAAATATCATCTGTAATCATGATTGTTAGATGGACCTGACATCAGGCATCTTGGCCGTGAAGTGATGCCAGGAATGGAAGAAGAACAACAACACAGATAACTGCACTATCACTTTTCCATTTACACATGGGGTTGGAGTAGGAAAATGTTGATCAAGTTGTTCCGTTCCCCTGAGGTTGGCGGGGGGGTGCAGGGTTTGTTGGGAGGCCCTGAATCCAGTAGCTAACTCCAACTGCCATTTCTTCCATACATTCTCACTGTGTTTTCTGATTTGAATGGTAAGAGATTTAGTCAATTAGTCTTTGTAATCAATTTGTTCAAAATATTTGCAGGGCTTGTGTGGTTCAGTGGAACCAAAGTAAAGATTGTCTGTGCATGCTCGTTGATATTTCCCCTTTATATAAGTCACAAAGTGCTAGGATTGGCTGTGTTCATTAAGTCAATGAACTGTAATGGGTCCCTGTCAATAGGTGGTCCTAATATTTAGTTACAACGAGCATAACCGGTGTTTACATGGCACGCTTAGCAAATACAAAAGAAAACCCAAGGAACTTCATTGGTATGTTAACAAGCAGTCAGAGGCTGACATTTAGCCATATGTGAAGTATTGGGACAAGTTGAAGATGTGGAGTCAAATTTAAGTGGTGTGGAATGCTTGCATGCTCATACCTCCCACCCTGAGAAGCAAAGTTTGTGCCCAGCTGACACTAATGCTTAATGTTGCGACTACAGCCAGTCCCAAGAAGTCCTGTTGGTCCCTAGACCCAAGTCAGTCAAGGAATTGGGCAGCGTTTGAGCACTTCTTATGAAGGGTGGATGGGGAAGTGGGTTTTTAAGAGTCAGACCGTGAAGAAGGTTCGATGAGAACTATCTTGGGGGATGGAGGCAAATGCTCCACATTTGCAAACAGCACTTCCCCTTTCATTGACCATTTGTGACCCTTTTCTCCACCATATTACCTTGAGTGGGAAGATGGTGGGCTGTCGATCTGACATATGTTTTACATAACTCCCACCCCTCCTATAAAGAAACCCCTGGCAGATTTTGGTATTGGAACTCAAAACAGGAAATGTTGAAACACAGCACGTTAGCCAGTATCTCAAGTATTTGGGGTTGAATCAAAGTTGATGTTTCATTCTTGATGGACTTGCATCAAAATGCTTACTGAAATAGATTTTAGAGGAACATGTTACAAGAGGAAAAAAAGAATGCAGTAAAGATGATTTGTCTTGACCCACAGTTGAGGATATGGTTGTCAACAGTAGGGCAGGTGGTTAGGCGATGAGGCCAGTGAGAGTAAAGCTAACTTGTCAGCTGGTTGTAAGGGAGAGGATCAGAGATTACAGTTTGATCACAAGGATGACTATTGTAAAAGCAAGCTATGACTGGTTTAGGAGCCAACGTAAACCTTTGAGTGCACAGTGAAGTGAATGGAATTTGGATCTGCTAGGATGTGGGTGGCAGAGTTTTAGATGAGCTTAGCTTGATGCAGAATGAAGCTTGGAAGCCTGCTAAGAGAGTTTTGAATTTAGAGTACAGTGGTAACACCACACTAAGGGTTGCAGCAGGTTGAACTGAGTACAGGCAGACAATGACAATATTAAGATCGTAACGAATAGGAGTAGGTTGTTCAGCCCCTTCAGCCTGTTCTGCCCTTCAGTAGGGTCATGGATGATCCTGTAATCCTCAGCCCATTTTCCCTGTAACACTTGATTCCCTACTGATCAAGAATGTATCTATCTCAGTCTTAAACATAAGTAAGGACTGTGCCCCCACAGCTCTTTGGAAGGAGTTCCAAAGATAGTCAACCTCAGAAGAAATTCCTCATCATCTAAGTCTTAAGTTGGTGCCATTTTATCCTGAAACAATGCTGTCTGGTCCTAGACGCTCCTTTTGAGGGGTAATATCCTTTCAGCATTTACCTTGTCGAGTCCGTTAAGAATCCTACAAGTTTCAATAACATCACTTCTCATTCACTTAAACTCGTGCGAACAGAATGTTTAGCGTTTGCTTATAGACAGTTCCTCCAAAATGGGGATCATCTTAGTGAACCTTTTCTGAATTATCTGCAATGAAATGATACCTTTGTTTACTTGAGGTGTATTACTGAGAGATGTTCTTGCCGATCAAGTGAATATAATGTCTGAAGCTCAGCTCCACGTGAATGGCAACCAACTTAGCATTTATTCAGCTAAATTGTAGGGATTGCTTTTTTTTGAAAAAAAGTTACTTGACTTTTTTTAAAATAACTTGTCCAGTTTGCTTTTAATCATAAAAACAAAAGAAAGTGGATGCTGGAAATCAAAGAAAAACAAATTGCTGGAAAAACTCAGCAGATTTTGCAGCTTCTGTGGAGAGAAATCAGTTTAAAATTTTGGGGTCCAGTGACATTTTTTTGGATGCTATCAGACCTCGTGAGTTTTTCGAGCAATTTCTGTTTTTGTTGCTTTTAGTGAAGCATTTTATGGTGCCTGAAAGTTGGACAGCATGTTGCATTGAACAGTATAGGTATTCTAAATATCTCCTGTTTTGGCTTTTATTTAGCACATCTATATCGGAGCAGTTAGTTTTGATTCTTGGACCCAGAATTTAGAGAAACTAAGAGACATCTTCTTGACCTGTTTTCAAACTTTGCTCTACTACTTAGAATGTTTTTGAAGTTACTGGGCTCCCAATGAATCCATAATTCTTCAGAACTGTCTGAAAATAGACTAGAAGTATACAGAAGTGTCCTATTGTATTAGTAATATATGACACTGAGTTTTTGTGTTTTTTTTTCAGTTTCAGCAATGTTTAATTCACTCATTCGACAAACTGGATTTCTGGCATTGCGTCCCTTTTTTGCACTGTGATCTGTTTCACCAAAGAAATAAAGCTGCACACTTCCTGCTTGCCAGTGTGGTTCACAAAATAAAGTACTCATGAGGAGATTGGCGTGGTGCAAGGTAGTCTTGGCCACATCTTTGGTCTGGGTCCTACTGGATGTCGTCTTATTGCTGTACTTCAGTGAATGCAACAAATGTGATGATAAAAAAGACCGCTCTTTATTACCAGCCTTGGGAGGTAAGCATTTTCTGTTGCTAGCTTTGTCACCGTGTGAAATAACTGTATTCTCCACTTTCTAAATTTCTTGGATAAAACTCTTAAATTGTAAGGTTAGAAAACCTGCTTACCTCTCCACCACAACACTTTTGTGATGAGCTGTCTTGATCTTCCTTTGTGTGTGCAAGTAACTAATCTATGTCAAGGTGATTTTTATCCAGTATTATTGTCCAAGATTAGTGTGGGTTACAATGACCGTTTCTGTCTTGTATTCAGGATACAAACTACAAGGAATTTAAATTTGAGATTCTCTTTTTTTAATGATTTTTTATATTGATGTGGTCAAAGTTGTTTTGCAGCCAAAACCTTAAGACTCAATACTGTCTTGATCAGTAACTTATCAGCTTACACTTTCCTTTACCCTCCTAATTTTCTTTAAAAGCTTGGGGCTGGAAGCTGTTGGAGGAATTGAGAGACTGAAAATTTTCTGGAGAGAATCATCTCATTTTGAAATGCTCATCGGGTTTGCTTAATACGAGGAAATACATGTGAACTTCTACAAAACATATATAATTAGTTGAAAACATGGGAGTCTTTTAGGGAAAAAGTATTTGTGAATGAATTTAGTAATTTGAAGATTGGGTGGTAATATGTTTAGCCAATTGCAGAACTCAGTATGCCACAGATTAAACAACGAAACAAAATATTCAGGTTTTCTTCTCCACCATAAGTTAGTGAAACTTCTTGGATGAAAAGTTTACAATTTACCTGTCTCCGTGAACACAATAAAAATGTGTTAAGGCATTATACTACAGTTGTCTTTTGAATAATATAGTACATAATACCCTAGTGAATGGGCCAGGAATCAATTAAGAGTAGCAATGCTGTGATAATGATTCAACTCCTTTTGTTCCTGTCCCTTCTAATAGTCATCTGCTGTTCTAGGGCTGTATGCATTATGTAGATAAAATGCATGTTGTCTCAATGATTCCTTGATTTTTTTGATACCAGCAATTTTTTTGACCTTGAGGTCTTCTGGTGTCTCTACAAGTCTCATTTTATAGATACTCCAGTAACTGTTCTCTATGTAAATTGTTCCAATTGTACTCGTTTATGTATGTAACTAGATGTTACTTAATGCCTTGACATTACAATGTTTTATTGTGTAAGAATTTCATTTTAGTGTTTTTATAAATACAGGAAATGACCAAATGTAAGTGATTTAACACCATGATTTGCCCATCTCTCTGGAGATGGGAAGTTTGGATCCGAAAACTGTAATGTAGTGTAAAAATTCCCATCAGTTTATGGACATACCCTGGGTGAAAACCCTCCTGAAGATGCAAGTTTGTGGAAAGTACATTGGACTACAATTCACTGAACTTTTGGATTCAAGAAACGATGGGCCTCTGCTGAACCAGGAAAAGGCTGGTTGAGTCAGACTGGGTAATATTCAAGTCCAGGAGCAGATGTCTGGAACAGGGGTGAGCCTACAAAACTAAGGGCAGACCCCTAATCATGCCCTAGCTTAAAATAATGGAAGCTGGACCACAGGAAATGAACAATTTCAGACCTTCTGGAGCCTGCAGAGGTAAAAAGACATGTAATTTCCAACCAGTGCTCAGGCACAGAAATACCGAACATTCCACACCATTGTGCTCTATGTAAACCTGTTTCACCTTTTAGATGCAAGAATATTCACACTAATATTAAAAACTTAATGAGTACCTATCTAAGGGAAATACTGGACACTCCAAGCTATTGAAATCACTCACCTTTAATTGAAAAGCCATTCACACCACTTCCAGCATTCAGGAAGCTCATTCAGCCCCGAGAGGAGGAACGATAGATCAGCAACTGAAACCAGATTTGGTGGGAGGTAAGGGGGCCTGAAGTTGGGTATAACTGGGGCCCCGATCACAGCAGTTGCGCTGTGATACCAGAAAACAGCTCTGATTCCAACTAGGTGTGTGCTCTGAGTTGGGTTAAGTGCGTGCCCGGTGTGAGCAGTTTGTGAGAGGAGTTTGAGAGTCCATGCGAAGGTGTCCCTGAGCCAAAGCCACAAGGAATAGAAAGGAGATCGGTCAGACTTGCCGATCGAAAGAAACCCTCCACACCAAGAACAACACTTATAACCACTGAATGCCATCAACTAACCATGAACCTCCATTTGAAGTCTGGAGGTGACAGAAAGCATCCAGAGCCATAAGGCACCAAACAGAGCAACGCCAACAACATCCACCACCATCCAAGATGATAACCCACTCACAAGCACCACCAAGAAAGGAAAGCAAACTAAGGTACTCACCCATCAGGTCCACTGTGCCTAACTGCATCAGGAAACACCACCAAACTGATGGTTACTGGCACTTGTGGACCTCTTCGGAGCCCGAGCTATGACAAGAGCAAGTTGAAACCATACTTCACACCAGGGGTGAGCCTAAGGTTATTGAGACCCTCTAACCCAAATTGGTTAGTCATAGGGGAAGATTGGGTATGGGGGAAAACTGTGTAGGGCATCCCTTGAGAAGTGGAACAAGGTAGAACTTCGGGTTAGCAAGTAATCTCCCTCCCTCCCTCCCCTGCCCTCGTAGTTGCCCTTGATCTGCATTTCTTGGTTTTTCTTTTTGTAAACATGTTCAATTTGCTTTTTTTTTTAAACAAACAGTCAGACTTTTCTTTTCCTCCTGAAGCATCTGCCTCCTGTGTTTTCCACCACACCACATTCCACTACTTAAGCCCAGTGCCAGAGCCAGGGAGCTGGTTAACAATAAACCAGGCAGCACTCCCTACACAACCTGTTTTTTTTCCCCCTGATTTACATTTGTTCAGAATTTCTCAATATTTTACTTGCACCTCCAATACAAAAAAAACTGTTAGGAAAACCTTGAACTGCCAACATCCTAAGTAGACACTCTGCTATTTTACATTTCTAGATGAGTCACTTGTGTATTAAGATTTCGGTGATAGTTGAATTGCATCAAGAATAGCAGTTAGTTTCAATTTTCAGCATTTCTATATTGATTATCTTTCAATTTTACTTTGGAGTAAATGAACGTTATCTTGATGTGGGACAAACTTCAAAATTCAAAGTGGTGTGCATTTTTATGCTGTAAAAGCATTGCCTTTTTCAAATTAGTGTCTTGCAGGCGTTGAAATTATTTCTACTTTATGGTAATGTAGTTATCATCTTCAAAATTTCAGCAGAAAGCATGTTTACGTTGCTCATGAAATGCTTGTCAAGAGCTTAGCCTTTGGCAAATTTTTCCCTCAGAGCGCTGAATTTGAATTTGACATTGGTCAAACTTGCTAATGAAATTATTTGCTTTGTATTCCTTCAAACAATGTACAGAGATATTTTGATAGGTTAACTAATTGGACAAAATGTTGTCAAATAAAGTATGGTGCGGGAAAATGTGAAGTTAATTTTGGAAGGGAGAACAACTGATCAGCATTAATAGAAGAGAAAGCTGTGACGCCAAAGGATTTGGGGATACTTGTGAAATAAAGTTGGTATGCAGGTACTGAACATAATCAGGACCACAAATGGAATAGTGACCTTTTTAATTTCTAAGGAGTTGGAATGAGAGAGTAGGGAAGTCTTTCTACAACTGTACAAGTTGCCGGTTAGACCACATTTGGAGTCTTGTGAGCAGTTTTAGTCCCTTTTTTATTTGAGGAAAAATACCATTTCATTGGAGCCAGTTCAGCAAAGGCTCATGAGGATGATCCCTGGTATGGAAAGATTGTCTTGAGAAAAGGCTGAACAGGTTGGGACTTTGCTCACTGGAGTTTAGAAGAATTGGAGGTGATCTCATTGAAACATAAGATTCTTAAGGGGCTTGACGGGGTAAATGCTGAAAGACTCTCTCACGAAGGGAAAGATTCTATGACCAGAGAACACAACTTCAGAATGAAGGGGTGCAAATTTAAGATGAGTTGGAGGGGTTTCTTTTGAGGGTAAGTGTCTTTGGGAATCCTTGCCACATAAAGCTGGAGAAGGGATGGGGTTGCAGTGTCTATATTTAAGGCTGAAGTAGATTCTTGATTTCTCCTACTGTTCAATGTCTATGGGGAAAGTGCAGGAAAGTAGGTTGAGGAATGCTGGATCAACTGTGATCCTATTGAATGAAGCAGCAGTGTTGGGAGTTGAATGGCCCCCTACTGTTCCTATTACTTATTTTCTACTCCTCCCATCACAACCTAGGGTCTCAAATGCAAGGATAAGTTCAGGCTGTTTAGCATTGAAAATTGTCACTTTTTTGATGTGTATATGAGCTGAGCAGATTTTTAAGATTAAAGTTGCACTATCCCTAATTTAAGAAAAAATGGTCACTTGAGCTTTAGGGACTGCAAACCGTACAAACTTTAGTTCAACATTTTACCCATCAAGGCTATCTTGGAACTGGATTTTGCTACTTGATTGTTTATATTTTAGAATGTTTACATTAAATTTGTATTGAACGTATAATTGGAATTAAGCGGTTTGAAAATTACTTGGGTGGCTTGTTGTTTGAAACTTATAGTTGTGTAACTCAGTCATGAAAACAAAATAACGGAGGAACAGTAATAAAGTATTTGTTTTCATAGGTGTTTTGTGATCTCGGGATCACCAAAAGAACACCCAAATGAGGATTTGTCTTTTAAAAAGACAGTAATTGTTGCAACATAGGTAGTCACAGCATTGTTCTGCTCTTGATGGTTGAGGCAGAAGTATTGGTCAGGACACTAGGCTATCTCTCCCAGAGATGGCAAGAACTGCAGATACTGGAGTCAGATAAGTGTGGAACTGGAGTAACGCAGCATGCCAGGCAGCATCAGAGGAACGTGAAATTTGACGAAAGTTTGGGACCTTTTTTCAGAAATGGAGAATTGGGGTTCCTGGCACCTACCAGGTCCACTACTTGAGCATTGACTGAGACTTGGTCATGTGGGGCACAATTTCCAACTTTGTGCCTGACACTAAACTTAAAAGCACTATTTAATAAGTAGGATAGTATTAGAGTCCAAATCTAACAGAAAAGTAGACTCATGGCAAACTAAATGCAATGGAGAAAGGTGTTAAGTCATGAATTTTGGTAGGAAAAATAGGAGGAAATACAAAGTAAAGGACATCATTCTAAAGTGAATGAAGGAGCAGCAATACATGAGATTACTGTTGAAAGTGGCAAGGTAGATTGAAATTATGGTTGTCGTATTCCAGCTCTTGGGCTTTATAAAAAGAAGTTTTCTTTTGAAAAGCCTAACATGGAACTTCATAAAATTCTGGTTTGGCCTTTACCAGAGTAGTGAACTGGATTTTGAACAATGAGGAGAGAGGCCCAAGTTAGAAAATTTCCCAATTGAACAGACCTATCCTTGTATGAATGGCCACTCTGGGCACTACTTAGTGTTGCATTGAGGGGATGACATCAATTTGGATTTGTCTGACCCAGAAGCAGATCAGATGTGATCAGCGAGGTAGGCAAATGCTGATGTGACCAGACTGGTTTGAAGACCTATTCTTGTATTAAAGAATATTGAGTCCTGATTCTCCTGCTTATTGTCCCCTCAATCCCTGTGTGCCTGTCAATGTTCTCTGCTGCATGCAAGACACTCAGCTGTATATTTAGTGGACACAGATTTCTGAAGATAAGTGATAACCTCATTTTGTAAGCTTAATTTGTTATTGCTTTGTTCCTCTGTGCTTAAAGAAGCTTGTACTGAAGCCTTTCTGATGGAAGTTGGCTGGACAGGGACATTGGATCACTCTGAACTTAACAAGGACAGCTTTTGCATTGGTAGGTCAAAACCTGCTATTTGCTAAAAGGGTTTTGTCACAAGAAACTTGCTAGTGACTCGTTCAATATGCCCTCTGCAAATGCCGAACAAGCCGTATAATAATAACAAAATTCTTAATGCCAGTGAAGAGAAGCACCCATTTAGAAAGCTACTTTAAAAGAAACTGCTGCTGTTATACCCTTAAATTTTGATGTAAGTAATAAAAATTTTTACCTTGAATCACTTCCCTCAATCTTGTAGAGATAAAGATACATTCATTGAAAGTGTGGCTGAAATAAGTTTTATAACCACAAAAAATTTAAAGCTGGCACTGGACTTCAGCTTGTGTAAACAGATCTATTTTGAGCTCATTGTCATTGCTGAGACTTGCTATTGTACTAATGGTTCATTTATTCTTTGCACAGTGCGTGTTATATAGTGAGTATGGGACCAACATGGTAAAACCTCCCTAAATGCAATTTTTGAAAATTTCATGTGATCATAATCATGGGTTTGAAAGGCCATGAACTGTGTCCTAGCTGACCAAATAAATTGTGAAGAAGAATGAGATGCCTTCCACCAATGGAATTGACCTGGCAGGAGTGCGGGCTTGCTGGCATATTTATCTCAAGGGTAAAAGTGACTGTTGTTGGGAAACTATTTTGGATATCCTAAATCTGTTCCTGTTGGCAAACTTTAAATGTCCAACTCTACAAAAATCTGTCAGCTCTGGATATGAAGCATTTACAGGGGGTGCAAAAAAGATTCAGTAGGATTGTTCCCAGAATGCAGTATTCAAGTTAATTGGGTGGATTGGAGAAACTGGGAGGTTGTACTGTGAATGAATTTGGATAGATGTGTTCAAAATCATGAAGGGGCTAAAAAGGTTAGCTGGAGAGATTGGCACTCATTGCAAACAAAACATGTACATTTAAGATGATTATGCAACACAACTGAGTTAAATAGTTATAATTGGCAATGCATAAATTGAGATTGTTGCAGAAGCAGCAACGATTGGCATTTTCAAAGCAGAATTGAATAAGCAGTTGGAGAGAGAATTACATGACTGTGACAAGTTGAGTTTTGCTTTTGCAGAGTCCCAGCATGGATGGTGGATTGAATGGTTACATAAAATCCATTCTATAAATGTCTAGAATGATAATGAACCCATGAACTTTTGACTGTGGTTCAAGAGCTACTGCTTGAGCAAATACTGAAAGAGAAAGTTTAAAGCTTATTGAATAGATAGTTTCACTTAGGATGAACAAAGAACTTTAGATCTATATTTGTTTGCACTAACATAATAGCTCTACATTAATTAGAATTGTGGTAGCTAGAAACTCAATCCTGAGGAGCACTTGGATCTGATTCAGTGCTGTGGTCTTTGAACTTATTTTGGGTGAGGCGTTTTGTGAATTCAGGAAAGGTTGTCATACACTAGCATGTGGTAAACATAACCCAACATTTAAGTAGGAATGAAGAAGAATGGAAAAGTATTGACCTGCTATCTTAGCATCAATAGCAGGGAAAATGTTAAATCATTGCGAAGGATGTGATAAGTGGAAACTTACAAAATATTGGTAAAATCAAGTATGAGTAAATATTACCTTTATGAAATTAAATCATGTTTGACATGCAATGAAGCTTTTTGAGGATATTAATTGTGGTAGCATGGCTAAAAGAATCACTATGTATTTGGATTTCCGGAATTCTAAGATCCCACATAGGTTAGTAAATACAATTACAGTACATGAAATTGGAGAAAATACGTGGGGATTGAGAAATGGTTAACAAACTGACTGGAGTGTCTATGAATAAATGGTCCAATCTCCATTTGACAGGTTTTTACAAATAAAGTGCTGCAAGGATAAGTAAATTCATAGCTGTTTCCAATCAATATAAACAATAATATTTTCACACTTGTAATCAAACTGGACATGTCTTTGAGTTGAGAGGGTACACTGAGGCTTCAAGAGAAATTCGATAGTCTCTGTGACTGGCTCATAAAAGGTAAATGAATACTTTCACACATTCACATTCTATTCCAATTCTGTTGAAGAGTCTAACTTTTTTTTCTTTCCGTTCTGGACTTTTTGAGGCTTTGATCAGAGTTTTTCAAAGTTTGAACAAAGCATTAGTGTAATTCTACACCTGATCAAAATCGGGAATATTTGCAAAACTCAGTTTAACCCAACTGCTGTGCCTAAAATGTATACAGGTAGTTCTTCTGTAACACAAAGGTTACACAACAGCGCAACTAATGTGCCATAGACAATCACGTGATAGAAAGTTTGCATTAATGAACCACATATTATAGCAGAAATACCTTAACTGAGGAATGGTGAAGCTTCTCCTCATTGTCCATCCCATGGGTGAGGCCATTCATTGTCTTGACATGGAGTTCAAAGATCATTGGGATCAACACAGGATAGATCATTCCTCTTTATCAACATGTTTTTCAAAAAAACTTTGTAAACATCTGGGGTGGAGCAATATCCAGTTGCAACAAGAGCTAGATATGACGGGGGGGATAAGAGATAACAAGGTGTAGAGCTGGATGAACACAGTAGGACAAGCAGCATCAGAGGAGCAGGTAGGCTGACCTGAAACATCAGCTTTCCTACTCCTCTGATGATTGGCCTACTCTGTTCATCCAGCTCTATACCTTATTATCTTAGCTAGACGTGATGGCTTTCTAAATGTTGGCCAAAACCTAAAGTTAAAGTATTGTCACCAATTACATAATCGTATTTTAATTAAATCAATTAATCATGTGTTCTAAGGTTTAAATCAATGTAAGAATTCATTTCGGGTTTATTTCAAAATTAGTGATATGGAAATGAGATATAAAAGACAAAATAGTAAAAATTAGTGATTTTTTTTTCAGCTGTAAAGTGTTCTCTTGATTTAAATGTTGATTGATCATCTGATGTAACCAGAATTGTAGTGACCCATTTTACTGGTCATGTATCTCAAATATTAAATGTTTGTGCAAATTCTGTACATTACAAAGTTAGTCCATAAAGTGGGTGGAGTGATGGAAGTTGCAAGAGCTTGCTGAACTGAGATGAGGATGATTGTGTTATTTTGATAGGATTTCAAGCAGCTGACAAGTTTTAGAATATAGATATGAATATAGACTTTGACAGGGTTCATTTTATCTTTTAGGTCCAATATTATTAACAGGATCACTATTCCTGTTGGTCTGAATTTTCCAGCCACCACCCCCCCCCTTTGCTCCTCCTACCACACTTTCTTCCACTGTTCTCTTACCTCTGGTCTCCACATTGTCTCCACTAATGTCTGCTGCAAGCCCTGTTTGTCCTTAAAAATGCAAGTTGCAGTTTGAATGCAACTCCAGGAGAAGTGGACCAGTTCTGGGATTGTCCTTTTATTTACCTTTTGCGAATCTGATTTTCTTTTGGATGAATGAGGTGGCAAGTTCATAGGAGCATCATTAACTGCAAGTTTCCCCTGTAAATTATGTACCATTCTGACATTTAAATGAGCAATCTTCCCCTTGCTATTAAGTGATCGTAAGTTTTTGGAACTGCTTTCTGACACGTAAAACTGATGTTTAATAGAACTTGGTTCAATTAAGGCTGGGCCAAAGCAATACCAACAGCTCTTGAACGTGAATTGAAGAAGTTGCGTTCAGTTTTCTCAAATATCTGCAGATAGAATGCAGAGTGTCATGAGCAGTATGTCTAGAGTGGTCTGATTTTATTTTAGAGCTTCCCTACATTCAGCTGTGAAATGAATCTCTTAGAATCTGGATACAATTTGTGATATTGTTCCTGCCTTGTTAGCTTGAGGCCATGACAAGTAGAAAAGCACTATAAGATAACAAAGTGTGGAGCTGGATGAACACAGCAGGCCAAGCAGCACCCTCTCTGATGAAGGGTCTAGGCCTGAAACGTCAGCTTTTGTGCTCCTGAGATGCTGCTTGGCTTGCTGTGTTCACCCAGCTCCACACTTTGTTATCTTGGATTCTCCAGCATCTGCGGTTCCCATTATCACTGATACAAAAGCACTATAATGTTTCCTGTAACCTGATACTTTTGGGCCACAGGTAATACTGACTGGTTTTTGGATGATTTGAATACAACAGAGGGGAAATAACCATTTTACCATGGCAACAAATATGTTTTGTTTCACACACACGGTGATTGTTTTCAATGAAAGAGCATATTCCAGATTTCTTTACTACAAAAACTGTATAGTGATGTAATAATAGTAATATGAAAATGTGTAAATACTTTGTATTTAGAATACTTCACTACATCATCCTCAACACAAATTAATCTTGGTTTAAATATAATATGCTTGTCTATAACTAGTATGTTTTATACAGCAGCGTATATCTTATGAAATGTCCAACTAGGTTAAAATTAGGGAGAATTGAAATACTGAGGTTTCCTCAATGGTGTACTCTTGTAATACACCAATAGATCTTTAAATTTAGGAATTGTATATTTGTTTTGCTCCAATTTCAGAATAGTTGTTACATTGAGAGGATATGAAACATAGTTTAAAAATATGGTAATAGACTTTAGAAATTCAGAATGTATTAAAATGATGCTTGATATTTCTTCAGGATTAGTCCTATCAATGATCTGTTCTTCTCTAAATATTTAATTCTGTGCTTTAATAAAAACTTTATTTTGGAAAATAAAAATGTTGAAATGGTGGTCTTTTAGTTTGGCAGGTGTGTCCAATGTCATACTATGGTTAAAACATTGTGCTGCAAGATCTTGGAGGATGTGTGTTATTGCTGGCTATGAATTTGCAAAAAAACAAGCTTCAGACTGCAGAAATTAGGATCATTACATCTCAATTTGGATTTAAAACTGAAGCTACTTATAGAATTGTGGTAAACAAGTAGTGTAAAAGTCTTTTCAGTTAATCCATCTTTGTATAAATATCTGTTTAATGCCTAAAAACTAAAATTCATCTCTACTGTATATTTTTAGTTAATGGGAAGTTAAAGGTAACTATCATAGTCATAGAGATGTACAACATAGAAGTAGGCCCTTCGATCTAACTAGTCCATGCCAACCAGATATCCCAAATTGATCAAGTCCCAGTTTACCCACATTTGCCCATATCCTTTTTAAACCCTTCCTATTCATATACCAATCCAGATGCCTTTTAAATGGTGTAATTGTACCAGCCTCCACCATCTGACAGCTCATTCCATACATGCACCACCTTCTGTATGAAGACGTTGCCCCTTAAGTTTAAGGTGAGAAGGGAAAGATTTAAATAGAAACTGTGTCTTGTAGCTTTGGACTTGCCTGCCTTGAGGAAAATACCTTGTCCATTCACCCTGTCCATGTCCCTCATGATTTTATCAACTTCTATCAGGTCACCCCTCAGGCTCTGACACTCCAGGGCAAACAGCCCCAGCCTATTCAGTCTCTTCCCTATAGCACTCAGTCTCTAATCCTGGCAACATCCTTGCAAATCGTTTCAGAACCCTTTCAACTTTCACAACATCCTTCCTATAGTGTGGAGACTGGAACTGAATGCAGCAATCCAAAAGTGGTCTAACCAATGTCCAAAAAAACCATGTACTTAATGAACTGACCAATAAAGGCAGGTGTAACAAATGCCATGTTCACTATCCGGTCTACTCATGACTCTCAAGGAACTATGAACCTGCACGCCAAGGTCTCCTTGTTCGGCATCATTCCCAGGAACTTGCCGTTGAGTGTGTAAGCCCTGTGCTGACTTGTCCTACCAAAATGCAGTACCTCACACTTATGTAAATTAAACTCGATCTGCCACCCATTGGCCCAGCTGATCAAGGTCCCATTGTACTGAGGTAACCTTTGCTGTCCACTATACCACCAATTTTGGTGCCATCTACAAACTTATTAACCAGGCAAATGTGAGGTGATGCATTTTTGAAGACATAATTCAAGAGCGAACTATACAGTAAATGGAAAAGTCCTGTAGAAAATTAATGTATAGAGAGATCTGGGTGTTCAGGTCCATTGTTCACTGAAGGTGCCAACGCAGGTCAATAAGGTGGTCAAGAAGGCATACGGCATGCTTTCCTTCATCGAACGGGGTATTGAGTACAAGAGGTGGCAGGTCATGTTACAGCAGTATAGGACTTTGGTTCGGCCACATTTGGAATACTATGTACAGTTCTGGTCGCCACGTTACTAAAAGGATGTGGATGCTTTGGAGAGGGTGCAGAGGAGGTTTGTCAGGATGTTGCCTGGTATGGAGGGTGCTAACTATGAAGAAAGGTTGAGTAGATTAGGATGATTTTCATTAGAAAGATGGAGATTGAGGGGGGACCTGATTGAGGTCTACAAAATCATGAGGGGTACAGACAAGGTGGATAACAAGAAAATTTCCCCCAGAGTGGGGAACTCAATTGCCAGGGGTCATGATTTCAGAGTGAGAGGAGCAAAGTTCTTTACACAGAGGGTGGTGGGTGCCTGGAACATGTTGCCAGTGGAGGTGGTAGACGCAGTAGACGCAGACATGTTAGTGACTTTTAAGCTGTATCTGGGCAGGGAGCAAAGGGATACAGACCCTTAGAAAATAGATGATAGGCTTAGACAGACTATCTCGATTGGCGCAGGCTTGGAGGGCCGAAGGGCCTGTTCCTATGCTGTAATTTTCTTTGTTCTTTGTCTTTGTTCAAATCCCTTCATGAAATAGATATTATTGAAGGAGGAACAGGGAGCTGTGTAGAATTCAGATTATTCACGCAGCATGGGAGAATAGTTATCCTATTAGATGTATCTCTCCAAGTTATTTTCACAGACTTTGGTTGGGTCATTTCCAAAAAATGTGACCATTCCAGCAAAGGTGGCAGTACAATGATTTACAGTTGGGAAGAAGTTACTCTGGGAGTCCCCTACATCGACTTCAAACCTCAAGGTCTCCAGGCATCGGGGCAAGGAAACCTGATTGCCAGGTACCAGCCATCCCCCTCAGTTGATGGATCAGTATTCCAAGTTGCAAACCAGCTAGCGAAAACATCTGTGGGTGGAAAGGGTGCAGAATATACTCTGGGCAGGGGCCTTGAAGGCCTATCACCAAGGATAGCATGGAGCAATGGCACTGCTACTGACGAAGCCGGTAAAGTTCAAATATACATACGTGTGAGACTGAATCTGCCATTGGTAATGGTGGAGTCATGAAGATTGAATAGAATACTTGACCTCGTTGTCATTAATCTGCTTGCCAGATTCAATGTGAAGTAGAAGCTGGTTATGTTCTGGAAGTCATCAACCCAGTTGAGAAACTGAATGTAACAGTTGAGTGGCTGGCTCAAATCAGGCAAGCTAGCCACCAAGTTGTAAAAGTCCAACTGTCAAAAAAGTGATAACAGAATGGCCAGAGAGTGCCAAGGGTATAACTGCTGCCAAAGCATATTGGGCATATGGAGATGAATAAAACAACATATTGTACAAAGGAATTATCCTGAAGGGGTTGAGGGAAGAAATGCACATTCGTGTAAGAGTTGAATAAAGTCTGAGGAAGCCAAACATGAACAATGTAGCCAAAAACTACATTGACCAGCGCAGTGCTTATAAAGAGTAGCAAGCTAGAGAGCTGGTAATGACTTGCACCATCCTAGATGCCCTACAGATAAAGTTGGAATCTCTTTCCATTTGGAGGATCTGATTACTTTAGTCACAACCTGAAAGTCATCCCTTCACCTTGAGGCTGTGCCCCTGGGTCCTCGTGTGATTAGTGGAAACTTCCCCACTTCCACTCTGTGCAGGCCTATCAGTATTCTATAAGTTTCAGTGATCATTCCCCTCGTGTTTCTAAACTCCAAGTACAGACAGAGTTTTCTGCTCCTCAGGTGACAAGGCCTTTATCCCCAGGATCTTCCTTGTTATCCTCCTTTGGACCTCCTCCAACGGCAGCTCATCTTTTGTTTGATCCTGGGCCCAAAACTGCTCGCAATATTCCAGATGCAGCCTGACCAGAGCTTTGTATAACTTGAGCAGTACATTTCTGCTGTTGTATTTTTACCCTCTTGAAGTGAGTGCCAACATTGCATGTTAAGCTAAGGGAATCCTGAATTAGGATTCCCAAGTCTGTTTCAGATTTCTGAAGCCTTTCTCCATTTGGAAATTGTAAATGCCTCTTCTTTGCAATGTATAACCCCTCACATTCTCACATTGTTTCATCAGCCACTTCTTTGCACAGCCACCTAACCTGTCCAAGTCCTTCTGCAGCCTCTCCACTACCTCAACACTGCTTGTTCCTCACCTGTCTTTGTTGCCAAGTTTGCACATGACAATGCCCTCAGTTCCTTCATTCAGATTGTTAATGTGTAATGTGAATAGTCGTGGACCCGACACTGATACCTGCAGATCTCCTTTTCACTGGTTACAATCCTGAAAGAGACTATTTATCCTTTTTCTCTGCCTTCTGCCTGTCAGCCAATCCCTTATCAATGCCATTACCTTCTCATGAACACTATGGGTTGTTATCTTATTTAGCAGTCCCATGTGCCACCTTGTCAAAGGCATTAAAAGACAGAAATTACATCCATGGGTTCTCTTTGTCTAATTAGCTCGTTTGCACCTCAAAATAAATTGAATAGATTTGTCAGCCATGAGCATCTCTTGATAAAGCTGTGTGGACTCTGCTGTATTAGTAAAATACTTGGAATTGTATGGCGTGTCATCCGTAAGAACGGACTCTTTAAAATGTACTGACCAAAGGTTAGGCTAACAAGTTTCTGCTTCTCATCTTCTTTTGCCTTCCACAGATCTTAAACAGGGGTTGTTACGTTAACTGCTTACCTGTCTTCTGACCCCCTCCCTGACGATGATCATTCCTGAAAGATCACCAGTAATGCCTTTACAATCTCAACTATCTCCATCAGATCTCTAGGGTACCGTCCCTCCAGTCCAGATGATTTATCCAGCTTCCCTGTACCTTCTGTTTGGTGACAGAGGAGGCTCTTACTCTTGCCGCTACCCCTGACTCTCTAGCCTCACTTTCCAGTGGTGTAATGTCTGCACTTGCCTGTCTTTCCTCTTTAGACAACATTTTAAAAAAAACTCCTGCAGTCTTTAATTTTTAGCTATCTTACTCTCTCATTTAGCTGTCTTCTCCCGTTATTGTCTTTTAAAAATGTTATCCTCTGTTTTTGAAACTTTCTGATCCTCTGGGTTCCCATTAATTGTCACTTTTTTTTTCTCTTTTGCGTCTATGCTATGTATGCTATCCCTGACTTCTCTTGTCAGTCATGGTTACCTCACCCTTCCCCTTAGTGTGCTGCTACTTCTTTAGAATGAGTTTTTGTTCTGCCTCTGTGGTCATACACTCTGCAGACAGATCATGATTAGCTCTTCATTAATATACTTCTGTTGAATGCTCTGAACACTCAGCCAGTGTGTGTAACATCAGTTTATATTGGGCAAATGGAGAAATGCACATATTGCTCATGTCATCCCAGTTTATTTTAAACTCGCCTGCCAGCCATCCTAATCCAGGTGGTGGTGGTATTAAGATTGGGAGTGGGCTGGAGGAGAGGAGAAAGGCATGGTAAACTTTGAAAGCTGGCATCAGGCTTCCAGAATAAAGCAAAAGAAAAATCAAACTTTTTACCCTTCTCTTAACAGCATGTCTTGTTGCAAATTGTGTGCAGTTGCAGCAGGTCATAACTAAGGCAAATGGAATATTGTCCTTCATTACTCGAGGGATGGAGTTTAGAAACAGGGAGGTTACACTGCAGCTGTGTAGGGTACTGGTGAAGCCATACCCAAGTACTGTGTACAGTTTTGGTCTCCTTAATTGAGAAAGGATGTACTGGCTTTGGAGGGGCTGGGGGGATTGCAGAAGAAATTTGCGAGGTTGATTCCAGAGATGAGAGTTGGCTTATGAGAAGAGATTGAGTGAGTAAACCTAGACTGTACTCATTGGAATTTAGAAGAATGAAGGGGAATCTTATAGAAACATAGAAAATTTTGAAAGAAATAGATAAGATCGAAGCAGGGAAATTGTTTCCATTGGCAGGTGGGAATAGAATTAGGGAGCATAGGCTTAAAATAAGGGGGAGCAGATTTAGGCCTGAGTTGAGGAAGAACTTCTTCACCCAAACAGTTGTGAATTTGTGCAATTTCCTGACCAGTGAAGCAATTGAAGCTACCTCATTGTTTTTCAGGCAAGGATAGGTTTGTGAACGTAAAGGAATTGCAGGTTATGCTGAGCAAGCTGGTAGGTGGAGCTGACTCTACAATAAGATCATGGCTGATCTTTGAGTGGCAGAGCAGGCTCAAGGGGTCAGATGGCCTACTCCTATTTCTTTGTTCTTGCATTCGAGGTTCAGCTAGTTTCGGTGCAGCAGTAAAACAGTTGAAACTGCTGTACCTCAGGAAGCTGGCAGTTAACTCAGGAGGGGCCAGGAATAGAATGTTAAATGGTTTCTGACAGGATGTTTGTTACCTTGCCTGAGTGGAAGACTTCTGACAAATTGTACTGATTATCCATTCACTACTTTGAGATCACTTTTAGGAGCGTGGAATTTTTTGCCTGTTAAGCTGCACCTCACAATAATCCAGTTTGGTCACAGTCTGGGGGGCAGAATAGAGGTGGAAGTACCACCACCTTTGCGTTTTTCTCTGAGCCACTTGCTATTTTGACCTGGAAAATACATTGTCGCTGGGTCAAAATCCTGGAAAAACCTCTTCAACCCAGAGCGAATGGACTGTAGCTGATCAAGAAACCAGCTCACTGCCAATCTTAAGCAAAACTAGCAAGGCGCAATGTGGCCCAGCCAGGGGCAGCCCACTTGCCAGGAATGAATAATAGAAGCAACAATTGTTCAATCTGCTTTCTTCTATTTTTTAATCATTACATTTACTTAATTTAACTCATGAAATGGTCTTCTCTGTGATTAACCATTGGCAGTATTGGAAGATGATAAGTGATGAGTTTGCATGTTGCCAGGGATATGGTTTGTGGCAACTTGTTTTTTTTAAAAAGAATTCTTTTCTTGCTATTAAATTTTTTAGCTAATAGAAAAGATTGCAGAGATGATTGATCAGGCCTTCCAATTTCTCAACCTGAGAGATTATGGGGGTAAATATCCTTGCAATTATCTGTGTGCCACATTAGTGCTGTGTTCACACAGCAGGAAGTGTCTTTTTGAGCTGTAAAACTGTGCAGAAATACTTTCCATCAGAGCTCTGAGATGCTTTCATGAGGTCCCTTGTGCAATTTAATCTTCCCACAATGTACCAGAAACTCAACACTTTGGCTTTTCATTCCCTTTTCTATCTACGTCCTTTTGTAAAATCCAATAGGTTGGCTCTGTACTTGATGGAGAGTACAAGAATGAGGCTACCTTTATTGAAGAGCTTGACAGGGTAGAAATGGGTAATGTTGCTTTGTCTCCGGAGTGTCCAGGACCAGAGATCATAATCTCAGAGCAAGGGGTCAATGATTTAAGAAAGATGAGGACTACGAACAGTGATTCTGTGGAATTCTTTACTTTTAGAGGCTGCAGATGCTATATAGTTAAGTATATTCAAGGCTGAGATGGATAGACTTTTCATTAGTAAGGAAGTCAGGAGGTATTGTGGGAGGTGGTGGAACAGAAGAGAAGCTAGAAAGTGCATTTGAGGATTATTAGGTTAGCCATGATCTCATTGAATGTCAGAACTGATTTGATGAGCGAAATGGGAACTTCTGTTCTTAAACCTATGATCTTGTTCACTTTATCACCAAGACCATGTATTTCCACTTACTTAGTTATGTGACCTTCCAACCTCAACTTTATGGATAAGGATTTTTTGCAATCAACTTCTCCAGTAACCTCCAAGACAGATTGGCATCTCAACTTCACATCAAATCTACCTCATCTAGTTCCTGTCAATTATTATCCTTATTCTCAACAATACTCTTCAGCTCCATGTTTTGATTTTTAAAATCCTCTTTGTATAAGTTGCATTATGCTCTTACTTGATTTTACTCTGATAACTTCCTGTACCCTCTAATTTTGTCTGGATCGCTATCCATATATCTCCTACTTTCTCCACCATGGCTTTACTTCCAATTGTTAGAAACCGGGCTGATTTTTTGTTTTAAATCATTTTTGGTTGGTTGGTGTGAACTGAGAGCTGAAAGTGATCCTTCTGAGAGCAGCTTTTCTTTTAAAGAACAAACAAACTTTCTTTTGTTTGAGAGACCAGAAGTGGAACTTAATTGCAGATGGATTCTTATTCGAAGAAAACTTTATGGAAACTTCATTGTTGGGTAGGCATCATACTCGAGCAGATGACAGAATGGTAACGGGTGCCTTGTAGGGAGTCAACCAGTCTAACAAAGAGAGAGAGTTTGAACAAGTTTTTGAACTGTTCGTCAAAAAGGATTGGGTTTCGGGATGTAGGTCTGACTGCTCCCGAGTTGTTCCCTCGTTATCAACTAATTGGTAGTTCAGAGAATAGAATTTCAGCTACAAGAATTAAATGGATATTCCTTGGGAGCCGACTGGAGTCTTTATGAATGCGTTGGTGAGATCAGAAACCAAATGAGAGACCATCCCACATGCCAGTGAGATTGCAGATTGTGGAAACGGCTGAAGTGAATTGGACAATTGTGTAACTTTTTTTTAAAAACCCCTTTTTGATTCATTGTTTAACACTGTTTTTGAGTGGTTAGGGGCTAGAATTAAATAAGATTGAGTTTAAATCATAGACATTAATTAGATTGCTTTAGTATTTAAGTTTGTCCTAAAGCTACTGTCTTACTAACAAAATGTTAAAGCTTTTTAAGCTATAAGCTGGTGTCAGGTCGTGATTATTCAAAATCTGGTACTAGTTATTCAAAAAGTCTGATTAGAAACTATTGAGGTCACCTTTTGAGGGTTTTAATTTTACTGATATGGCAAGGCGGGGGGATAAGGAGGCTGATGTGATTTGGTTACCTGTCTCCCTGCTGTAACAATGTATTTAGCTATTGTGAAATAGTAAGAACTGCAGATGCTGGAGTCAGAGACAACACACTGTGGAGCTGGAGAAATGAAGCAGGTCACGCAGCATCAGAAAAACAAGACAGTCGACGTTTTGTGTCAGGACCCTTAAGCACTGGGGAGGGGGAAGAGAGCCGGGAAATAGAGGGAGGAGGAGTGGGGCTGGAGGGAAGGTAGGTGGGGATGCAGGTAGTGTGTGGTGGGTTTGGTCAGTGGAAAGGGTGGGGCAGATAGGTGGGTGAGAAGAGGGACAGGTTATGTAAGGTCCAGGAGGCAAGAGGGAGGATGTGTGTGGAGTTGGGGAAAGGTAGGTAGATGCAATTAGGGGTCGTGGGGATTGATTGGTGGGAAGGGGGTGTGGATGGATGGGAGAAGATAAGAGACAGGTTGTGTCAGGTTAAGGAGGCAGAGATCAGAAGAGGATTGGATGTGGGATGAGACTGGTGGTGGGGGCGATTTTAAAACTGATGAATTGCTCGTTTAGGTCATCAGGCCTGAGGTCTTGCTCTCCAGTTTGCAGGCAGTATCATTGTGGCCTTGGAGGAAGCCCAGGATGGACATGTCATCAAGGGAGCGGGAGGGAGAGTTAAAATGGTTAGCAACTGGAAGGTGTTGTCGATTATCACGTACAGAATGCAGATGCACCACAAAACGGCCCCTGAGTTTGCGGTTGGTCTCATCGACGTGGAGGAGGCCACATTGAGAGCAACAGATACAGCAGACCAGGTTAGAGGGTGTACAGGTGAACCCCTGTTAGATATGAAAAGTTTGCTTTGGCCCTTGGATGGAGGTGAGGTAGGAAGTGTCAGGGCATGTGTAGCGCTTCTTGCGGTTGCAGGGAAAGGTGCTGGGTGTTGTGGGGTTAGTGGGGAGTGTGGGGCAGATGAGGGTGTCATGGAGTGACCAGTCCCTACGAAAGGCAGATAGGGGTGGTGTGGGATTGTAGGTGGCGGAAGTGGCAGAGGATGATGTGGTAGATGCAGATGGTGGGGTGATGTGAGAGGACTGGGGGACTCTATCATTATTTTTGTTGAGAGGAGGGGTTTTGAGAGCAGAAGGGTGGGAAATGTAAGAGATGCAGTGGAGGGCATTTTTGATCACCAGAGGAGGCAAGTTACGGTCCTTGAAATAGGAGAACATTGGGATGCCTGGGAGTGGAATGCTCCATCTTGGCAGCAAATGTGGCAGAGGCAGAGGAATTGGGAGTATGGGATTGCATTCTTGCAGGAGGGTGGGTGAGAGGTGGTGTAGTACAGATAGCCATTTGATTCTTTGATAGCAAAAATTTATTAGAAATCATAACTTTTATACATCTCTTCCCTATTTTTAAATCTAGCCCAAAGAGTTTTTTCACTGAGCTACCAATTATATTTCCCAAGCTAAACCACAAGTGTTCATAGTTGTATAAAGAATAAACTATTTGCACAAAAACACAGGTTTTTGTCCACTACATATAACAACAAACAATAACAAGCCAAATATTTTGAAAGATCAAAGTAAATTCCACTTGCGAGCACAACTTAAACTAATTTAAAGAAATAACACAGCTGTATGAGATTAGGGTGCAATTCCAATAGAGCAATGATTGAATCAAGAGATTACAGGAATTTTTTTGGCAGAAAAGATTAACTCTATGAAATTGCAAGTAGTGAAAATATAAATAATGCTACCTACAGTGACTTCATGATTGGAAGTAAGAAGCAATTAAAGTTCGCAGCATTTAGTCCATCATACCTGTACTCAATTTTCACTAGAACGTTCCCAAGTGATTCATTTTGTTGGCACACTCCCCATTGCCTTGTATGACTGCTTCAAATTTATTTAATTTTCCATTTAAATATCACCTGCCTCAGACATTGAGGCAAAGCATTCTAGGCTGTATTAGACTGCTGGCCTTTCTCCCATCTTACTGATTTTAAATTTATGACCTTCTGTCACTTACTAGCTAACTATAGCAAATAGTCTTCTGTTAAACTGATGACACTCTTGTAATTTTTAAAAGAAGAAGCCTGCTCAATTTGTTCTTAATCTTCAATGAGCCATTGGAAATGGTTTGAATTGCTACTGAGGGCATCTTCTCATTTTGTTTAACACGACTATGACAGTAGGCAGAACAATGAACAAGGCAAACAGAGCTAGATGTAGATGTGGGATTGTTCTCTTTGAGAATGACTGGACCATCAAGTGTCTAGTAAGAATTGGAGTGTCTTTGAACATCGCATCCTCTGTTCCAATGGACCTTCACGTGATGTCACATAGGCTGAAAATATTTCAGCCTAACTTGCCAGCTGGTTAATTCTCTGCTGATTCCTCCTGATTATTTCACCGCCAGAGACACCCCACACCTGGCTAGTTTGGCTCCTGTCATGTGGTATTCAACTCTACAGATCCAGATGCATCTGGACGTTGATGCTGAGTATCTGTACACAGAAATTACACATACTTTTATCTGACAATGAGAAAAAAATGCTCATGTAGATCCAAGCCACAAAAACAGGATAGTTCTCCGTTGAGCAATTAGGACGTAACTGCAGGTATTTTTCAATGAATCACTTTGGCCAATTATCTTTTGTGCCTTGAATGACCTCCCTTTCATCAAAGGTCAGATTTTTGACGAGTCAATGATTCCATGTATTTAGCTATTTTCAAACCTTCACCAATAATGGAACAGTCTGTAGATAGCTCTCGCAGATATCCTCTCAACTTTGACTCATGTAACCTACAAAGTGCCAGATAATGACCATCTGAATCATTAAGTATTAAAAGAGAACGTAGGATCCTTGGCTTTATAACTAGAAGCTTTCTATATTCATGCTTCTACTTTAATATGTTCAAGAACTGAAAATTTAAGAAATTTGTTCTGAGCTACGTATGTCTCTAGGACCATAAGGAACAGAAACAGCTGTGAGGCTTTTGGTCACTCAACCCTGCTCTGTCTTTCATTTGGACCATGGCTGATCCAATATTCCTCACATCCAGTTTCCTACCCTTTCCCTGTAACCATTGATTTGATTTTTTTTCCCATACTGATCAAGAATTCATCAATCTCATCCATAAATACACAAACTCAGCCCTTTATAGCTTTTGTAGCAAGGAGCTTCAAAGAAGTTGAATCCAGAGAAGAAATTCATCCTCGTTGCAATCTTAAAATGGTACTCCTTTATCTCTCTCTCTCAATGGTCCCCACCTGAAGACTCCTGGCATTGGGTTGCCTCTTGTTTTCAGAGGTGAACTTTTAGTTTTGCTTCCATTAAGTCTCCCTTGGAGCCTCATTGTCACCTGAGTAACTAAGCTTCCTAAGCTCGTTGAGCAGCATTCAAAGTAAATCACATTAATCTTTTTGTTTCACTTGCAGATAAAATAGACCAGAGACTGTGCTGAAATAGTCACCTTTTAAAATATTGCATCCAGAATAAGGCACAGAAAAGATTCACTAGAATGTCACTGGTACTGAGAGACTTTTCTGAAGAGAATGAGATTGATGTCTTTGGAACAGAGAATGCTAATAAGAGACTTGTTCTAATTTTGCCTTTTATGAAGTAAATGAGAAATTTTTGAATCATATAAAATTTGAAATCTTAACTCTATTTTTATCTTGACAAATACTGCTATACTTGCTGAGGTCCTTCAGCACTTCTTTTCAGATCTTCTGCGTACACAGTACTTTGACTTTACTAAAAGGATAAATTGTTTCTGCTGGGAGGAAAGGCATTAACTAGAGGACATATACTTAAAATAATTGACTAAAAATCCAGATGAGTGAGGAATGAACGTATTTTGCAGGATGTTGTTATACTATGGCACGTACTACCTAAAAGCAAAGAGTTTAATTCCAATTTCAAAAGAAAATTGGATATACTTTGTTTTAAAAAAAGTACTATTATTGAGGAACAATGTTGGACTGGAGCTAATTTACTAGCTGCGTCAAAGTATCAGCAGAGACACAATGGGCCAAATACTAGACTTTTGTGCTGTACGATTGCATTAGTTTGATGTTGAAACTGTAAAATCCAAAATATTGAAAGTTTAGATCTGCAATTAAAACACATTTTAAAAGTCTGCAATTTAAAATCAGTAACTTTTGAAGATTACAAAATCTAGTAACTAATTTTTCTGACATATCTGCTCCTGTCACAACATTTTAGAAGTTCGGTATGACTCTTCATACCAGTTCTGAAGAAGAACCATTCTGGACTTAAAACATTAACTCTGTTTTTTGTCATCTCCATAGGTGCTGCACGACCTCTATCTCCAGCATTTTCTGTTTGCTAGTGGATAAGTTGATCTTTCGCACTTTACCAATGGATCTGTGTGCTACTGATCAGGAATAATAGGATCTACAAAACAAATTTTAGGCTCAGAACTAAACTGTTTTTATTTGTTCAGTCAAATACTGCCTCAATATCAGGAGTAGTCAGTTTCATTTCACCTCTGGATTTCAGCTTTTTTAATCCATTTTTGGACAAAGCTGTAAAGAAGGTAGGCCCCAGTGGAACCTGAACTGAGTGTCAATGAGCATGTTTTTCCTTTACTGGTGTTGCTTGATAGCACTGTTAATGATCTCTTTTGTGACTTTGCAAATAAATTGGAGAAGTAATTGGCTGGGTAGGATTTTTCCTCTTCATGTAGTGTTGCGGTTTGCAGGGTTAGCGTACTGGAAGCCAAGTCTGCTATTCCTGGAGTCAGCACAAAACTTCGATTTTTTTTTATTGAAGTACACCAATTCACCTGTCTGATGGATTCAACTCTAGCTAATAGAAAACACAAACTATGTGTAGGCAGGCTTTTGTTTTAATGAGTCTTTTGAGAATGAATTCAAATTTCACCATCAGTCGTGGTAGAATTTAAACACATTCCTGGAATATTTTCCTGGTACTCTGGCTTGTTAGTCTGGTGACATTATCAGTACTCCATCACCTCCCAAACCCCTAACACCCTCATGTGCATAGAACATTGAGCAACAGTAGGCTATTTGATCCCCTTGCATTTACTTTACCGTTGAGTAAAATCCAGGCCTATCTGATTGCTCAACATTCCCACCTCCTTTCTTGCTCGGTTCCACTCTTAAGTAACCAAAACACTTCCAACATTGATAAGGTGTGGAGCTGGATGAACACAGCAGGCCGAGAAGCATCTTAGAAGCAGGAAAGCTGACGTTTCGGGCCTAGACCTACCTGAAATGTCAGCATTCCTGCTCCTCTGATGCTGCTTGGCCTGCTGTGTTCATCCAGCTCCACACCTTGTTATCTCAAATTCTCCAGCATCTGCAGTTCCTGATATCTCTGATACAATTTTAACCTCACTGCAAAGCCTCTTCTAGGGATGCCTAACCTGAAGAAGTTACCCTCCTCCCTCCGGACAAACCTCAGGGGATCTCTCTCCCACTGCAATTCTCTTGTAATCTCGTCGGCCTTGAAACTGCTCAACCACGTCCTGAAGCAAACTAGGTACTACAGCCACATCACCTTTCTTAGTACCTGCCTACAAAACCAGATCATCCCCAATGGACTACAGTCCACGTTCAAGCCTCCCCAATTTTTCCCCAGCCCATTTCTGATGAAGTGTCTAGGCCCGAAACGTCAGCTTTCTTGCTCCTAACATGCTGCTTGGCCTGCTGTGTTCATCCAGCTCCATACCTTGTTATCTCACTTCCAACATTGACTTTTCTCCCCATTTTTTTTTATCACCTGAACAGTTTACAAACTATCCATCTTCGTACCCTTCACTTAGCTCATTTGCATGCTGTTTCACAGTATTATTTCTTAGTGACACAGGATCAGCAAGTTCAGTCAGTGGTGACACCAAACTCGATCTATAACCAACGTGACCGTTGTACAACTTCTCTTTCAGATCCATGTTCTTCCAAATAAATTTTTTGTCATTTAACAAGAGCCCCATTCTTGAACCAGATTCTGTCCTCCTCTTTTCACTTTAAACAACCAGAGTACCCTGTTTGCCTCGAGCTGATTTTCTGACTCCATATCCTCTCCCATCCTTGCATCACTCCTCTTAACGTCTGCCTCATGCCCAACGACTTTGACACCTCCAGCCTCCAAGTTTCATGTCAAAACTTGTAAACATTCATTGTCTGCATTGTTGCCGAAACTAGGTTCTACTTGCCAATCACCCTCATCCTTGCTGACACTTATAGTCTTTCATTCCCCAAAATTATTTTCTAATCAACCTGTGCAGAGACATTTACTACACAGGTGGGACTTGAACCTGGGCCTCCTGGGATACTACCACTGAATCACAACAGGCCTAGGCCTTGGACATATATTTTTGTGTTAAATGTTGTATGACTCCTCCTCTTCCAACCCCCCTCGACTACCTCTTTACCTGTGTAACCTGATCACCTCTACAATTACCTCCCCTCTCTCCAGTTCTTTGTACAAATCCTTGTGTTACCATAAATGTTAAGACATCTCAGTTTTCTGTGGAATTCTGTCCATTTGTCTCCGCTTATCTTCCTTTAAAACCCTTGTTTAGTGCCTCTGCTTTGACTGTGGTTTTGTTAACTTCCTAATTTTAAAAATAAATCTTAACATTATAGTTTTAACACTTAACTCTATGCACCTTGTGCAAATAAATTGCCAATATCCTCCACCAGGGATTAAATGTTGGATGATTATCTTACTAATAAGTGACCAATTTAAGCAGGGAAGGGATTGTAAAATGAGTGATATTCTAGCATAATTTATTTAACTGGAAAACCATACCCTGATTTAACAAATCTAAACTGTTTCTATAGGGAAGAGTATAGATTGGATTTTACCATGAAATTGCACCCCTGGTCTACTCCAAACGATGTAACTCATGCACACTGGGACATTTGCAGTTGGACAAAGGAAGAATCCAAGGAATAAACATTATTGGAGCATTGGTTGAGAACTGGATCCAGATGATCCTGAGATAATAATGCTCTCAGGAAAGTAGCATTAAATAAATAATAGACAGAATTTGGTTTCTGAACAATTTTTAACATGGCATATCAGGATCATTTTTTTGTGACATGGATCAACAGAAGTTCTGAATTCAGGATTTGCAGTTTAGGATCATCAGGCTAGAATTATTTGGTGGTTGCCACTACAATGTAACAGCAATGAATGAGTAACCTCAGCATGACTCATTACCTCACCTCACCAGTGGACCAAATGCCACAGTCAAAATGGATGTACAGCTTTGCCTTTGTGAGACAACCTGGAGTGGAACCTCCTCAAATATGGTGCTGATTTTTTTTCTTTTAGAAATGGGCCAGAATGAGATTACTGCTTCTTGGAAGATTTAGCCCAATATTCCAAGTTATTTGAATGGAATAACTACAATTAATCAAATCATTAAATACCTAGTATGTTAACAGATGAATTCTCAACTAAATGTTTTTAAAGTAATTTTAATAAAAATATATTTTCCAGAAGTGTTGAGAACTCCTTACCAACTCTGGGGTCTGCAGTGCCAGTTAGGTAATATCGATCTTAACACTTGTATTGGTTAATCACTTGGACATTAATTAGCTTTGTCTGAACTGTTAAGAAGGTCACAAGTTGCAATAAATATATAACCTTATTTGTCATACCTCGGGTAATGCTTCAAAAGTGCCTGTATTCTCACCTAGTAAATTTGGTATTTGAACAAAGCATATAGATTTTCATTAAACAAATATGCAACAATGAAATAAAGTATAAGCTCAAGAATATGTAAATATTTTTGATCTGTGCTAATGCTATGTAGTGCTTTTTTGAAATAACCTTATTTCCCTGTTTATTTTTAAAGCCCTGTACAATTGACATTTTACAACAATGGAATATGAAAGAAGTTACATTTGCTGTTTTTTCCCTAACCTTGACTATACTGTAAAGATTTATTACTAAATGCTGTCAAATGATGGTTTTCCTAATTCTGTTCCAACTTAATTCGTCCCGTAGGATATCATTATCAAATATAATGCATCGTAAATCAGTCTGGCATAGGTTTAGAATTTACAAAATTGCAGTTAAACCTTTCAATTCCTACAAAGTCTTAAATTGATTATGCTATTTTTTCTAATGCCTTTTTATTTGAGTAGTATGTTTAATTCTCTTTTAGAGGAATATTATCGATGTGGTTTAATTTGTGAAACTATTTCTCCCCATGAATAAAGACCGTAACTTCTGATTATGGTAAATCTGTAGGGGAATGCATGAATTGTTAGAGCATCCTACATTTGTGTAGTATTTTCATATGTTATTTCTCACCTGGGGAAGTGTGCCAGAAATCAAGCCGCGCTGTTCCTGGAATCATCACAAAAGTTAGATTTTTAAAAAGTACATAAGCCCCCCAATATACCTGTTTTGTTCAAACCATTTGACATCTTAGATCAACTTGTACTTAGAATCTACCGTAATAAATAGTTCTTGCTAATTACAAATAATTATGAACTGTTAACATTTAACCCTACTAAGTTAAAACATGAATGCACCTAACACTTGCATGCACAGACAGGAAAACAGTATGAGTGAAGGGCAGTTCACTGGTTCATAAGGTTTACTGAGATGGTTTGATTTGGTTTATCAGGATGCATTGCTCTGTGATCCTCCTATTTTTTTCACTTGCTCACCACAGTTACAGGATGGTTAGTTTGCACCACTGCCTTGCTAGTTAACAGCCATTGCTTACAGGAACTACGGAAGGAAAAATAATCAGGCTTTCTTCAGGTTTTAGATGTTTGGTAGTGTAGAAGGAACAGATTCTGGCCTGTCGGGAAATCTGATGACCTCTCCCATGTCATTCACACCCTCTAGCTGCTCAGCTACCTGTGAGGCAATCACATACCTGTTGGCCAGCAGCAGGTCTTTATCATTGTCCCTCATTCTGAAGAAGTGTTACTAGATTCAGTTAACTCTGTTTTCACCTCTCTGCTGCCAGAACTGTTGAGTTCTCTGGAATTCTTAATTCACATCTCCAGTACCTGAAGTTCTTTGACTTTCTCACTGGTAGACTCGAAACTAATTAGTCAGCTACTTGTTGCCAGTCAAAGGTCTATTTGCTCTGAGTCCTTGGTTCCACCTTTTCTGCAATCTTGACTTCTGTTTGAACAACCAGCTGTCTAAACAACACTCTTCATGAGCATTTGGCTCACTTCCTAACCGTCACAGTACTATAATTTTAGTGGGGAGCAATGGCTTAGTGGTATTATTGCTGTGCACTGTTAATTCTAGAGACCCCAGTAATGTTCTGGTGACTTGGGTTCGAATCCTGCCATGGCAGATGGTGGAATTTGAATTCAATAAGGATCTGGAATTAAGACTCTAATGATGACTGTGAATCCATTGCCAATTGTTGGGAAAACCCACGTGGTTCACTGATATCCTTTAGAGAAGGAAACTGCATCCTTACTCTGTCTAGCTTGTGTGTGACTCCAGACCCACAACAATGTGGTTGACTCTTAACTGCCCTCTGGGTAATTAGGGATGGACAATAAATATTGGCCTGGCTGATGACGTCCTCATCCCATAAATGAATAGATAAAACTTATAAAAATGCAGTAATCCTTCAACAACTATTGTTTTATGAAAGAAAAAGTTCTGTTCTTATTTCCGTTCATGTCTAACCATATAGAAAAATTAAAAAGGCAGATTTTTTACATAACTGATCAATGTTTTACGATGGAGAGAAGAGATTGCAGAGCTGTTGGGGACAAAGAATTCGGGGGAAAGAGAACACTGCAGAAGGAGGTCTTAAAACATTCCTGAACAAAGAGAGACCACATTGAAAGGGTTTGCTTTGGAAGATCCAAAATGTTTAGTAGGAGTGGAGCAAAAAATAAGTCTGAGGAATGGAATGTGTGGGCTTGGTGATTGTGAAGTGAAATATTCTTCTACATTGCACTTTTTGCTCGTGATTTCAAGGTAAATAACATTTGCATAATATTTCATAAAGCTTGGAGAAAATGAGTTAGGTGAATTTAAATTATGTGAAACTGCAGGCTTTCAGTTAGACAATGTGTTGTGGTGACAGTGATGATGCCAGCTGTGTTGACTTAGAAGTTGTTTTAACTTTAATAGGGGTGGTTGAGTTTATGGGTGCAGCCATATTTTTAGCAGTATTTAAGAGGGAAAAAACAAGAAAGAACTGCAAATTCTAGAAATCAGAAACAAAACAGAAATTGCTGGAAAAACTCAACAGGTCTGGCAGCATTATTCCAAAGAAGGGGATCACTCAATCCAAAACTCTTAGTCTGGTGTGGCTGCACTTGGAGTATTGTGTACAGTTCTGGTCACCGCATTGTAAGAAGGATATGGAAGCTTTGGAAAGGGTGCAGAGGAGATTTACTGGGATATTGCCTGGTATGGAGGCAAGGTCTTATGAGGAAAGGCTGAGGGACTTGAGGCTGTTTTCATTAGAGAGAGGAAGGTTGAGAGGTGACTTAATTGAGACATATAAAATAATCAGAGGGTTAGATAGGGTGGATAGGGAGAGCCTTTTTCAGAGGATGGTGACAGCGAGCACAAGGGGGCATAGCTTTAAATTGAGGGGTGAAAGATATAGGACAGATGTCAGAGGTAGTTTCTTTACTCAGAGTAGTAAGGGAATGGAACACTTTGCCTGCAACGGTAGTAGATTCGCTAACTTTAGGTACATTTAAGTCATCATTGGATGAGCATATGGACGTACATGGAATAGTGTAGGTTAGATGGGCTTGAGATCGGTATAACAGGTCAGCACAGCATGGAGGGCCGAAGGGCCTGTACTGTGCTGTAATGTTCTATGTTCTATCATCATTGGAGTTTAGCAAGCAAAATAAAATGCCTCGTTTTGACACAGTTATGTTTCGTAGAAGTATAGGTGATGCTCAGGAGTGAATCTGTTCATGCACCATGTCACATATGGATCAACAAGATTGAGCAATTGAACATAATTGGGCCAGGATTTATGTGTCTTAAGATTTTAACAGTTGCTAGTCACTTTACATATTTTATGCAGTCTGATTTCAAGGCCCACAGGACTTGGGGAGTACTTCCTCTTCTCCAACTTGCCCCCTTGATTGTTCACGGGTTGCCAAACAACCTTGACTCATAACAGGGCAGAGTAGACCATGCGTCTACCTGATTTGGACTGAGAATTGAACCCTGCGCTGCTGACATCATTCTAATTTAGTGATGTACCCCATCGTGCCAGCTGTCCTCATGTTACTTGTTGTTTTGTACTTATTGTACTTGAATATCACTGTATTCGTTTAGAAGATTAATTACTTCAGTTCATCTTAATTGCAATTAATTTTTTTGCTCTTTTTAAAAAAGTCTGAAGGAAAATATTTTGAAAAAGAAGAGCACTTTCTAACTATGGTAACTAGGAACATGAGGAAAATGGACTTTTGAAAGGCAGCTATTTGATCAATCAATCCAAACTTTCAAAACTTGATTGCGGGGTAAATAAGAAAAAATTGCATCAGCCAGTTACTTCAAGAATTGCTGAAGTCCTTTTCTTGTTAGGTGATTAAACTCTGTTGTGGAGACAATACTGAATGGGATCATTATCAGTAGGAGCTCACCTTCCCTCTATAACATGAAATGCTATCTGTATGTGGGAAGCTTCCTATCGTTGCTGAATATCTATCATGAATTTACACCCAGTCCACCCGCAAGCAATCCATTCCAAAACCTGATAATTCTCTGCCAAAATAAAAATCATGCTAGGACCAGGAGGAGAAATCATTGGTCTTGGTAATATAGTATTTCAGTGATCCTTACTTTCCCACCCTACCTATCCCTTAGTTTTCATACATTATGCATATTATGTTTCTGCTTGGAATCGCCAATTTATCAAACAATAGCCTGTGTTCTCGTACAATAATGATGCTCCTTGTTATCTTTTGGTTACAAACACCACCCCATAAGTGTGTAGCTTAGGTCACTAATACTAAGCAAATGATTTCTGAAGAAAGGTCTAGGCTCGAAACGTCAGCTTTCCTGCTCCTCTGATGATGCTGTGATCATCCAGCTCTACACCATGTTATTTAAGCAAAACTGTGTTTTTGTGCACCCTGTATTAAAATAACATTTATCTACTCCAGTTTATCTAACAGCAGCATGTAATATTGTTAATTGTAAAAAAAAAGTAGTTACTGGTAATATTATGCAGACAGAACTGATTTTGGTGATCACTTCAGCTCTGATCTATGTTTTGCATATTGCAACCTATGTACATTGACAATAAATTCATCTTTGTGGCAAATTCAATTTGCAATTCAGAAATTGCAGAAGATCTTTTGCATTCTGTAGAAGTAGAAAATGTTCTGCTAAGGTGTATGATATTATTAAACATAATTATTTCATACATGCCTTGCATTTCATCAGTAATCTCTTGCTGTGGAAAGAGCAAACGCTTCATGAGCAACAAATATTTTAAGGTGGTAGTTCTTCGCTACTTGTGAGAAGCATGCAAGCCTGCAGGTATCTATATGATAAAACTTACAAGAGCCAAAGAACAGAAACTGAACGGTTCATAATTGTATCTTTGTTGCTTAGCAAGACTGAAGACTGTAAATCTTTTCAGTGTCCACCAGGCAGCACAAGTTTATCACCATCTTTCATTCCCTCAAAGATGTCGGAAAACAGAAATAGAATAGGATAATAGCTAAGTAATCAGAGGTGGAGGGGGGTAAGTGAAGTCAATCAAAGATTTTTGATACTCGTGTGGTGTGCTCAACATGTTACTGATTCACTATGAGCTCATTATGCATTCCTGGCAATTTCATGCTACAAAAGGTGAGTGAGAAACAAGACTACAGTTTGGGGCACTTTAACTTTGCAAAAATTAACTAGGATCACTTTGTGAAGGGATTAGACAGAGTAGAAATTTTTAAAAGTGCATCCAGGACTGTTTTCTATGCCAGTTTGACATAAAGATTGGTAGTGGGTTAGGTAGTACTGAGGAAGTGGGGAGGCGGCAGAAGGTCTTGGACATGCTCGGTGAGTGAGTTAATAAGTGGCAGATGGAGTACAATGTGGCAAAATGAGGTTCTGCATTTTGGTAGGTGGAGTAAAGGCATTAACTGTTCTTGCAACAAGGGAAGGCTTTGAAAATCTGGAGTACAAAAGGACCTGAGTCTGAGTTCAATATTCCCTTAAGGCTATCATGCAGATTCAGTTGGTGATTAACAAGGCAAATGCAACTTTGGCATTTGTTTCAAGTGGAATAGAAAATGAACAGAGATATAATGTTAGCAGTTCAAGATTCTAGCCAGAATTCACTTGGAATATTGTGAGCAGTTTTGGATCCTGTCTCTAAGGAAAGATGTGCTGGTGGGGGTTTCAGAAGAGCTTTACAAGAATGATCCCAGGGATGAAAGACTTGTCATGAGAAGCAGTTGAGAAGTCTGGATCTATACATGATGGAGGGGTGGGAGGGATTTGATTGAAATTTGTAGAATATTGAGAGGCCTGGATAGAATGGATGTAGAGGATGTTTCCACTAGTAGGAGAGACTAGGACCTAAAGCACTGCCTCAGGCTAAAGGAATTACCATTCAGAACTGAGATGAGAATTGAATTTCTTCAGCCAGAAGATCGTGACTCTGTGAAACTCATTACCACAGAGGACTGTGGAGGACAAGTAATTGAAAGTATTTAAGGCCGAAAGATTCTTGATTAGTACGTGTGCCAAAGATTACAGCAGGAGAATGGAATTGAGAAACATATCAGCCATGATCAAATGGCAGAGCAGACGTAATTAGCTGAATGACCTAATTCTTCTACCTTGTCATCTTGTGTAGATAATCCTACTAGAGATGGGGAAGTGGTAGATCTAATTCTAGAGCATGAAGCTAGTCAAGTCTTCTGAAGTTTGTGGATGAGCATTCAGGATAGTGACCATGACTCTAAGATTCAAAGTCATTATGGAAAGGGATAAGGATAGTGCAGAACTTACATGCCTAATTTAAGTGAAGGTGGATTTCAATGTCATTAGACCGGATCTGGCAAACACAGACTGGGAGTAGCTACTTGGCATATCTACATTTGGAAAGTGGGACTTTTTTAAAATCAAAGTAGTAAAGTGAGAATTAAGGGCCAGTATGCCCTTCTTAAAGGCAAGGGCAGCAAGTGCAGGCAACTCTGGATGTTGAGTGACATTGAAAATTTGATTAAGAAGAAACAGGCATATATCAGGTACAACACATTAAAAACAGGGAAGGCCCTTCAAAAGTATAGAGTGAAGAGATTGCTTAAAAAGGAAATTAGGAGGGCAGAGAGGGACCACAAAATACCTTTGGCAGATATGATCAAGGTGAATATCTTTTGGCAAATCCCAAGGTGTTTTATAAGTATATTAAGATTAAGAGGATAACAACTTGCAAGGGACATGAGGTCATCAGCATGTGGAGCCTGTGGACATGGGTCGGGTCTTAAGTGAATGCGTGTCATCTGTAGTCACGTGGAAAGGTACTGTGGCTGGGGATTTCAGTTTGAATGGTGAGATTCTAGAGCATATTTACTGATAAGGAGGAGGTATTAGATGTTTTAGTGGGCATACAGTGCATAAATCGCCCAGGCCTGATAAGGTGTATTCCACACTTCCATGAGAGGCAAAAGAGGAGATTGCATACAAGATGATCAGAGGATTAGATAGGGTGGAAAGTGAGAGTCTCTTTCTGAGGATGATGACTTCAGCTTGTACAAGGGGGCATAGCTACAAATTGAGCGGTGATAGATTTCAGACAGATGTAAGAGGCAGGTTCTTTACTCAGAGAGTGGTAAGGGCATGGAACGCCCTGCCTGCCAATGTAGTTAACTCAGCCACATTAGGGGCATTTAAACAGTCCTTGGATAAGCATATGGATGATGATGGGATAGCGTAGGGGCAGGGGCTTAGATTAGTTCACAGTTTGGCGCAACATCGAGGGCGGAAGGGCCTGTTCTGCGCTGTATTGTTCTATGTTCTATGCTGGGTCCCTATTTAATTCCTCAGCGGCTTTTGGACAAGCATATGGACATACATGGAATAGTGTAGGTTAGATGGGCTTCAGATTGGTACGGCAGGTCAGCACAACATCGAGGGCCGAAGGGCTGGTACTGTGCTGTAATGTTCTATATAAAGGGTGCTGCTGCGGGGCTGTTTTTGTACTTGGAGACTGTACCAGCAGTGTACTAGAGGGCTTGGTGCTGGGATCCTTGCTATTTATGTACGTTAATAACTTTGGAGTGAATGTAGAAGGTTTAATTAGTAAGTTTACAGATCTCAAAAATTGGTTTTGATAGTGAAGAGGATGGGCTCAGGTTTTAGTATGATCAACTGGTAATTTAGGCAGAACAATGGCAGATGGAATTTGATCCCACTAAATGTGAGGTGCTGCATGTTTTTTTGAGGTCCAGTAAGGAAAGAATATTTCCAATGTATGGTAGGCCCTTGAGTACTGAGAACAAAGGGATCTTGACGTACATGTCCATAGATCTCTGAAGGTGTCAACACAGTTAAGAGGGTGGTGAGGGAAGCCATTAGCTGGAGCACAGAACATGGGAAGTCTTTGTTTCAAAATTATAAAACATTTGGTTCAGGCACAAGTGGAATATTGTGTGTTTCTGGTCGCTGCATTATCAGAAGGATGTAACTGCACTGGAGAGAGTGCGGAGGAGCTTCTTCAAGATGTTGCCTGGGATGAACAGTCTCGGTTATGAGATGAGACTAGATAGGTTGAGTTAGTATTCCTTGAAGCAGAGAATGGATGAGGGGGGAATGATTGAGATGTACAAATTGAGAATAGATTCTATTCCCTATTGCAGATGTGCCTAAGATCAAAGGGTATAAATCTAAGGTGATGAGGAAGTGGTTTAGAGGAGATCTGAGAAAAAGACATTTTCACCGAGAGGTTGGTCGATGCATAGAAAATGCTCTCTGAAAGGCTGGTAGAGTCAAGTGCACTCAATATTTTAAGCAGCATATGGATGAGTACTGTACTTAAAATGCTCAGACATCGTAAACTAAGACCCAAGTGCAAGTAAGTATACTCTGGTGTTTGTTGGTTGACAAATATGGTGGGCCGGAGGGTCAGTTGTTTTTTTTTGCTGTGACTCTGACTAAATGTTGACCTATAACTCTACTAGTTAAAACTCTCCACTTGATAAAATGCCCCCTACGTGCATGTACAGCCAGACACACACAGCATTGATGTTTGGATGGAGGACAAAACTGCAAAGACAGTTTAATGACTCCTGTTCGTAGGATTCACTGAAATGATCCTTTTGGCTTGCCAGGACTTGGTACTGTCCTCCAAGTACTTTCAGTTTGTTGCAAGAAGCATAGAGCAACTGGTTCACAACCTAAAGTCATTGACTTGTTAATTGAAAGGCACAGCCAACAGGGACCCTTGAGGACAAATAAATTGTTTCTTCAGGCTGGAGGTGCTTTTACTGCAGATCAAGGGAACCACCACCTCTTCTGGAGCTCTGAAAACATTCATTACCTGTACACTGAGATAACAAGGTGTACAGCTGGATGAACACAGCAGGCCAAGCAGCATCAGAGGAGCAGATAAGCTGACGTTTCAGACCTAGACCCTTCATCAGAAAGCTTCAGGTCCAGGTTCTAAACATCAGCTTTCCTGCTCCTTGATGCTGCTTGGGCTGCTGTGTTCATCCAGCTGTACATGTTAACTCGAGCATTTGCAGTTCCTACTATCTCTGAAACAATTTTAACCCCCACACCTGTACACTGGTGCTGCCTCGGAGCCAGTTGTTTTCTGCCTGCCAGAATTTACCTTTGTTGTAATGACCACTGGTTTCAGCCTGCAAACCAAGCAGCTACTTATTCCGAGCCAAATCTCACTTCGTAAACACCTCTGGGTGTCAGTTTGTCTGCAAGTAAATATCCCCCATCCCAGCCCTGACTATTTGAACAAGAAATAGTGTAAACAGTGTAATGTACTTCGTAAAATGTGCAACAATCCCTTCCATGATCTTTGGTTCGTATAACAGTCCTATTCCCATTTCAGTCCACCAATCAAAAATTCAGAAGAATGAAACAATACAGTGTATACTGATGGAAAAAGTGGGCTGAATTTCCAGCATTCTCTGAAGCTGGGACCAGAGGCAGAAAAGACCCTGAAAAACATCCCAGGCAGTCAACAGAGCACATACACATGCTGATCTGGTACCAGCATTGTTCATTAGTGCAAGGGCAATAGTGGGATAGGAACCCCACGCTTCTCCCAACTGAGACCAATCAGAACCAGAACATAGGAGCAGGAGTAGGCCATTCAGCTTTTTGAGTCTGGTCTGCCATTAAATGTAGTAATGCTGATCACTCAACTCTGTACCCTGTTCCCACTTTCTCCCTCCAGCCTTTGATCCCTTTAATTTTAAGAACAATTTTTGACTCCTTTTTGAAAACATTCTCTGTTTTGAACTCAACCACTTTCTGTGGCAGATTATTTCATAGGCTGAACACTGTTCTGCTTATCAGCTACATTTTCCTCTTAACCTTGCACATTTTTCTCTCTCTAAGTAATCATACAATGCCCTCATGAATGCTTCAATTGAACTTGCCTCCACTGCACCTCCAGACAGTGTATACTATTCCTAAATCCTTGATGAATGAGCGTAAGGTGTCGGAATGATAGTAATGTGTTGAGTCTGCTGTGCCATTCGGTAAAAGCATGGCTAATTTGATAATCCTCACTCCGCTTTCCAGACTTTTCCTCGTTATCCTACATTTCCTTACTTATTAAAGAATCTATCTCAGGTGACACTGAGTGTACTCAATGAACCAGCCTTAACAGCCCTCTTTACAATTCTTCCAAGTTTTAAGTTGTACACAAACTTTGAAATTGTCTCCTGCGTTCAAGATCTGGATCATTTATGTATGTAAGGAAAAGTATGGTACTATTACCAACCCTGTGGAATGCCAGTACAGACACTTCCCACCTAAAAAGGTTCATGTAGTTGATGTACACAGTACGTCAACATTGACTGCTTAAAGTGTCATCCGGCAATTGTGGGTCAAATAGAATACATACTCTGAGGAGCTCCTCTACTACAGAAATGTGCTTTGTAATCTTATTACATCCTAATCAGCACATTACCCCTGAATTAGTAGTCTTCCAGTTTCATTCATTGTGCAATATGTTGGTTACCCAAATGATTATTTATAGCTTTATTGTGAAGAGTACGATGAGAAAACAATATATTAAACACTGAGAATCATGGTAAAAGCTCATCATCTGCAAGCTGCGCAATAATAATTCATCAAGATGTAGGCTTACAAGCAATTGAGTATCCTCCCTAGCCCCTCATTGTTTGCTTGTAAATTGCATGCTGTAACAGCTTTATATTTGGTGTATGTTAACTTCTCAAGTCATTGTGTTCAATGCTTTCCAGTCAGCATTAACATAGACACGTTTGGAAGCATTGAAGATAATAAAGTGTGAAGCTGGATGAACACAGCAGGCCAAGCAGCATCTTAGGAGCACAAAAGCTGACGTTTCGGGCCCAGGCCCTTCACCTATGCACTGAGTTGCTTGTTTTTATGGTTCTCTTCTGATTCTATAGTATTTGTTCATCTGGCCTTTGTCTATATATTAGATTAGATTAGATTACCTACAGTGTGGAAACAGGCCCTTTGGCCCAACAAGTCCACACCGCCCATCCCCCTGTAACCCACACACCCCTGAACACTACAGGCAATTTAGCATGGCCAATCCACCTAGCCTGCACATCTTTGGACTGTGGGAGGAAACCGGAGCACCTGGAGGAAACCCATGCAGACATGGGGAGAATGTGCAAACTCCACACAGACAGTCGCACGAGCCTGGAATCGAACCCAGGTCCCTGGTGCTGTGAGTCTGCAGTGCTAACCACTGAGCCACGTATCTTGTGGAAAAAACTGAGTATCAGTTGTTTGAAAACATATTTGAAAACGTGTTTTAAAATGATGGAATGCATATAATTAAAAATTTCTTTCACCATTAATATGTTAAACTAACATGTCATAGACTTGTTAGGAAAATAGAATCTCGTGGTTAAGTGGCAGCGGTTGCATGGATACAAAATTGGCTAACGCACAGAAAGCAAAAGATATTGACTAACGAAAGATTTTAGACTAAACAAGTCTGGCATTCCGAAAGCACCTTCTGTGACATCAGGTCATTCCAAATAACTTCTCAGGCAATCGAGTCACTTTGAAATGTAGGAAACCTAGCCAGCTGTACGCATCAAAATTCCACAAGAAGCAATGTGAAGAAGATCAGATTTTTTAGATGCTGATTGAGCTAAGTCAGTTGGCCCAGACAAAGAGAACTCTTACTGTTCTTTGTAATAATGCAAAGGCATCTTTCACATCTACTTAAGGGCAGCAAGGCATGGTTTTAATTCTTTTATCTGATGAATGGTCTAGGCCCAAAACATCAGCTTTCCTGCTCCTAAGATGCTGCTGGGCCTGCTGTATTCATCCAGCTCCACACTGTTATCTTGGATTCTCCACCATCTGCAGTTTCTATTATCCCTGGTTTTAATGTCTTGGCTGAATGATGATACCTCTGACAATACAATGCTACTTCAGTGTCACTTTTGCTAAGTCTTAGGGGATAGATACCATGTTTCTGCTCAATGAGGTCAGGGTAAAGGAATACATCATGGAGGCACGAGTAGGGATGGTCTTCTCATCTGAATAGATGCGGTCAACGGACCGAATGGAATGCAGTCTCCATAAGAAGTGGGTTGTTAAGAAATGTAGTCAAGGTAGCTGTGATTGTCTGTAGCCTTTTCATTTGTTTTTATTACAAATTTCCAACATATTCAGGACTTTGCCCTTGTACTTAATTTTGAGCTTTTACACCATTTTAGATTTATGCATAATTTGTATAATAGGCTTTCCAATTTTCAGCTATTCACTTATAGATTAACATTTGAATCATACAAAAAATTACATTTTCCATAATGTGTTTGCTTTGCAAATAAGCCTTTCACTATCCAATTTAACAGTATTTTACGGTGTTTTTAAAAAAACTTTAATTGTTCATGTTCTGGATGTGAGTTTGCTCGCTGAGCTGGAAGGTTAGTTTTCAGACGTTTCGTCACCATTCTAGGTAACATCAGTGAGCCTCCGGTGAAGCGCTGGTGTTATGTTCCGCTTTCTATTTATCTGTTTAGGTTTCCTTGGGTTGGTGATGTCATTTCCTGCATTGGTCATGCCATTTCCTGTTTACCAACACAGGAAATGACATCACCAACCCAAGGAAACCTAAACAGATAAATAGAAAGCGGAACATAACACCAGCGCTTCGTCGGAGGCTCACTGTTGATGTTACCTAGAATGGTGACAAAATATCTGGGGACAAACCTTACAGCTCAATGAACCAGCTTACATCTCGAACACAATAAAGACCCACTCTCTTGTGGACTGAGAGGACGAGAGTGCTGTCTTGGAGGTGAAAGGAGGACGTCGGGTTGGCTGTGCACCCTTGCGACCAGTGGATCTTAATGCTGGCTTCGGCCTAACGCTGGTTCAGGGGAGCAGCCAACCTGCAACGATGGCTGCGGCAAGTGCTCGTGCCCCAGGTCAGGGGGTCCGGAACACCATCCGTGTTTCTGTAAAGAAGATGGATGAAGGTGCACCTGTGGACCGCACCTTCTTCGTGAAGAGGGTCCTGTTGGACTGTTGTGGGTTTGCTGCTGCGGACATTTACTGCCTGCAGGATTTCCCCGGAGGGGGTTTTTACGATGTGACCTTCCGGAGTGCCAAGCTTTGCGAGCGCTTCCTGGAGGTTTTCAAGGAGAAAGGAGGTGAGGGCCCCCTCTCTGTATTGACCGCTGTCCCACTGATCGTGATGCCAGCACAGAGGAGCCGTATGGTGACTGTACACATGTACAACCCGCATGTGCCAGCAGTTGATGTCCTGACCTTCCTCGGAAGGTATGTGAAGATGGAACGGGACCTAACTGACATCGTGGACCCCTTTGGCATCTGGACGAGTAAGAGGCAGGTCAAGGTGACGCTGAGGATGGGCGCAGACGGGAATGTCGCACACCCACCGTCCAGCTTCGCGATCGGCGGGAGCAGGGGCTACCTGACCTATGCAGGGCAACCTAAAGTCTGCCATGCCTGTGGTAGGTCAGGTCACATGGCGGCCGACTGCAAAGCCACCATCTGCAGGGAGGAGGGACACCTTGCAAAGGATTGCCCACGAGAGAGAAGCTGCAACCTTTGCGGGGAAGCGGGCCACTTCTATAGGGCATGCCCGCGGCGGGGTACCACCTACGCCCAGGTCGCCGGCAGGGGAAATGCGGGGCCAGCCCCCCCGGAGGAGAGGAAGGCACCAGGGCCCAGCAAGGACCCCACTAATGTGCAGGAGGGCCAGGCCGTGCAGGAGGGCCCAGCCCTGCAGGATGGGCCCGAGGCCAGCAAAGCACCCCTGCAGGCTCCGATCCCCCCTGACAACCCGGAGCCAATGGAGGCGGCGACAGGCGACCCAGGGGAGTGGACTACAGTCCGGAAAGCGAGGAGGAAGGTGCGTCGACGGGCCCAGGAACTGCAACAATCAGGAGGGAAGAGACAGCTACAGGGGGGCTATAAGAGCTCCTCTGACGAAGAGGATTCGGAGAGGGCCCACCCGAAGCAGAAGTTAAAGGTCTCGAGGGGGAAGGAAAGCAGCACCCCGCTTCCAGGTGACGGGAGGCGTCCTGAGGCTCCCTCCGACACCCAGTCAAGTGCCGCTGGAGCACTGGAGGGCCCCCCGGAACTTCCAGGCGGGAAGGAGGAAACAGCACGTACCCAGCCTGATCCGGAGCCGCACCCCTGACGGGGGGGATGCCACCCGGAAGGCAGCACAGACGGTTTCCTGAGCCCAGAGAGCGTCCAGCAGTTAGCCCGGGCAATGGGCATGAAGGGACAGATGGAGGGGCTGGACCTTGGACTTGGGGAGGGTACTGCGGTCACTGCCCACAATGGGGGTACGAGTTGCGAGCATTAATGTGCGCAGCGTCAAGTCAACCGCGAGATGTGTGTCCACGTTGGCCTACCTGACCACCATCAAGGCGGACCTCCTGTTTCTGCAGGAGTGCGGGATACCGCACCTCGGCAGGTACGGGAAATGGTCCGGCGCCTGGACCTGTGGGCCTTCGATCTGGTCGGGGGGTAACGACTGTCGCTCCTCGGGCCTGGCTATTCTGCTGCGGGGGCACAACTTCACCATCTCTCAAGTTCAGGAGGTGGTGGGGGGGCGCCTCCTAGTGGCTGACATCACCTACAGGAACGCTCCCCTGAGGCTGATCAACGTGTACGCCCCAGCGGTACGGAGTGAGCGGTTGGCCGTCCTGCAGCGGCTTCCACCCCTGCTGGCTATGTCCAGGCCGGTCATCCTAGGCGGAGACTTCAACTGCATCATTGATGCAGATGGAAGATCCGGCGTGGGGACAGCGGGTGGGGGGATTCAACTGGACGTCACGTCCAGATTCCTGATGGGCACGGTGAAGGACGCCAAGCTGCTCGACGTCTTCAGCACCCCTGCAGACGGAGCGCAGCAGAGGTACACCTGGTCGCGGCCAGACGGGTCTATCCGCTCGAGGATAGACTTCCTGTTTGTGTCACGGACGTTCTCGGTCAGATCCACTGGTGTCGAGCCGGTGTTCTTCTCTGACCACTGCCTCCTGTTGGCCGACTGTCACTTACAGGACGACCAGCCGGCCGGCAAGGGGACGTGGAAGCTCAACACGACTCTGTTGACCCCAGAGAACGTCGAGGAGCTTAAGAGGGAGTACACCGGTTGGAGGACCGTGAAACCCCTCTTTGAGTTTCCAGGTGACTGGTGGGAGACGGTGAAGGAGAACATCAAGAGGTTCTTTGTCCTCAAGGGTGTTCAGAAGGCAAGAGAGAGGTGGGGAAAGCTGTCGCGACTCCAGAAAAGGGTGCAGAACCTGCTCCTTCTGCAGTTGATGGGGGTCGATGTCACGGACGACCTCCGCGAGGTGAGGGGCCAGCAAGCCTCGCTCTTCGCCGCGGAGGCCTCCAGGATAATCTTCCGGTCCAGGGTCCGCTCTGTGGAGCAGGACGAGACGTGCTCGCTTTTCTTCTTTCAGAAGGTGCACAAAGAGAGCTCTGTGCTTAGCCGGCTGAAGGAGGACGACGGCTCGGTGACGTCGTCTCGGCCCGACGTTTTGAGGATCAGCAGATCCTTCTATGCCGGACTGTACGACACGAAGCCCACGGACAGCACGGCCTCCGAGTCGTTCCTGTCGTCTATCACGGAGGTCTTAGATGACGGCACGAGGGAGTGGCTGGACCGGCAAATATCCCTGGACGAGCTGGCCAGAGCCCTCCAGTCCTTGCAGAGGAATAGGACTCCCGGAAGTGATGGCTTACCGGTCGAGCTGTATTCTGCTCTGTGGGGCCTGGTCGGCCAGGACCTGCTGGAGGTGTACGATAGTGCGCTTCGGGCAGGGGAAATGTGCAAGTCCATGAGGAAGGGCATCATCACCCTCATTTACAAGAGGAAGGGGGAGAGGGAAGAAATTAAGAATTGGCGTCCCATTTCACTTTTGAACGTGGACTACAAAATCCTGGCCAAGGTCATTGCCAACCGGGTCAGGTCTGTCCTGGAGTCGGTGATTCACCCTGACCAAACCTGTGCTGTGCCGGGCAGGAAGATTGCTGAGAGCCTCGCGCTCATCAGGGATACGATCGCCTACGTACAGGACAGGCAGGTGGACACCTGCCTCGTCAGCCTGGACCAGGAGAAGGCCTTCGACAGGGTGTCTCATGCTTACATGAGGGACGTCCTCTCCAAATTGGGGTTCGGGGAGGGCATCCGCAATTGGATCCGGCTGCTCTACGCCAACATCGTTAGCGCAGTCTCGATCAACGGGTGGGAATCAGACAGTTTTCCTGTTAGATCTGGAGTCAGGCAGGGCTGCCCGCTCTCTCCTGCCTTGTTCGTGTGCTGTGTGGAGCCCTTCGCCGCCTCCATCAGGAAGGACGTGAGCTTGAAGGGCGTGACTATCCCAGGCAGCGGAGGCCTTCAGGTCAAGACCTCCCTGTACATGGACGCTGTCGCCGTCTTCTGCACCGATCGTCGGTCGGTGAGTAGGCTGTTGGACATCTGCGGCCAGTTTGAACTGGCCTCGGGTGCCAAAGTCAATAGGGGTAAGAGCGAGGTCATGTTCTTCGGGAACTGGGACGACCGCTCCTTCATCCCCTTCACTGTCAGGACAGACTACCTGAAGGTGCTGGGTGTTTGGTTTGGTGGAGCGGGGGCATGCACTAAGACTTGGGAGGAGCGTATCTCCAAATTTAAGCAGAAGCTGGGCAGGTGGACGCTCCGGTCCCTCTCCATCGCGGGTAAGAACCTGGTTGTCAGGTGCGAGGGGCTTTCGGTACTGTTGTATGTGGCACAGGCCTGGCCTATTATCTGGACCTGCGCCGCTGCGGTCACCCGGGCCATCTTCCACTTCATTTGGGGGTCGAGGATGGACCGGGTCCGCAGAGATACCATGTACAAAGACCTGGGAAATGGGGGAAAGGGCGTACCGAACGCCACCCTCGCCCTGACGGCTACCTTTGTGTGCGGCTGCATCAAGCTGTGCGTAGATCCTCAGTACGCAAACACCAAGTGTCACTACTTACTGAGGTTCTACCTGTCCCCGGTGTTGCGAAGGATGGGCCTGGCCTCGTTGCCGCGGAATGCTCCCAGTAGTTGGACCGTTCCGTACCACCTGTCCTTCGTGGAGAAATTTTTGAAAGGAAACACCTTTTGACCACAAGGCCGTCAGGCGGTGGTCAGCACGTAGTATCCTCAGGACCCTCCGGGAAAAGGAGACGGTGGATCCCGTCGTGTGGTTCCCCATGCAGACTGCCAAAGTCGTTTGGCAGAATGCCTCATCGCCAGAACTTTCAAACAAGCACAAGGACATTGCTTGGCTGGCGGTGAGAGGGGCTCTGCCAGTGAGATCCTTTATGCATGCCCGGAATCACTGCGCCACCACACGCTGCCCTCGAGGTGGCTGCGGGGGGGATGAGACTGTTGATCACCTCCTTCTGGAGTGTGCCTATGCGCAGGAGGTCTGGAGGGGGATGCAGTGGTATTTGTCGAGGTTCGTCCCGAGCAGCTCCGTGACGCGGGACTCCGTGCTCTACGGGCTGTTTCTGGGGACGCACACCGAGACCAACATCAACTGCGCCTGGAGGACCATCAATGCGGTGAAAGACGCTCTTTGGTCTGCCCGCAACTTGCTGGTCTGCCAGCTGAAAGAACTGACCCCGACCGAGTGTTGCAGACTGGCGCACTCCAAGGTCCAGGGCTACGTGCTGAGGGACGTGCTAAAGTTTGGGGCAGCCGCCGCCAAGGCGCAGTGGGGAAAGACCACCGTATGAACCCCCTCGTCCAGAAAAGGGAAAAGAATCCTATCTGGTAACTGTGCCCAGCTGGCGCCTTCCCCAACTGGTCAGGGGGCCAACGGGGACTGTGCGGGGTGACGACTGCCGGGGCGGTTTCTTTGCTTTGTTTTTTCTTTCTTTTTTCTCTGTTTTGTTTTTTTTTCCCTTTAGTTGGTGTACGTACCCCCGGGTAACCCGGAGTGGCTTGCATGACTGGGTAGGTGTATAATGTTTTATTTTTTGTACATTCTGTGAATAAAGTATATTTTTTCAAATAAAAAAAAAAGTGATGAAACGTCTGAAAACTAACCTTCCAGCTCAGCGAGCAAACTCACATCCAGAATTTCAACCTGAGCTACAAATCTTCTCAAAACTCGCTATTGTTCCTGTTTTTGACAACTTGTGTTGCTTCCTTAGCTTGTTATTTATGTTAACATTACATAGACTTCAGATTTGAGCACTGTGTCCATACTGGATTCTATTAATTCAAGCTCTGGAATATGCAATCCAAATAAGTAATTATGACTGACTATATTTAGCTCATAATAGTTTAATGCCAGACAGCAGCTCAGAATTCAATACGTTTTTTCTAAATTAAATCAGTTGGTAATTTGAATTAGCGCAAAGGTATAATTTTACTTTTGTTGAAACTTAAGCAGGTCGCATCTGCAGATGCAGGCTTGCTGGATGTGATAGCTGCCATTAGGTTATATATGACTTAATTTGTGCCAGGTGCAGCTTGGTGGAAAATTCACAACCAACGTTTTTCATTGCCCTCGTTTGGAAAATACCTCTACTGCAGAACAATGAGGGTGTATTTTTTATATCTCTATCCAAGCATTTTTTCTAATATTCATTTGTGGGTTGAGTGTTGCTGGCTGGCCTGCAATTCTTGCCCATCCCTAGTTGCCCTTGAGAAGGTGGTAGTGAGCTGCCGCCTTGAACCACTGCAGTCCCACTGCTGTGGGTTGACTCACAATGCTATTAGGGTGTAAATTCCAGGATTTTGACCCAGTTACAGTGAAGGAATGGCAATACACTTCCAAGTCAGGATGGTGAATGACTTGGCAGGAAAGCTGGTGATCCCATATGCCTGATGCCCTTGACCTTCTCAATGGAAGTGGTTGTAGGTTTGGAAGGTGCTGTCTGAGGATCTTTGAATTTCTGCAGTGCATCTTGTAGGTAGTACACTGCTGATACTGAGCATCAGTGGTGGAGGGAGTGGATACTTGTGGATGTAGTGCCAATCGAGCAGACTACTTTAAACAGGATGGTGTCAAGCTTCTTGAGCATTGTTGGGGTTGAACTCATCCAGGCAAGTGGGAACTATTCCATCTCACTCCTGACTTGTGCCTTGTAGATGGCAGACAGGCTTTGAGGAGTCAAGAGATGAGTTACTCCTTGCAGTATTCCTAGTCTCTGGTCTGCTCTTGTAGCCACTGTGTTAGTGTGGTGAGTCTAGTTGAGTGGAACCTAAACACGGCATTACTGAGCAAGTTATTGCTGACCAGGTGCTGCTTGATAGCACTGTTGATGATACCTTCCATCACTTTACTGATGATCAAGAGGAGACTGATTGGTGGGAGGCGGGGGATGGGTAGTAATTGGCCGGGTTGGATTTGTCCTACTTTTTGGATTTTGCCCTACAGGGCATACTTGGGCAATTTTCCACATTGTCAGGTAGACACCAGTCTGGTAACTGTACTGGAACAGCTTGGTGAGGGGAGCAGCAAGTTCTGGAGCACAAGTCTTCAGTATTATTACAGGAATGTTGTCAGGGCCTGTAGCCTTTGCAGTATCCAGTGTCTCCAACTGTTTCTTGATATCATGTGGAGTGAATTGAATTGGCTGAAGACTGGTATCTGTAATGCTGGACATGATGATATCTATCATTATGTTATAAATGACTTAATTTGTGCCAGCTGCTGGTTGGTGGAAAATTCACAACCAATGTTTTTTCACTTTTTTCATTATTAATTGGGTGAAAAGCATTTTTGATGTTTCTCACCATTTAGCACATGCAGGTAATCTTCCAAGCTCTAAGATTAAAAAGAACAAGCTTCCTTGGTTGATTTTGTTACACTTAGTTTTAAGTATTCATGATGTGGTTTTGTGCTTTTCTTTCCCAGAAAACACACACTTTCCTTTGTAAATTAACACCAAAATTGGATGCACAGTTAAAAATGTAGTTGAGAAAATTCATAGTCATATTGGCACCAGTTGCAGTTAAACACAATGAGGCAGTGATATTGTTGGACATGGACTGAAACCTGACTGCAGTCAGCAGTTCTTGAAGGATTTTACGAGGTAGAATATATTCTTTTTTTTAAGTTTTACTTCGGGGAGCAATATCAAAGTTGATAGTGTGTGACAAAACTTGCTAAAGAATATGAGAAATTTAATAGCATCTCTTCAACAATAATGTTGAAAATTAATTCTTAAAATTAAAATATTTGGACAATATCATTGAACTTTACTGGAGACCAAGGGCTGCATCTTAGATTTTTTTGGTGAAGTCTAAGTTGTGTTGATTTTTGTTTTCTTTTGTTGGCGTGCTTCTGCTGCAAGGCCGAGTGAGATTTCTTAACTGATCCTACCAAACCTGCCTCATTAGTCACTGGACTCAATGTTGACTCTGCTTTCTTCCCCCAGCTGCAGTTAGACCTGAAGTTTTGCCAGCAGTTTCTGTTTTCGTTTCAGATATCCAGCATTCACAGTTCTTGATTTTACTTCACTGCCTTGTGAATTACCTACCATACTTCAGTGTCATCTCGCGGTCAATTTCCATCTCATCTTACTGTTCCTGAAACCAATTCGCCATTCATCGGTGTCCCAAAATTCTTTGGCATCCCGTGCCCTGTTTAAAAGCCTGTTGTGCACTTTGACAACCACGCTCAGTCTTGAGCTACCTTGCATGTTTTCTGACATTTATGAAGGATGTGGCAGAAGAGGAAAAATTGCCGCTGCACTTTGCGGAACAGGTTCCTGGAGGTCCTGCTGGAAGGGCTGGTGCTGTGGCAGAACTTCTTCCTCTTTAGGATTGGCAGTGGAGGCCACCACCTGGTCTGAGGTTGTCCTTCTCCACTTTGCCAGCATAAGTGCCATCATCTTGTTTCTCTCTCTCTCTCTCTCTCTCTCTCTCTCTCTCTCTCTCTCTCTCTCTCTCTCTCTCTCTCTCTCTCTCTCTCTCTCTCTCTCTCTCTCTCTCTCTCTCTCTCGTGTGGCCATTACACTCACATTTGCTTAAGACATTTCCCTATGTACACTTACTCGCTCTGATTTCTGATAGTACCAGATCTACTTGTTCTCTGCACTGCTTACTCAGGACACTGCCCATCTCCCCCACCCCTGCAACCTGTGCCAATAGTCGTAGCTGTGCCACTCACTTTCATTTCCTGGAGTCTGCACAATTGGGCAAAAAGAATCAAGAAAGGTGGTGTTTTGTCTGTCATTCAGGTGCTTATCCCTGAGCAAAGGCTATACCCCTTGACATTACAGAGGCCTGGTGACAACAGTGACAAGCCTGGATTGTATCACTGCTGTGCACCACAGCAAGACAGCAGCAATACAACCTGGTATATTTGGTTGAAAGAGCAAAGAGCAAAAGGCAAGGTAATGCACGGTGGGCATCCAAGTAGCTGAGTGAGTAACTGAGAGAAAGTGAGCGCATGGATGAATCCTGGTCCAGTCCATGACCTGGGTCCGTATCTGAGTGTGCAGTGTCCTTGTTGTAACATTGCATTGATAGTTGACAGTGCATCGTTGACGTGCAGAAGAGTCCTGTTAAGAGATCAGAAATGTGCCATAAGGGCTCTTAGATGCACTCACGTGTCAGATGCCAGTGGATGTGGAGTGTGAGGCTACTGCCTGTGGAGTGTGCCCTGAGATGATGGCACTGGTTTCCAATAGGGATATAATTTGGAGGAAGTGGTGAGTTGACATGCGCTTGCTCTGGTTTCTTTGTAAAGTTTTTTTTCCACTCTGGTGCTTAGGTCATTTGGTGAGATGGGATGCTGATATTAATGAGGTGAGTTGTTTCATGAAGAAGGCATTTCTCAAATGTTAATACCTATCAATTGGCGTTGTCTAATGCGCATCTTGCCAGGCTGCTTGTGAAAAGCATATAAATATGGATGACATGTGTTTGTCCCGTCATCAAGACTGACCTTCCCTTGTTTGTCACCTGATTCTGCCATTGCCCACATTGTTCAGACTGCTGTGAGATTTCACCAAAGATTTGAAGGAGCCTCGTCATTTGCACATTCCTGGTGTGGATGTAAAATTACTATACAGCATTTTGTAACACAGAGTGGTAATAGGGGTATATAGTAGAGGTGAAAGCAGAACAGCAAAGCTGAAGGGAAGTATTTTTACTTGAAAAGAGCTGCTAAGTAAAATGTAGTATCAGAGATAATGGGAACTGCAGATGCTGGAGATTCCAAGATAATAAAATGTGAGGCTGGATGAACATAGCAGGCCAAGCAGCATCTCAGGAGCACAAAAGCTGACGTTTCGGGCCTAGACCCTTCTTCAGAGAGGGGGATGGGGGGAGGGAACTGGAATAAATAGGGAGAGAGGGGGAGGCGGACCGAAGGTGGAGAGTAAAGAAGATAGGTGGAGAGGGTGTAGGTGGGGAGGTAGGGAGGGGATAGGTCAGTCCAGGGAAGACGGACAGGTCAAGGAGGTGGGATGAGGTTAGTAGGTAGCTGGGGGTGCGGCTTGGGGTGGGAGGAAGGGATGGGTGAGAGGAAGAACCGGTTAGGGAGGCAGAGACAGGTTGGACTGGTTTTGGGATGCAGTGGGTGGGGGGGAAGAGCTGGGCTGGTTGTGTGGTGCAGTGGGGGGAGGGGATGAACTGGGCTGGTTTAGGGATGCAGTGGGGGAAGGGGAGATTTTGAAACTGGTGAAGTCCACATTGATACCATATGGCTGCAGGGTTCCCAGGCGGAATATGAGTTGCTGTTCCTGCAACCTTCGGGTGGCATCATTGTGGCAGTGCAGGAGGCCCATGATGGACATGTCATCAAGAGAATGGGAGGGGGAGTGGAAATGGTTTGCAACTGGGAGGTGCAGTTGTTTGTTACGAACTGAGCGGAGGTGTTCTGCAAAGCGGTCCCCAAGCCTCCGCTTGGTTTCCCCAATGTAGAGGAAGCCGCACCGGGTACAGTGGATGCAGTATACCACATTGGCAGATGTGCAGGTGAACCTCTGCTTAATGTGGAATGTCATCTTGGGGCCTGGGATGGGGGTGAGGGAGGAGGTGTGGGGACAAGTGTAGCATTTCCTGCGGTTGCAGGGGAAGGTGCCGGGTATGGTGGGGTTGGAGGGCAGTGTGGAGCGAACAAGGGAGTCATGGAGAGAGTGGTCTCTCCGGAAAGCAGACAGGGGAGGGGATGGAAAAATGTCTTGGGTGGTGGGGTCGGATTGTAAATGGCGGAAGTGTCGGAGGATAATGCGTTGTATCCGGAGGTTGGTAGGGTGGTGTGTGAGAACGAGGGGATCCTCTTGGGGCGGTTGTGGCGGGGGCGGGGTGTGAGGGATGTGTCGCGGGAGATGCGGGAGACGCGGTCAAGGGCGTTCTCAATCACCGTGGGGGGAAAGTTGCGGTCCTTAATGAACTTGGACATCTGGGATGTGCGGGAGTGGAATGTCTTATCGTGGGAGCAGATGCGGCGGAGGCGGAGGAATTGGGAATAGGGGATGGAATTTTTGCAGGAGGGTGGGTGGGAGGAGGTGTATTCTAGGTAGCTGTGGGAGTCGGTGGGCTTGAAATGGACATCAGTTACAAGCTGGTTGCCTGAGATGGAGACTGAGAGGTCCAGGAAGGTGAGGGATGTGCTGGAGATGGCCCAGGTGAACTGAAGGTTGGGGTGGAAGGTGTTGGTGAAGTGGATGAACTGTTCGAGCTCCTCTGGGGAGCAAGAGGCGGCGCCGATACAGTCATCAATGTACCGGAGGAAGAGGTGGGGTTTGGGGCCTGTGTAGGTGCGGAAGATGGACTGTTCCACGTAACCTACAAAGAGGCAGGCATAGCTGGGGCCCATGCGGGTGCCCATGGCCACCCCCTTAGTCTGTAGGAAGTGGGAGGAGTCAAAAGAGAAGTTGTTGAGTGTGAGGACGAGTTCCGCTAGGCGGATGAGAGTGTCGGTGGAGGGGGCCTGGTCGGGCCTGCGGGACAGGAAGAAGCGGAGGGCCTTGAGGCCATCTCCATGTGGAATGCAGGTGTACAGGGACTGGACGTCCATGGTGAATATGAGGTGTTGGGGGCCAGGGAATTGGAAGTCCTGGAGGAGGTGGAGGGCGTGGGTGGTGTCACGGACATAGGTGGGGAGTTCCTGGACCAAAGGGGAGAAAATGGAGTCCAGATAGGTGGAGATGAGTTCGGTGGGGCAGGAGCAGGCTGAGACGATGGGTCGACCGGGGCAGGCAGGTTTGTGGATTTTGGGAAGGAGATAGAAACGGGCCGTGCGGGGTTGGGGAACAATGAGGTTGGAGGCTGTGGGTGGGAGGTCCCCTGAGGTGATGAGGTCATGAATGGTGTTGGAGATGATGGTTTGGTGCTCGGGTGTGGGGTCATGATCGAGGAGGCGGTAGGAGGTGGTGTCGGAGAGTTGGCGTCTGGCCTCGGCGATGTAGAGGTCAGTACGCCATACTACTACTGCGCCACCCTTGTCTGCGGGTTTGATGGTGAGGTTGGGGTTGGAGTGGAGGGAGCGGAGGGCTGCCCGTTCTGCGGGGGAGAGGTTGGAGTGGGTGAGAGGGGTGGAGAGGTTGAGGCGGTTGATGTCTCGACGGCAGTTGGAGATGAAGAGGTCGAGGGAGGGTAGGAGGCCTGGAGGTGGTGTCCAGGAGGAGGACTTGTGTTGGAAGCGGGTGAAGGGGTCAGTGGAAGGAGGGTTGTGTTCCCGGTTGAAGAAGTAGGCATGCAGGCGAAGACGCGAAGACGGCGGAAAAACTGCTCTATGTCCAACCGTGACTGGTATTCGTTGATGTGTGGTTGTAGGGGGACAAAGGTGAGCCCCTTACTAAGGACTGACCGTTCGTCCTCAGTCAGTGGGAGGTCTGGGGGGATGGTGAAGATTCGGCAGGGCTCAGTGTGACTGTCTTCTCTGGGGTAGCAGGCTGTGGAGGTTGTGGGCGGAGCGATGATGTCGTCAGCCGTGGGCGGGGTTCCGTCGACCGTGGGCGGGGTTCCGTCGACGGAACCCTGCAGCCATATGGTATCAATGTGACTTCACCAGTTTCAAAATCTCCCCTTCCCCCACTGCATCCCTAAACCAGCCCAGTTCATCCCCTCCCCCCACTGCACCACACAACCAGCCCAGCTCTTCCCCCCCACCCACTGCATCCCAAAACCAGTCCAACCTGTCTCTGCCTCCCTAACCGGTTCTTCCTCTCACCCATCCCTTCCTCCCACCCCAAGCCGCACCCCCAGCTACCTACTAACCTCATCCCACCTCCTTGACCTGTCCGTCTTCCCTGGACTGACCTATCCCCTCCCTACCTCCCCACCTACACCCTCTCCACCTATCTTCTTTACTCTCCACCTTCGGTCCGCCTCCCCCTCTCTCCCTATTTATTCCAGTTCCCTCCCCCCATACCCCTCTCTGATGAAGGGTCTAGGCCCGAAACGTCAGCTTTTGTGCTCCTGAGATGCTGCTTGGCCTGCTGTGTTCATCCAGCCTCACATTTTATTATATAAGTAAAATGTAGAATGTCTTTTAAATGTTTTTTCTGTATGTTTGTTTTGCCTGACAGCCCACCTGGTTCATCAGTTAGCTGCCTCTTGTGTCGAAAAGCCCTATGTAGGGAGGGTTTGTCACTGGGGATCTAGAGGGGACCTGGGAGTGATTACAGTTGTTTAGAAAGTGTCCAATCGTGAAAGAGATTTGGAAGTAGATGGTTGTTGATTGGTTAGAAAGGAAGCTGTTGAGCCTGGCGAAGGTATCCTTGCTCCTTCTAATACTTGTGCAGTGCTGTAAAACGCAGCTAACCGACCAATCTCGTCCTTCTCATCAGCTTTTACCTGCTGGGTTTCCAGGAGCCTGGACAATGTAACTTGAAAATATTCACATAGAGGGAAATGATGCTGCTGTAAAGCGGTAGGTGTTTGGCCGGGAGAGAAGACACTGGAGAGCCTGCAGGAGGTGTGCAGAGCAGGAAACCACACGGGTACGTGATGGAAAAATTGAGTTTATTGTTTGGCAAGTGACTGCTATTAGGGGTGAGTAAAGTTCTGAAATTGAGAAAAATGTTTGTTTTTTTTGACAGCCTGCAGTTATAAACGTTATAATTGTTTGTGACCATTGCAGAAGGCAAGTAAGAAACTAATGATTTCACTAAGCTTTCGGTCAAGAGTAAGTTCAATTAATTTGAAGTTGTTTTAATACTATAAGTGGGAGTGACAAAAGACATTAACTTATGTATCTGATGATTTAAGTTAAAAATCCTGTAAACATGCTGTGACAGGTGCTGTGTTGCAATTGGAGAATTGTTGGCTTTTGGAAGCCAGTGTAATGCAATGTAACCACGTCTGCAGTAGATGATTTGTGGCTCAAGTGTCTTCATTGGAGAGTTTGAGTTGAAGGCTGATCAACAGACATTTCAAAACATCAGCCTCGAGGCATATTTTCTGGACGCATCTGTCCAGGAGACATTCACATCCTTTTGGAAAACAGCATTCCTATGTAGTCACTGGTTGGGGAAAGGAGGGTGCTTCTGCAAGTGAGGGAGGTAAAGGGACTGAAGAGATGCTGTTGGCAATTATTCAACAGGTTTGAGGTTATCTCCACTCTTTTTGGATATGCTAACTGATTTTTACGCTATGGTACAGAAAGCAATTCAAGAGATAGGCATGTAGTAGTACTAAGGAACAGTACAGTGAGGAGAGATGACACTGCTGTCTGTAGCGAGAAGAGAGAATCTACAAAGCTTTGTTGTCTGCCTGTTGGCTAAGTTTGGGACATTCTGTTCAGCCCTGATAGGAACTTGGAATGGGATAGGGAAGATCCAGTCATCATTGTCTGTTTGGGTCATTGGACAGTCAGGAGAAGGAAAGACCAATGTGCATTCAGCACATGACACTAGGCACCAAGTTAAGAAGCAGAAACTTCAAGGCAATAAGCTTTGGGTTATTACCGAAGTCCCAGACAAATTGGCAGAGGGCAAACAAGTTGAGAGAAATGCTTTCTGGAGCACTGACACCAACACAGTGCAAGGTGTGAATATCCCTTTGAGATGATGTACATCTGAGCTATATTGGGATCTGAATTCTTGTGAATCATATAATTAGGAAGTGGAGAGAGCTTTAAACTAAATGGCAGCACCAAGAGATCAAATTTTAAAAAATATTTAAGTTGAACTACGGCAGATATTTTAAAATTACTTCAGTCTGCATTATTCACAATTATTCATATATGTAGAACTTAATTATGATGTTTGGTTCCATTATTTTATCACATTTTTACTAATTTTTCTAATAAATATTGCACAAAAACAAATCATGTTGCTTTTCACAATCCTGTTTTGATTGAATCAGTGACATTGGTATTTCTGATTGCAATTGATGCTTCAGAAACTTTACAGTATTAGCTGTTATCTAAACACTACCTATCCCTAAGTATTTTTCTTCCTTCAATTTACAAATTACACTGAAATTCACCTCACTGAATTTGTGTTCCAAAAACATGCGTTTCATTTGCCACTTGATGCTGAGGCACTCAGCCACATTAAATGCACTTAACATCTGCAAATGTCACATGATCAAGCAATGTATATATTTTAATAAATATCACTATGATGACACCGATCACTTCACTGATGATTGGGAGTAGATTGATAGAGTGGTGATCATCTGTATTGGATTTGTCCTTCCTTCCTTTTTGTATAGGTCATTGCTGGGTTGTTTTTCACATTGCTAGATAGATACCTGTGCTGTAGCTGTACTGGAACAGCTTGACTAGGGTAGCGGCAAGTTCTGGAGGACAAATCTTCAGTACTACAGACAATGTTGTCAGGTCCTGTAGCCTTGGCACTATCCAGTGCTTCCAGCCATTTCTTGAACGCAGGGGAAGGGGACAAAATAGGCCCTTGGAAAACCCGAAGATATTGATCTGGGAGTGGGAGGAAAAACAATAGCAGGTCTTTCTCTGACTCCATTTAGATAAGTAAGTTGGGTAGTAAGTGAATGCAGTAATGTGTATGAACTGTGGAGGAATGTTGGCTTTGAATAATATTCTAGATTGGGATTTATACACTGCCTGAATAACTTCGCACTTTCGCTGGGATGTCATATTTACTTTTGAGACCAGATATTTTAAAAAAAATCCCCAGCATTGTTTGTACAGATTTGAAACTGTCCTGAAGGATTTAAAATAAAAAGCAACACACTAGGTTTTCTGATTTGGCTTGCCAATTGCGTCTGTATCGATTTAAAATTGGGTAACGAGGCTGTAGATCTTTCTCATTGGGTTAGATTCTCAATTGGTTTGCTGACTGCATGGCTTTTTGTGCTTGAGTCCACTTATGAAATATACATGCCAGAGCCTCATTTTATGACCATTAAATTTAAGATATTTGAAATTAAAGTTAGTCATTCAGCAGGGACTAAGGCCTTTGGTCCATCATGGCTGTGCTGGTCACCAAACACCCTTTTTAGTCCTGTTTTCCAGTATTAGGCCCATAGCCTGCGATGCTGTGGTGTTTCACGTGTTCATTTTAAATACTTCAATGTTGTGATAGGTCCTGCTTCTACCATCATTTCGAGTATTGAGTTCCAGATATGTAACATCCTCTGGGTGAAATAAATCTTAAATTCCCTGTAGGCCTTCTGCCATATGCCTTAAATCTGTGCCCCTTAATCATTGTTACTTTTACTGTGGTGGATTTTGTTTGGCATCTACTGTACCTTTGGCCCTCTAATTTATAAATCTCAATTATGGACCCCTCAACCTTCCAAGAACAACAACCCCAGCCTATCTGGTTTCTCTTCGTAACTGAAATGCTCTGGCAGTATTCTGGAATCTTGTCTGAACCCTGAGCATTGCAATCACCTCCTTCTTATAGTATGGCAACCAGAATGGCACATGGTACTTGATCTTTGAAAAAACATCTTATACCGATCCCAGCACTTGTATTTGATTGTATCTCACAACTGATTAAAGGCAAGTATAAGCACCTTGTCCACCTGTCCTGTTGCCTTCAAAGACTTGTGGATGCCTAAGTCCATCTGAAACTCTGCACTTCCAAATACTGTACCATTAATTGTGTATCCTTTGCCTTTTTGGTCCTTTCAAAATGTATCACCTCATACTTTTCTGGATTAAGTTACATTTGCCACTGTTCTGCCAAGTCTGTCTATACCATCTTGTAGCCTAAGACTTGGTCTGTCAAGTCAGGTTTCACTCAGGATTTGACTTATCCAGGAATGTTATCAGCTGGAATGAAACTTTGAGAAAGTGGGATACCTATCCCTCAAAGCTGTTGGTCTCTTCATTTGTCGTGGCAGCTACCATCTATCATCTTCTTGTCCCATCCAGAGCATCATTGCTGAAATAGGAAAGTGGGTTGAAAGGAATAAAGTGCAGGGAATGACTGGAGTTGGATGAGGAGGATGGTCAGATGCAAGAGCTGTAGAATGGCTATCAGCAGCCTCCCATTTCCCAGGACCAGGTTCCTTGATCGTTGAATGACTATCAATGAGGGTTCACAGCCATGCAAGGTATTGAGTAAATCCGGGGTTGCTTTATGGCCTTTTAGAGCCACTGGAGACCTGCAAAAGTTCCTTTACAATCCAGAACCTTCTAGCAAGTTTGAAATGATTTATGTCAAGACTCACTTTAATGTGTCTAAATAGCATCCTGCTGCCTATAGGCAGAATGCTGAACTGGGACCTTCCCGCATACAACCAACTTAATTGGGGACAATTTTCCAGACACCAGGGATTAGGCAGTGGTGTTCATGTCTGATTCTTCCAGCCCACTTGCTATTGTGTCCACTTTGATGTCCAGTAAATTCTGCCCAACTCTCTCTCGGTCTTCTGATGCTGCTAGAGCTGCTAAGCATTTCCTGTTATTATTAATTTCATAAGGGTAATCGACTTGGAACATGCTTTTTAATTGTACCTTTGTGATGACTTACAATTGCTCCCTCATTTTAATGGCAATGGGAGTCAACCATCTAGTGTAGCAGTGATTTACCTAAAGTTTAGACTAGGGAACAGTGATAGTTTCTGATCCTGAAGGATATTAGTGAGCACGTTGTCTGTCATGTCAAGCTTGTTAGCTTTTCTGCACTTTTTTTTGCAACTTGGAAATTACCAGTTATCTAAATCAATTTTGGAAAACACCATCAAATCACATCTCACTCTGGATGCTGGAAATTTGAAAATAAAACAAGGTGTTGGTGAGCCCCACAGGTCTGGTAGCAGTTGTAGAGAGAGAAATAGAGTTAACATTTCAGGTCCCTTATGGCTGTTTTGAATGATATGGCTTGAACTCTTAACATTAGAGCTGCCAGTCTTGTGTCACAGCAATTACATCTTCACATGGTGTGTAGCAGTTTTATTATGAATATAAACCTCAATTTATTTTGATTTACAACAGATAAAATTAATTTGATTTTCAAATGTTACATTGTTCGTGTGAATTTGATATAGCATGAGCAATATGGCTGTGCTGTAATCTCAAATCCTGTTTGTTATTTACCAGCATTTAGAAAATGATACAATTACTTTTATCACTTGATGAGATATCTTAAGTAATTGGCAAGGTGATATTTCTTGTATTTACTATTTTCAACCTAAATGCATAATAAAAATGGAGACTAAATTGATAGTCACACAACACGTAACACAGCAGGTAAAATAAGAGCTTTTAAATTTGTCGTATGTGATTTCAAACATGAATTCGCAAAAAAAGTACTGGAAATTGAAACAAACTAGGAAGATGGCTTTGTGCAGTGCCTGGAATAAATATGTAATTCAGTAGATTATCCTTTTGCTTCACCACATTTCTAGAATATCTTTAAACATTTGGGTGACAATAGTACCTGCTAGCCTGTTGACCAAAGTGCTCAGTGTAAATACAAAGGGCTGTGCTCCATTAACACAAAATAGTTAAATTGAAACTGCAGGTTCCAAATGTACGCATTTTGGAACTTTTGACGTTTAAGTATAAGGATGGGATTGGTGTTATTGTTGCCCTTGGAGGTGTAACTTTCACTTAGAGTTGTGAGGCATTGGGATCCATTTTCATGCTGGAGTTGCATTTCTTTTGGGTCAGTAGACAAGAATTTGTACTTGTTCAAGAAGTATCCACGAGTTTCATGGGTCAGCCTGCGTAGAGCGTATAGTGACAAAAATTCCATTGGACGTAACCTGTGGAGAGCCATGACACAGGCATTTAAAAAAAAAACTAGTTCTAACTCAACATTGCAGCTGTATACTGAGGGCAAACAAACAAGAAGAAACCAGTAGACTGACAGGAGGCTGGAAGAACACAGCAAGCCAGGCAGCATCTGGAGGAAAGAAACAGTAACTGTTTTGGATATTGGCATAACGAGGTGTAGAGCTGGATTAACACAGCAGGCCAAGCAGCATCAGAGGAACGGGAAGGCTGGCATTTCATGCCTAGACCCCCCTCCTTCAGAAATGGGGGAGGGGAAGGGGGCTCTGAAATAAAGAGGGAGAGAGGGGGAGGCAGATAGAAGATGGATAGAATAGAAGATGGGTGGAGAGGAGACAGACAGAGGGTGGAGCCAGTAAAGGTGAGTGTAGGTGGGGAGGTAGGTCAGCCCAGGGAGGGCAGACGGGTCAAGGGGGTGGGATGAGGATAGTAGGTAGGAGTTGGGGGTGGGGATTGAGGTGGAAGGAAGGACAGGTTAGGAAGGCAGGGACAAGCTGGGCTGGTTTTGGGATGCGGTACAGGGAGGGGAGATTTTGAAGCTTGTGAAGTCCACATTGATACCATTGGGCTGCAGAGTTCCCAAGTGGAATATGAATTGCTGTTCCTGCAACCGTCCGGTAGCATCGTTGTGGCACTGCAGGAGGCCCAGGATGGACATGTCTGTGGAATGGGAGGTGGAGTCGAAATGGTTCGCGACTGGGAGGTGCAGTTGTTTAGTGCGAACTGAGCAGAGTAACCCCCAAGACTCTGCTTGGTTTCCCCGATGTAGAGGAGACCACAATGGGTACAGCGGATGCCGTATACCACATTAGCAGTGTGCAGGTGAACATCTGCTTGATGTGCAAAGTCGTCTTGGGGCCTGGGATGGGGGTGAGGGGTGGGGGTCGGTGTAGGGGCAGGTATAGACCTTCCTGCCGTTGCAGGGGAAAGTGCCAGGTGAGGTGGGGCTGGAGGGGAGTGTGGAAGCAGACAAGGGAGTCACAGAAGTGGTGGTGGGGTCGGATTGCAGGTGGCGGAAGCGTCGGAGGATGATGCGTTGAATGCGGAGGTTGGTGGGGCGGAACGTGAGGATCAGGCGGATTCTGTTTTGGTTATTATTGCAGGGAGGGGGTGTGAGGGATGAGTTTCGGGAGATGCAGGAGATGTGGTCAAGGGTGTTCTCGACCACTGAGGCAGGCAGGGGGGATGTTGTGGTCCTTGAAAAATGAGGACATCTGAGATGTACGAGAGTGGAATGCCTCATCCTGGAAACAGATGCGGTGGAGGTGAAGGAATTGGCAATAGGGAATGACATTTTTGTGCAGGAAAGTGGGTGGGAGGTGTTGTGTCCTAGGTAGCTGTGGGAGTTGGTGGACTTGAAATGGATATTGGTTTCTAGGTGCTTGCTGGAGATGGAGACAGAGGTCCAGGAAGGAGAGAGGTATTTGAGATGGTCCAGGTGAACTTGAGGTTGAGGTGGAAGGTGTTGGTGAAGTGGATGAACTGTTTGAGCTCCTCGTGGGAGCACGAGGCGGCACCAATACAGTTGTCAACGTAATGGAGGAAGAGGTGGGGTTTAGGGCCAGAGTAGGTGCGGAAGAGAGATTGTTCCATGTAACCTACAAAGAGGCAGGTATAGCTTGGGTGGGAGCCCATGTCCACTCCCTTTGTTTGTAGGAAGTGGGAGGAATTGAAAGAGAAGTTGTTTTGGATGCAAACCAGTTCAGCTAAGTGGATGTGGGGGTCAGTGGAGGCGGACTGGTCGGGCCTGCAAGACAGGAAGAAGCGGAGGGCTTTTAGGCCATCTGCATGGGAAATACAGGTGTTTCGGGACTGGACATCCATGGTAAAGATGAGGCTTTGGGGATCGGGGAATTGGAAGTTCTGGAGGAGGTGGGAGGGCGTGGGTGGTGTCACGGGCGTAGGCCGGGAGTTCCTGGACCAAGGGGGAGAAAATGGAGTCCAGATAAGTGGAGATGAGTTTGGGGCAGGAGCAAGGGCAGTCAGGTTTGTGGATTTTGGGAAGGAGATAGAAGCGGGCGGTGCGGGTTTGGGGAACAATGAGGTTGGAGGCTGTGGGTGGGAGGTCACCTGAAGTGGTTGTGGATGGTTTTGGGAGGTGATGGTTTGGTGCTCAGGGGTGGGGCCATGATTAAGTAGACGGTAGAAGGAGGTGTCTGAGAGTTGGCGCCTGGCCTCAGTGATGTAGAGGTCAGTGCACCATACTACAACTGCGCCTCCCTTGTCCGCAAATTTTATTGGGAGGTCGAGATTGGAGCGGAGGGCTGCATGTTCTGTGGGGGGAGTGGGTGAGAGGGGTGGAGAGGTTGAGGCGATTGATATCACAATGGCAGTTGGAGATGAAGAGGTCGAGGGAGGGTAGGAGGTCTTGGGACGGTGTCCAGGAGGAGGGGGTGTGTTGGTGGCAGGAGAAGGGGTCAGTAGAGGGAGGGTTAGGCTCATGATTGAAGAAGAAAGCGTGGAGGCAGAGGTGGTGGAAAAACTGCTGGGTTGAAGAAGTAAGCAAATGCACTGGTAATTATTAACCAAAATTCACTGGACTCTGGGGTGGTTCCCACAGATTGGAAAACAGCGAGTGTGACACCACTGTTTAAAAAAGGAAGTAGACTAAAAGCAGGTAACTATAAGGCAGTTAGCTTACCTTCAGTAGTGGGGAAAATGCTTGAATCTATCGTTGAGGAAGAAATAGCCAGACATCTGGATGTAAATTCTCCTGTTGGGAACACATAGCATGGGTTCATGAAGGGTAGGTTATGTTTAACTAATTTGATGGAATTCTTTGAGGACATTATTTGCATGGTGGGCAGTGTATCTGGATTTCCAGGAGCATTTGTCAAAGTTCCACACCAAAGGCTACTACACAAGATAAAGTTGTGCGGTATTACAGGCAATGTATTGGCATGGATAGAGGATTGGTTGACTGGTAGAAAGCAAAGAATGGGGGTAAATGGGTGTTTTTCTGGTTGGTGATCAATGGCTAGAGGTGTGCCTCAGGGACCAGTGTTGGGAAAGCAATTGTTTACAATTTACAAAGATGATTTGGAATTGGGGACTAAGTATGGTGTGTCAAAATTTGCAGATGACATTAAGGTGAGAGGTTGATCTAAGTGTGCAGAAGACACTGAAAGTCTACTGAGGGTATGGATCGTCTAAGTTAGTGGGCAAAGGTCTGGCAGATGGAGTACAGTGTTGATAATTGTGAGGTCATCCATTTTGGTAGGAATAATAGGAAAATGGGCTATGTTTTAAATGGTTAAAAACTTGCAGCACGGTGCTGTGCAGAGGGACTTGGGTGTCCGTGTGCATGATTCGCTAAAAGTAGAATTGTAGGTGCGGCAGGAAATTAAAACAACAAATGGAATTTTGGCGTCCATTGCTAAAGGGATGGAGTTTTAAAAAACAGGGAGGCTATGCTGCAACTGTATAAGGTCCTGGTGAGGCCACATCTGGAGTACAGTGTGCAGTTTTGGTCTCCTTACTCGAGAAGGGATATACTAGCACTGGAGGGGGCGCAGAGGAGATTCACTTGGTTGATTCCAGAGTTGAGAGGGTTGGATTATGAGGAGAGACTGAGTAGGCTGGGATTATACTCAATGGAACTCAGAAGAATGAGGGGAGATCTTATAGAAATATATAAGATTATGAAGGGAATAGATAAGGTGGTGGAGGTAGGGAGGTTGCTTCTACTAGCAGGTGAAACTAGGACTTGGGGGCGTAGCCTCAAAATAAAGGGGAGCAGATGTAGGACTGAGTCAGGAGGAAATTCTTCACCCGAAGGGTTGTGAATCTGGAATTCCCTGCCCAGTAAAGTGTTTGAAGCTACCTCGCTGAATGTGTTTAAGGCAAGGCTAGATACTTTTTGAATAGTAAAAGAATTAAGGAATATGGTGAGTGGGTGGGTAAGTGGAGCTGAGTCTCAAAAAGATCAGCCGTGATCTTATTAAATGGCGGGTTAGGCTCAAAGGGACGGATGGCCTACTTCTACTCCGGCTCCTAGTTCTTGTGTTCTTATGCACATCATTAAAAAGCCCTCTTCTCGTTGACCTGTATTACACCATGAGCAGTCAGTTGCTGAGAATGGTGATTTGTCCACAGGTGAACATTTGATTTTTACCAGAAGTGAAGGAAATGGGAGCATGTATCTGAATATACTGCAGTTGTTGTATATTCATAGAATGTAATATCTAAAATCACAGATATACCAGTTTTGAAAATTACCCCATGCTGTAAAGACAACTGGAAAGAGATTGACAGATGTCACTTAGTTTTGCAAATGTTGCTTTGCCCTTCTCTGCAAATTGGCCATTTTGAAACTAACAGGAGAATTGGGGTAGTGTTCTTGAGATGTTTGAAATGTTGCCTTTTCCCCCTCTGCAGGTACTGGAAATCCTTGTGGGCCTTTTCCAAGAGCATATTCAGTACTATAAATGCAAATCTGTGCATCCTTTCCCTTACACCCCTGAACAGTCCTGCAACATAACTCTCTGGAATCTGAGTACTCTATACTTTCAGTGTAAGTGGGTGTGAAAAGCCCACACATACTGCTGCATGAAAAAGTGTCTAATCAGCACTTGTAGTAATCTTGCTTGTGTCTGTTTTGCACTTGCAGGCGGGTTGAAATTATGATAACATCAGTAATAAGAGAGCATGTCATAGCAGGCATATCTACTTGCTAAAGCATTAATTCAGCACCTGTTGTTACCCCTTGATCAACATAATGCCCAAAAGCAATTTTCTTTTGATATTGCAATTGAGCCGTATTTGCCATTAAGATTGATTTGAAAAAGATACAAAGTGTTTTGCCCATTTATAGGTTACTTAAGTTTGAATTATAATAATTGGCTTCACTACATTGTTACCTCTATCTCATGAGATAGCGGTTTGAACTGTGGTGGTCCATTCTGTGCTAGCATTGCATGGATTTGCTCAGCAGCCTCACTCTGGAGTAGCATTTGCTGTAGAGGGATAAAGTGGCCCAAGAAGGTGCACAATTTCCTGGCTTATTTTTTCTGGGTCCTGTTCCTGCGCTGCCGAGCTTTTGGGTATCTACTCAACTCTTCCAATGCCCTTCTAAAGTCACATGGCAAGAGGTTGAAATCACAACCTTTTGGAGTGCTGTTCCTTTATCAGGTGAAGCCATGTAACTGCTGACTTTGTCGGCCCAGTCCAACATGGGCATAGAACATAGAACATAGAACATAGAACAGTACAGCACAGAACAGGCCCTTCAGCCCACAATGTTGTGCCGACCATTGATCCTCATGGATGCACCCTCAAATTTCTGTGACCATATGCATGTCCAGCAGTCTCTTAAATGACCCCAATGACCTTGCTTCCACAACTGCTGCTGGCAACGCATTCCATGCTCTCACAACTCTCTGCGTAAAGAACCTGCCTCTGACATCCCCTCTATACTTTCCACCAACCAGCTTAAAACTATGACCCCTCGTGCTAGCCATTTCTGCCCTGGGAAATAGTCTCTGGCTATCGACTCTATCTATGCCTCTCATTATCTTGTATACCTCAATTAGGTCCCCTCTCCTCCTCCTTTTCTCCAATGAAAAGAGACCGAGCTCAGTCAACCTCTCTTCATAAGATAAGCCCTCCAGTCCAGGCAGCATCCTGGTAAACCTCCTCTGAACCCTCTCCAAAGCATCCACATCTTTCCTATAATAGGGCGCCCAGAACTGGACGCAGTATTCCAAGTGCGGTCTAACCAAAGTTTTATAGAGCTGCAACAAGATCTCACGACTCTTAAACTCAATCCCCCTGTTAATGAAAGCCAAAACACCATATGCTTTCTTAACAACCCTGTCCACTTGGGTGGCCATTTTAAGGGATCTATGTATCTGCACACCAAGATCCCTCTGTTCTTCCACGCTGCCAAGAATCCTATCCTTAATCCTGTACTCAGCTTTCAAATTCGACCTTCCAAAATGCATCACCTCGCATTTATCCAGGTTGAACTCCATCTGCCACCTCTCAGCCCATCTCTGCATCCTGTCAATGTCCCGCTGCAGCCTACAACAGCCCTCTACACTGTCAACGACACCTCCGACCTTTGTGTCGTCTGCAAACTTGCTGACCCATCCTTCAATTCCCTCGTCCAAGTCATTAATAAAAATTACAAACAGTAGAGGCCCAAGGACAGAGCCCTGTGGAACCCCACTCACCACTGACTTCCAGGCAGAATATTTTCCTTCTACTACCACTCGCTGTCTTCTGTTGGCCAGCCAATTCTGTATCCAAGCAGCTAAGTTCCCCTGTATCCCATTCCTCCTGACCTTCTGAATGAGCCTTCCATGGGGAACCTTATCAAATGCCTTACTGAAGTCCATATACACCACATCCACAGCTTGACCCTCATCAACCTTACTAGTCACATCCTCAAAAAACTCGATAAGGTTTGTAAGGCATGACCTACCCCTCTCAAAGCCGTGTTGACTGTATTTGATCAAGCCATGCTCTTCCAGATGGTCATAAATCTTATCCCTCAGAATCCTTTCTAACACCTTGCAGACGACAGACGTGAGACTTACCGGTCTATAATTGCCGGGGATTTCCCTATTTCCTTTCTTGAAGAGAGGAATTACATTTGCCTCTCTCCAGTCCTCAGGTACGACTCCAGTGGAGAGCGAGGATGCAAAGATCTTCGCAAGTGGCGAAGCAATTGCATTTCTCGCTTCCCAAAGCAGCCGAGGACAAATCTGATCCGGGCCTGGCGACTTGTCAATCTTAATGTTTGACAAAATTTTCAGTACATCAGCTTCCTCTATCTCTATCCATTCCAGCATGCACACCTGCTCTTCAAAGGTTTCATTCACTACACAGGTCGTTTCTTTCGTAAAGACAGAAGCAAAAAACTCATTTAGGGCTTCCCCTACCTCCTCAGGCTCCACACACAAGTTCCCTATGCTATCCCTGATCGGCCCTACTCTTTCTTTGACCATTCTCTTATTCCTCACGTAAGTGTAAAATGCCTTTGTGTTTTCCCGGATTCCTTCTGCCAAGCCTTTCTCGTGCCCCCTCCTGGCTCTCCTCAGACCATTTTTGAGCTCCTTCCTTGCCTGCATGTAATCCTCTCTAGCTGAACTTGACCCTAGCTTCCTCCACCTTATGTAAGCTACCTTCTTCCTTTTGACAAGAAGCTCCACCGCTCTCGTCATCCAAGGTTCCTTTATCTTACCCCGTCTTGCCTGTCTCAGAGGGACATATTTACTCATCACTCCCAACAACTGTTCCTTAAACCATCTCCACATGTCTATAGTTCCCTTACCATGGAACAACTGCTCCCAGTCCATGCTTCCTAACTCGTGTCTAATCGCATCATAGTTTCCTCTTCCCCAATTAAATATCCTCCCATTCTGCCTAATCCTCTCCTTCTCCATAGCTATGTAGAATGAGAGAGTGTTATGGTCACTATCACCAAAATGCTCTCCCACCACAAGATCTGATACCTGCCCCGGCTCGTTTCCGAGCACCAAGTCTAGAATGGCCTCTCCCCTCGTCGGCCTGTCAACGTACTGCGTTAGGAAACCCTCCTGAACACACCTTACAAAAACAGCTCCATTCAAATCTTCTGCTCGAAGGAGGTTCCAATCAATATTAGGAAAGTTAAAGTCACCCATTACAACAACCCGACTGCGTCCACACTTTTCCAAAATCTGTCGACCTATGCTTTCTACAATCTCCCTGCTGCTATTGGGGGGCCTGTAGTAAACCCCTAACGAGGTGACTACTCCCTTGCTGTTCCTAATTTCCACCCATACTGACTCAGTAGGCAGATCTTCCTCGACAATGGAAGCTTCTGTAGCTGTGATACCCTCTCTGATTAGTAGTGCTACACCCCCTCCTCTTTTTCCCCCCTCCCTATTCTTTTTAAATGTTCTAAACCCTGGAATATCCAGCAACCATTCCAGCCCATGAGAAACCCATGTCTCTGTTATGGCCACAACATCATAGCACCAGGTACTGATCCATGCTCTAAGTTCATCACTTTTATTCCTGATACTCCTTGCATTAAAGCAAACACACTTTAACCGATCCCTTGGTTCCTTCCCAGGAAAATCCTTCCCACTAGCTGGTCTACCTCTTGCTACTGCCTCACCTGCATCAACGCTCACCTCTGGTATACAGCTCAGGTTCCCACCCCCCTGCCATACTAGTTTAAACCCTCTCGAACTACTCGAGCAAACCTTCCACCCAGGACATTGGTCCCCTTCCAGTTCAGATGCAACCCGTCCTTCTTGTACAGGTCCCACCTTCCCCAGAAGGCATCCCAATTATCAACATATCTGAAACCCTCCCTCCTACACCAGCTGCGTAGCCACGTGTTCAGCTGCGCCCGCTCCCTGTTCCTCACCTCGCTATCTCGTGGCACCGGTAGTAAACCAGAGAACACTACTCTGTTCGTCCTGCTCTGCAGCTTCCATCCTAACTCCCTGAAATCACTTTTTATATCCTCAAACCTATTTCTGGCTATATCATTTGTGCCAATATGTAACACGATTTCTGGCTGTTCACCCTCCCCTTTCAGAACTTTATACACCCGATCGGAGACGTCCCGGACCCTGGCACCAGGGAGGCAACATACCTTCCGGGAATCCCGATCTTGCCCACAAAATCTCCTGTCGATTCCCCTAACTATCGAGTCCCCTACCACGAGTACTTTTCTATTCTGCCCCCTTCCCTTCTTTGCCACAGTGTCAGGCTCAGTGCCAGAGAACTGACTACTATGGCTTTCCTCTGGTAGGTCAACCCCCCCAGCAGTATCCAAAACGGTATACTTATTGCTGAGGGGAATGCCCACAGGGGATCTCTGCACTGACTGTCTGTCCCCTTTCCTCCCCCTAACTGTAACCCATCTATCCTCGTCCTGAGCCTTAGGAGTGACCAACTCCCGATAACTCCTCTCAATTACCCCCTCTGCCTCCCGAATGATCCGTAGTTCATCCAGCTCCAGCTCCATTTCCCTAACACGGTTTTCAAGGAGCTGTAGCTGGGTGCACTTCCCGCAGATGTAGCCAGCGGAGACGTGTGCCACATCTCCCAACTGCCACATTTTGCAGGAGGAGCAAGCAACTGCCCTAGCATCCATACCCCACTTATCTGAACACTAAGCCACCTTGCTGATATATATGGTCACTGCTTTCCTTCCCGGCTGCCCCTCTGGTCCTCGTCACTTCCTCTGATGCTCCCGCTCCTTCTCTGAAAGAGGAAAAAAAAACACCGCTGCCCGCTACCGGTAAGTAATTTTAAAAATAAACTGCTTTACCTTAGATGCAGTCTTCCGGGTCCGTCTTGCCTCCGCTGCTGCTCGCACTCAAAAAGGCCGTTGGCGTCGAAGGGTGAGTATTTATACTCACTGCTTTCCTTCCCGGCTGCCCCTCTGGTCCTCGTCACTTGCTCTGATGCTCCCGCTCCTTCTCTGAAAGAGGAAAAAAAAACACCGCTGCCCGCTACCGGTAAGTAATTTTAAAAATAAACTGCTTTACCTTAGCTGCAGTCTTCCGGGTCCGTCTTGCCTCCGCTGCTGCTCGCACTCAAAAAGGCACTGATGGAATACCTTCTGTTTGTCTGGCGTAATGTGCCTCTATCAGCACTTGAGCTCTGCACCCTTCAGAACAAAACAACTTGCTTGATTGGTACCCTATAAATGTTTTAAACAATAATTCCTTCCATTGTGGACTTGCAGCGGTAGTAGTATGCATGTACAGCAGGAAATCACCAAGACCCCTTCAACGGTGTCTCCCAAACCCACACCCTCAACCGTTTAGAAATTCAAGGGCAGCAAACACATGTTGCAGGGACAAAATCCTGGAACTCCCTCACCAGTAGCTCAGTGCACTTAAACCAAACAGTCCATCAGGTGCGTGAAGGCACCTGTTACCACCAGGCATGGGTAACAGTCCTTGCCAGTGACTTGCACATCTCCCAAAAGAAAGACAAGTGGGTCATGGGAAATATACTTCATCTATCTTCCTTTTTATCTAATGTAAGAAGTTTGCAAGGAATCAATTGATTTGTAATATGGGTATGGATATCATTTTGTAGAATATACCCACATGTTTTATTTTATCGTAAAATTAACGTTCTTTTGATAAACAGGAAAAGAAAACTTCAATTATCATCCTTTTTAAAAAGCCAATTTGCTAATTTTAAAAATGCAATGTGAAACACTTGTACATTGATAACGAGTGAAACAGTTTGAAGTGAGCGGCATAATTCTGTTTTTAAAATATTAATTAAAGGAAAAACTGCAGAAAATCCCTTGATGTCTTTCTTGATTGATCTCAAAACAAAATGCTAGATTTGTCTGTGGCAAGTGCCATTGCATTTCAGGACTTCAGTTGTACGTTGTTAAAAAATATTAAGTTTGCTAATCTCTGTGAGAATTGAAACTGTATTTTTTAAAATTATTAACAATGTTTTGACTTTCTATCTCTAAGTAGTGGAATAATTTTTTTTAACCAGATGAAATGTGCTGTGAACGATAAACTGCAATTTGTCACAGGTATCATTGAACAGTGTGTTGATGCTACGATGCTACACAGTCAAGCTAACTGAATATTAGGAGACATTTAGATTGATTAGAATATGATGTGCTGTAGCTGTATGATGTGGGAGCTGGCTGATCCTATTGTGAACGGCAGCGACCACACCTGCAGCAAGTGTTCGTTGCTGGAAGAACTCCGGATCAAAATTGATGATCTGGAATCTGAGCTTCAAACTCTGTGGCACACCGGGACGGGGAGGTTTTGCACTTTGGAAAAAAGAATACAGGCACGGACTATTTTCTAAACAGTGAGAAAATTCGCAAAGTTGAAGTACAAAGGGATTTGGGAGTGTTGGTCCAGGATTCTCTAAAGGTTAACTTGTAGGTAGAGTCCGTAATTAAGAAAGTGAATGTAATGTTGTCGTTTATCTCAAGGGGGTTGGAATATTAAAGCAGCGATGTGCTTCTGAGGCTTTATAAAGCTCTAGTTAGGCCCCATTTAGAATACTGTGTCCAATTTTGGGCCCCACACCTCAGGAAGGACATGCTAGCCCTGGAGCATGTCCAGCGGAGATTCACACGGATGATCCCTGGAATGGTAGGTTTAACGTATGATGAACGGCTAAGAATCTTGGAATTGTACTCGAGAGTTTAGAAGGTTGAGGGAAGATCTAATAGAAACTTACAAGATAATGTATGGTTTAGAAGGGGTGGACGCTAGGAAGTTGTTTCCGTTAGGCGGGGAGACTAGGACCCGTGTGCACAGCCTTAAAATTAGAGGGGATAAATTTAAAACTGAAAAGAGATGACATTTCTTCAGCCAGAGAGTGGTGGGCTTGTGGAGTTCATTGCCACTGAGTGTAGGGAGGCCAGGATGTTGGATACCTTCAAGGCAGAGATCGACAAATTCTTGATCTCTAAAGGAATCAAGGGCTACGGGGAGAGTGCAGGGAAGTGGAGTTGAAATGCCCATCAGCCATGATTTAAATGGCGGAGTGGACTTGATGGGCCGAATGGCCTTACTTCCACACCTATATCTTATGGTCTTATGGGAGTGTTACCTGGACACTTTGCTTCAGGGGCCAGTCACACCCAGTAGATTAAGTAATTCAAATTCAATAAGTGTTCAGGGACAACAGGGAGTGACTGTAAGTGAGGTGGGTAGGTGGATTTTGAGTTCGAGTGCAGGAGCCTCAGCCCTTGACCTTGTCTAACAGGTATGAGTTTCTTGCTCCCTGTACGGATGAAGGAGAAGGCTGTGGACAGGATGAGCCAGCTGGCCGTGGCACCGTGGTGCAGTAGGCCATTCAAGAGGGGGGAGCAAAAAGACAAATAGTTGTTTATAGGGGATTCTGTGAATAGGGGGATAGATAATATCAAATGCAGTCCGGATCGGGAGTCCTGCATGGTGTGTTGCCTGCCTGGTGCCAGGGTGCAGGACATCTCTGACCGGCTTGAAAGGATATTGGAGCGGGAGGGGGTGGATCCAGTTGTTGTGGTCCACGTTGGGACTAACAACATAGGCACAGCTAGGGTAGAGGACCTGTTCAGGGATTATCAAGCACTAGGAAAGAAATTGAAGTACAGGTCCTCAAGGGTCATAATCTCCGGATTTCTGCCGGAGCCACATGCCAATTGGCATAGGGAAAAGAAAGTTGGGGAAGTAAACACGTGGCTAAGGGATTGGTGTGGGAAAGAGGGATTCCGTTTCATGGGGCATTGGCATTAGTTTTGGAACCGGGGGGATCTGTACCATTGGGACGGTCTCTACCTGAACCGATCTGGAACCAGTGTTCTAGCGAAAAGGATAAATAGGGTGGTCAGTAGGACTTTAAACTTCCGAGTCAGGGGGCAGGGAAAACGAAAGCAACAGGGAGTATGGAGTTAAATGGAAAGATAAGCAGCAGGATATCATGTGTACAGGTGGGTTTAAGCTCGAGGCAGACTAGGAATGCAGCAAAAAGGAAGGAGAACTTAGGACATCTTACGATTTCCAATATCTCTCTCTAATAATGATAAAGTTAGCATTAAGGCACTTTACCTAAATGCTTGTAGTATTTGTAACAAAGTAGATTAATTAACGGCACAAATCATCTTGAATGATTATGATGTGGTAGGCATCACAGACATGGTTGCAGGGGATTCAGGACTGGCAGTTAAACATCGAAGGATTTACAACTTATCGAAAAGACAGGGAGGTGGGCAGAAGGGGCGATGTTGCCCTGTTAGTTAAGAATGAAATTACATCTATGGCACTGAATGACATAGGATCAGATGATGTGGAGTCTGTGTGGGTGGAGTTGAGGAACCACAAAGGCAAAGAAACCATAATGGGAGTACAGACCTCCTAACAGTGATCAGGGCCAAAAACGCAAGATGCACCGGGAAGTAGATAGGGCATGTCAGAAAGGCAAGGTTACACTGATTATAGGGGACTTCAATATGCGGGTAGACTGGGTACATAATTTTGCCGGTGGATCCAAAGAAAGGGAATTCATGGAATGCTTATAGGATGGCTTTTTGGAACAGCTTGTGATGGAGCCCACAAGGGAGCAGACTATTCTGGGCTGAGTGCTATGTAATGAGCCAGACTTTATGAAAGATCTTAAAGTAAGGGAACACTTAGGAGGCAGCGATCATAATATGGTAGAGTTCAGTCTGCAGTTTGAAAGAGAAAAGGCAAAATTGGATGTAATGGTGTTACAGTTAAATAAAGATAATTACAGGGCATGAGAGAGGAACTGACGAAAATCGACTGGAAGCAGGGCCTAGTGGGAAAGACCATAGAGCAACAATGGCAGGAGTTTCTGGGTGTAACTGGGGACGCAGTACAGAGGTTCATCCTAAAGAAAAGAGATTATCCGACCGCGGTTGGGTGGGTGGGACTGAGATTAGACCGCCATGGCTGACAAAGGAAGTCAGGAAATGTATCAAAATAAAAGAGAGAGCTTATAAAGTGGCCAAGAGCACTGGGAGATCAGAAGATTGGGAAGGTTACAAAAACAAGCAGAGGAAAACAAACAGAGGATAACAAAGAGAGAAATAAGGAAGGAGAGGATCAAATATGAAGGTAGGCTAGCCAGTAATATTAGAAATGATAGTGAAAGTTTCTTTCAATGCATAAGAAACAAATGAAAGGCAAAAGTAGAGATTGGGCCGCTCCAAATTGATACTGGAAGACTAGTGATGGGAGATAAGGAAATAGCTGAAGAAATTAATAAGTACGTTGCGTCAGTCTTCACAGTGGAAGACATGAGTAGTATCCCAACAATGAAGGAGAGTCAGGGGGCAGAGTTGAGTATGGTAGGCATTACAAAAGAGAAAGTGCTAGAAAAGCTAAAAGGTCTAAAAATTTATAAATCTCCTGGCCCCGATGGGCTACATCCTAGAGTTCAGAGGGAGGTGGCTGAGGAAATAGCGGAGGCTTTGGTTGTGATCTTTCAAAAGTCACTGGAGTCAGGGAAAGTCCCAGATGACTGGAAAATTGCTGTTGTAAACCCCTTGTTTAAGAAAGGATCAAGACAAAAGATGGAAAATTATAGGCCGATTAGCCTAACCTCTGTTGTTGGTAAAATACTAGAATCCATTGTTAATGATGAGACTTCTAAATTCTTGGAAGTGCAGGGTCAGATTAGAACAAGTCAGCATGGATTCCGTAAGGGGAGATTGTGCCTGACAAACCTGTTAGAATTCTTTGAAGAGGTAACAAGCAGGTTAGACCAGGGAAACCCAGTGGATGTTATCTATCTAGACTTCCAAAAGGCCTTTGAGAAGGTGCCTTACGGGAGGCTGCTGAACAAGGTGAGGGCCCATGGTGTTCGAGGTGAGCTACTGGCATAGATTGAGGATTGGCTGTCTGACAGAAGGCAGAGAGTTGGGATAAAAGGCTCTTTTTTTCGGAATGGCAACCAGTGACAAGTGGTGTCCCGCAGGGTTCAGTGTTGGGGCCGCAGCTGTTCACTTTATGTATGAATGATCTGGGTGAAGGGACTGGGGGCATTCTGGTGAAGTTTGCCAATGATACAAATTTAGGTGGGGAGGCTGCAGAAAGATTTAGACAGTTTAGGAGAGTGGTCCAGGAAATGGCTTATGAAATTCAATGTGAGCAAATGCGAGGTCTTGCACTTTGGAAAAAAGAATACAGGCCCGGACTATTTTCTAAACGGTGAGAAAATTCATAAAGCTGAAGTACAAAGGGATCTGGGAGTGCTAGTCCAGGATTCTCTAAGGGTTAACTTGCAGGCTGAGTCCGTGATTAAGAAAGCAAATGTAATGTTGTCACTTATCTCAAGAGGGTTGGAATATAAAAGCAGGAATATGCTTCAGAGACTTTATAAAGCTCACGTTAGGCCCCACTTAGAATACCGTGTCCAATTTTGGGCCCCACACCTCAGGAAGGACATACTGGCGCTGGAGCGTGTCCAGCGGAGATTCACACGGATGATCCCTGGAATGGTAGGCCTAACGTACAATGAACGGCTGAGGATTCTGGGACTGTATTCATTAGAGTTTAGAAGGTTGAGGGGAGATCTAATAGAAACTTACAAGATAATGCATGGCTTAGAAAGGGTGGATGCTGGGAAGTTGTTTCCGTTAGGCAGGGAGACTAGGACCCATGGGCACAGCCTTAGAATTAGAGGGAGTCAATTTAGAATGGAAATGAGGAGACATTTCTTCAGCCAGAGTGATGGGCCTGTGGAATTCATTGCCACGGAACACAGTGGAGGCCAGGACGTTAAATGTCTTCAAGGCAGAGATCGACAAATTCTTTATCTCGCAAGGAATTAAGGGCTATGGGGAGAGTGCGGGCAAGTGGAGTTGAAATGCCCATCAGCAATGATTAAATGGCGGAGTGGACTCGAGGCCCGAATGGCCTTACTTCCACTCCTATGCCTTATGGTCTTATGGAATACTGGATGACTCTGAAAGAAATTGAAGTAACACAATTCAGCTTTTAAGGTTTTGCTGGCTCTCAGTAATGGGTTATCACGCCAGTTGATCAAAATAGTCCTTAGAACTGCATTTTCGGTTTCCCGATCTTTAATTCTTTGGGGTTCCGTTAGTTGTGATGTCTTGGATTTACTCAATTATATCCTCACTTACACCTTCTGATTCTTTGCTCTTGAGACAATAAAAAGAATTGTGACTACCTGGTCGTTCGTTCTGGCATGGTTCACTCCCACACTCGAAATCTAACGTGTGCTCTCTCACCTTAGACACCCATTACCAGATTTAGATACCCATTGTGCATTTCAGAAGCCACACTTTCTTTCAGAAAAATAATCTGCTTATCTAAGACTGTCCCTAGACAGCAAAGATCACTCCTGAATCTTAAAGTCCTCTTGCTGCTGCAGGGGCTTGAAATTGTCTAAAATGAAAGCAGTAATGTCCTCCGGCGTTTGTCTCAATCCTCTCACCCCCTGCACACTCCTCAAGTCTTACTCATACCACTCAATTCAACCAACTTAGCTCTTGATATCCTCCATTTTAAGTTATAACCCTGCACCCTAACCCCCACCCACCCTTCCTGCCCCCTATTGGCCTGTGATTTGACTTCGATTATCCATTTAGTGCTCAGGTAGCCATTAGTGTTGAACTGCAACCTGGGAAAACCGCTGCTTGATTGACTTTGACTCTCTGATCTATTTTGTTAAATTGACTGTGTTCATTTATGCAAGATATAGAAGTTTGAGTGCTTGAAAATGTTCTGTAGTTAATGCTTTCAAAAGGTCTGGATGATTGTTGCTGTCACTGAACTAAAAGAAATAAAAGAAATTTTCATGAATGAATTACTTTTACATAGCTATATATAAACTTATTCTGTTGTCACTGTAGGATCCAGTGGCTCTATATACAGTGTATAGTGGCTGAATAGGCATGGAAATATTATCATTTGGCTTGGGAATGTACAAGTGACCATGGCGAATTGGTCCAGGGCATTGCTTGGCATGGGTAAGACTTTTTAAACCTGCCGTATAATGGTTTCCCCATCTTGACGATGTTTCACAATACTTTTGAGATACCACGACTATTAGGCCTTTAAAAACTGGTCCAAACTCATTGAAAATTACAGCGGACTCGGACATGCCAATACCCACGATGGAGCCGGCTTGAACAAGAGTACAAGATGTGGCTTTATGACCAAACCAGCCCATTCACTTTAAATTGTATCCTTCTATTGACCCTTCTTGGTCTGAAAGGTCAGCTTTTCTGCTCCTAAGATGCTGTTTGGCCTGCTGTGTTCATCCAGCTCTACACTTTATCTCACTCACTTTAAATGTTTGAATTAAAATTGGAAGGCCCAGGAATGGGGTTTGAAAGCCTGGATTGCGGTCCCGATGGCAGTTTTCACAGGACTCTCCCCAACTCCAGGAAAATACTGATATAGAGCATGAAGATTACAATTGAATAGTGTACTGCAGGTAATCAGGGTTGACTTTGGATTGCTCAATCATCTTCCCTGGCTCTAAGTGTTCTCCCAAATTTTCTCAGCACCTCTACCACTGCACCACTGCTCTTTTCCCCCTGCACAAGATAAAAATCTAAGAACTAGGAACAGGAGCAGGCAGTTTAGCTTTTGTTCTGAGTAAGGGTCACCGGACCCGTAACACAGATGCTGCCAGCCCTACTGAGTATTTCCAGCAACTTTCGTTTCAACTCCTTGAGCCCGTTCAACCCATGGAATACGATTGTGGATCATCTCGTCTCTGCCTCAATTCTACTTTCCTGCTCTCTTTCTATAATCTTTCAACTCATTTCTAGTTAAAATTAGTTTGTCTCCTTCTCAAATTGACCTGATGGCCCCAGATCTACTGCACTTGGCCCTGACTTCTCCGGTTCTCCTTTCACTGGAATCATGCTGACGTGGCTCCTTCATCCCACTGATGTGTCTGAGATTGAGAAGCATGGAACAGGGCAAGTAGGAGCCAAAAAGCTGGGGACTGTTTGGGGATGTATGAGCCAGTTGCGCAGGGAAAGAGGAGCTAAAGCAATCATAAACACTTTTTTATTGATATTTTATATCTGTATACAGGAACAAGGCTTTTATCTACTCTACCTGTTTTCTGGCATACACCTGTGAACATGAACCCTAACATTTTGCATATAAAAGTCTCTATCCATACAGGTGAATAAGTCAAAATCTCACATATGGTCCCTGGTGTTTTAAGGATAGTAGTTTGGGACCATCAGTGCAGTCCATTTTGAGAACCCTGCAACATCTAGGTTTTGTAGTATGTGAGCACCCCACAGGAGCAGCAGCCTTCTCAGCATTTTCTGCGATAACAAAGTGTGAAGCTGGATGAACACAGCAGGCCAAGCAGCATCTCAGGAGCATAAAAGCTGACGTTTCAGGCCTAGACCCTTCATCAGAGAGGGGGATGGGGAGAGGGTTCTGGAATAAATAGGGAGAGAGGGGGAGGCGGACCGAAGATGGAGAGAAAAGAAGATAGGTGGAGAGGAGAGTATAGGTGGGGAGGTAGGGAGGGGATAGGTCAGTCCAGGGAAGACGGATAGGTCAAGGAGGTGGGATGAGGTTAGTAGGTAGGAAACGGAGGTGTGGCTTGAGGTGGGAGGAAGGGGTGGGTGAGAGGAAGAACAGGTTAGGGAGGTGGAGACAGGCTGGGCTGGTTGTGAGATGCAGTGGGGAGAGTGGACGAACTGGGCTGGTTTTGGGATGCGGTGGGGGAAGGGGAGATGTTGAAGCTTGTGAAGTCCACATTGTTACCATTTGGCTGCAGGGTTCCCAAGCGGAATATGAGTTGCTGTTCTGCAACTTTCGAGTGACATCATTGTGGCACTGCAGGAGGCCCATGATGGACATGTCATCTAAAGAATGGGAAGGGGAGTTAAAATGGTTCGTGACAGGGAGGTGCAGTTGCTTATTGCGAACCGAGCGGAGGTGTTCTGCAAAGCGGTCCCCAAGCCTCTGCTTGGTTTCCCCAATGTAGAGAAAGCCACACCGGGTACAATGGATACAGTATATCACATTGGCAGATGTGCAGGTGAACATCTGCTTAATATGGAAAGACATCTTGGGGCCTGGGATGGGGGTGAGGGAGGAGGTGTGGGGGCAAGTGTAGCACTTCCTGCGGTTGCAGGGGAAGGTGCTGGGTGTGGTGGGGTTGGAGTGGGAGCACTGCATCCCAAAACCAGCCCAGTTCGTCCCCTCCCCCCACTGCATCCCAAAACCAGCCTAGCCTGTCTCCACCTCTCTAACCTGTTCTTCCTCTCGCCCATCCCTTTCTCCCACCTCAAGCCGCACCCCCATCTACCGACTAACCTCATCCCACCTCCTTGACCTGTCCGTCTTCCCTGGACTGACTTATCCCCTCCCTACCTCCCCACCTATACTCTCCTCTCCACCTATCTTCTCTTCTCTCCATCTTCGGTCTGTCTCCCCCTCTCTCCCTATTTATTCCAGAACTCTTTCCCCATACCCCTCTCTGAAGAAGGGTCTAGGCCTGAAACGTCAGCTTTTGTGCTCCTGAGATGCTGCTGGGCCTGCTGTGTTCATCCAGCTTCACATTTTATTATCTTGGATTCTCCAGCATCTCTAGTTCCCATTAACTCTCTCAGCATTTTCTGCTGTTGAGTTAAGAAAATCCAGATCATTAATTCTATTTTCCTTTCCACAGATGCTGTCAGATCTGTCTGGAATTTTTTTAGCAGGTTTTTATTTAAGATTTCCAGCATTAGCACTATATTACTCCCTGAAATGTTTATTATTTCTCAAAACTATTTTCCTTCTTTCAAAAACATTTGTCATCATACTTCACCTTAAGACTTGAAATCTTCTGGAATATAGGAAATAATGTAGCCAAAATTAACTCTTAAAGTTGAAGGTTAAATTATTAGGGCGATTATTCTCCAGCTAAATATTTTGAACACAGTAACCCTCACTACATATTTTTTATTCACATTGCCAACTCCAAACCTCCTCTTAATACACTGTCTAGATTGACAGTTGACAACTTGGGCTTTTGAACATTAATCAAACTTCTGACTTCAGACTCCTCTTCAAATTTAATGAGGCTGAGAGAGAGATGATGTTTATGTGCTATTGAAATGTTTTTCTACATCTTCAGAATAATCGAATTTTAAAGTCAGAAACTTTTCCTGCCAGCCTCCCATTTTTCTACATCAATAAAAACCGAAAGAACTGCAGATGCTGTAAATCAGCAACAAAAATAAAGTTGCTGGAAAAGCTCAGCAGGTCTGCAAGCATCTGTGAAGGAAAAAAACAGTTAATGTTTTGGGTCTGGTGACCCTTCGTATTCTACAATTTTTCTACCTCCATACAGCATTCAGCATTCTGTACCAAGTCACATGAAGTAGTGGAATAGATGGCCAAAATCAAGCCTGAAGAGGGTGGCTTTAGAATGTAAGAGAGGGCATAAAATGGACAATCCCTTTGTGCAGAAACCATGGCATTTTGATGATCAATTGTCAAAATGTGACCTCATCCACTTTGATAGAAGAAACTTAAAAAGCAGTGTATTTACATGGAAAACTTCATGATGGAAGGAGATAACAAGGTGTAGACCTGGAAGAATACAGCAGGCCAAACAGCATCAGAGGAACAGGAAAGCTGACATTTCGGATCTGGACCCTTCTTCAGAAAATGATGGAAGGATCTGTCTTAGCTGGTACATAAGCCACTAAAATGTTAGTACATCGATACAACAAGTGATTACCAAGGCAAATTAAATATTGTCTGTTTTGCAAGGGAATGGAGCACAAAGGAAGGACTATTTTACAACTGTTGTATAAAAGCATTGGAGAGATCACATCTGCAGTACTGTGTACAGTTTGGTCTCCGTACTTGAGAAAAAATATCATATCCTGATAAGCAGTTCAGTGAAGGTTCTGGCAACTGATTTCTGGGATGAGAGAGTTAGCTTAAATGGAAATATTTTAAATGGTGTACCCATATTCTTTAGAGTTTAGGATGAGAGGTGATCCTATTATATTGTGCAAGAATATGAGAGTAAGTGATTAGGTGAAGTTGAGAAAATGGTTCCCTTGTGGGAAAAACTGGAACATACATTTTAATTGTACAAGATGGGCATGACTATATTGTTTAAAAATCTCTTGACGGTCCTAGAACCACACAACTTAAAAATAGGTTCTTCAGCCCACCAGATCTATACAACCAACATGCACTATACTGCACAAATCCCATTTCCCTGCACTTGGTCCATAGCCTACATGCCCTAGCACTTTCAATGCCCAGCCAGATGCTTCTTGAATGTTGCAAGAGTATCTGTCTCCACTACCCCTTCAGGCAGCATGGTCCATAGTTCTACCACCTTCTTGATGGGATGGGGTGGGGGGGGGGTGGGAAATCTCACATTTCCTCTAAACCATTTACTCCTCACCTTAAACGCATATTACCTGTACCACCTCCAGTCTGGTCTATTACATTCACTGCACCCAGTGTGGCCTATTCTACATTGGAGAAACTAAATGCAGACTGGATGGCTGCTGACCACTGCTGGTCCATGCATAAGTATGACCCTGACCTTCCTATAGACAGTCATTTTAACACGACATCTTGCTCGTGTGCCCACTTGTCTGTCTTCAGCATGCTGCAATACTCCAGTGAATCACATTGCAAACTGGAGGAATAATATAAAAACCAAAAGAACTGCGGATGCTGTAAATCAGGAACAAAAACAAAGTTGCTGGAAAAGCTCAACAGGTCTGGCAGCATCTGTGGGGGAGGGGAAAATAGAATTAACATTTCGGGTCCGGTGATCTGAGGAAGGGTCACTGGACCCGAAATGTTAATTCCGTTTTCCCCTCCCCCACAGATGCTGCCAGACCTGTTGAGCTTTTCCAGCAACTTTTTTTTTGTTATTGTTGTGGAGGAATAACATCTCTTCAGACTAAGAACTTCACAACCTTTGTGGACTTCATTTTGAGTTCAACAGCTTCAGATTGTGAACTCAGTCCAATTTCTTCCCTTTTAGCTTTACTTGTTGCACTCCCTGTCTACCCTCCTCCACTCTTCCCAGTTTGATAGTTGGACACATCATTGTTCTGCTGTTCTCGTATTCTGATCACTTTATCTGCACTGTCAGCACCCTTTCTTCCCCAGCACTCCATTCTCACACTTCGTGTCAGCTCTGAAGAGTCTTCTAGACTTGAAACATTAGTTTGCTGTCTCTCCGGAGATGCTGCTGACCAGCTGTGACTTCCAGCATTTCTTTTTGTTTCCATATTAGATAAGCAATGATCTTCTCAAATGGAAAAGTAGACTTGATTTGTATGTTTGTTTTGGGGATGACAAGAAGCAGGAGTGAATCACTCAGCTCTTGGAGATTGCTTTGCCATTCAATAAGATCATGGCTGATCTAATGACTCCACATTCCTGCCTACCCCTAATATCCTTTTAGCTACTTGATCAAGAATCTGTCCACTTATCTTGGAAAGAGTCTTGAAAATATTCAAGACTTCTGCTTGTATTGCCTTTTGAAGTTAGGAAGACTCTTGGCGGGTTGGGGGGAGTAAAGAGAGTTCTCTTCTTCATTATTTTGAATGGCCAGCCCTTTTATTTTTGAAAAGTGAGCCCAGTTCCATATTCTTTTAAAATTGGAAGCATCCTTACCATATCCATCCAGTCAAGGCCCCCAAGGATCTTATGTTTCAATCAAGTTGCCTCTTGTTCATGTAAAGTCCAACTGATTCAACCTTGCGACACCAGACAATCTACCCATTCCTAACATTAATCTAGTAAATCATCTTGGAATTTCTTCTAACACATTTAATTATTAGCTTAAATATGGAGACTAATATGATACACATTACTCCAGATATGGTCCCACCTGAAGTCCTGTATAACCAAAGCCTATTGTCCCTATTTTAGTATTCAGTTCCTTTCTCAATAAATGATATTATATTAGTTTTCCTAAATAATTGCTGCACCTATACACTGACCTTTTGTGATTTATTCACTGCAACACCCAGATCTGCATCTCAGCTCTGCAATCTCTCTCAATGTAGGTAATATTCATTTTTATTCTTCTATCAAACTGAAAGGTTTTACATTTCCCAAATTACAGTTCATTTTCCATATCTTGGCTGTCTCAGTCAGTCTATCCATATGACTTGTAGCCTCCTTCCATCATCTTCATAAATTACACCCTAGTTACTCTTACGTTATCAGTGAATTTAGCAACCATATGTGGTGATGCTCTCACTTGAGGTGACTTTGCTTTACAGCCTCTCAAAAAATGACAGATGCTGAGCTGTTTTGAAGAAAGTAGACGATTTGTGAGGCCTTGGTGTTTTTCTTGAAGTTGAAACAGTGGAAGCAGCCTGGGTTGTGGCCAGATCTCTGACCAGGCCTTCTAGGTTTAAGTTTTCAGGTTTCGTTTTAAGGATAAGCTGGTGGAACCTCAGTGAATGTCTCCTGGTTGCTACTTTCTGTGAACTTTTTCAACTTTTTTTTTGTTCCACCCGGATTGGAGAACTGCATATGAGAATCTGTCTGCATTTGACTTTTTGCACAGGGGTGTGTTTATGGCATGTTACTACATTGGAGCAGTTAATTAGCAATAACTACTGTATCCATTGTTCAGTTAAGGTATTCTAAATTCCACTCTTTTTGTTTGTTTGTGTTTTAATTAAAATGTTTAAATAAAGTGTGGTTTGCTTAATGTCAATTAGTTTGATCAGCCACACCGCATCTGGAACACAGCATTTCATATCTACCTTTTTGAAATAAGAAACCTTCTTAAAAAAACATGTTGAGAGCGGTTTGGTCTGGTCCAGAACACACCTTTTTTGGTCTCTTTATCCAAGGAGTTGAAGTAGATTGTGAGCAGTTGAGATGCCGGCAAGTTGGTTATTAAATCTTGCTCTCCAGAAAAAGACACATTTCTTCCTACTGTTTCCTGTTAGCCAGTTAATCATCTATACATGCCAATATGATAGTCTTACCCATGTGCCTTTATTTTCTGCAATAACCTTTGATGGACACTTCATCAAAAACCTTTGGAAAGCTAAGGACAGTAAGCCCACTACCATATTTTATGGATGGCACAGTAGCTTCATTAATTTGGTTGAACATCGTTTTCCTTTCATAAAACCATGTTGTTTTTACCCGATATATTTGAACTTACGAGCTTGCTGCTGTAACAAATTTAACAATAGCTTCTAAAAATTTCCCAATAACAAACTTAAACTAACTGGCCTGTAGTTTCCTGCTTTGTCTCGCTTTTTAAATAAAGGAGTTCGGTTCACTATTTTCTAATTGAGTGAAACCTCTAAATCTAAGAAAATTTGGGAAATTAAGATCAATGCATCATCTCACTAGCCATACTGTTTAAGATCTTAGGGTGAAGCACATCTGCACTTGGGCATTTGTTAGCCACAACTTTAAGAATTTATTCAGCACCACTTCCCTGGTAATTGTAATTTTGTTGAATTCCTCCTTTCATTCCATATTCTGATTTGCAGTTGTTACTTGTATCCTCTACAGTGAAGAACGATGCAGAATACTTGCTCAATTTAACATTCATCTGCTTATTTTTTCATTAGTTATTCCTCAGGATAACTTTTTCTATAAGAACAGCAGTTGTTTTTAAAATTCTGCTACATTCCTAGGTTGTTTCTTTAAATCACCTAGAATTAAATGAAGTTGCACCCTTGTGAAACAGTTTAGTATCCAGGGCCCAAGAAATTGATCAGGAAAATTATCATTTTATAATTTTGTTTAAAAACTTTTCTTAAAGTACTTGTCCCAACTTATTTTCAAAAGTACAAGCTCATACCGTTACGACAATTGTCCATCCTGGGCTTCCTCCAGTGTCACATGTGACCTTGGGAGTGGAAGGGGGAATTGAATTGGTTCATGACTGGAAGGTGTTGTCGTAGGTCACAAACAGCCCAGGTGCTTGACAAAGTGGTCTCTGAGCCTCTACTTGGCCCCACTGATATAGAGGAGGCCATATTGGGAGCAGCGAATATAGTAGGCCAGATTGAATGCTCAACCGCATCTCTTGCATTTCCCGCACCTCTGCCCTCTCATCCCTTCCCTGCAACAAAAACAAAGACGGTATCCCCCCTTGACCCCTCATATCACCCCACTAACCTCTGTAACCAATGCATCATTTTGTGTCACTTCCGCCTACAGTCCAACCCGACAACCAAAGATATATATTTCCTCCCCACCCCGATCTGCCTTCTGCAGGGACTGCTGTCTCTGCGACTCCCTTGTCCACTCCTCCACATCAGTAGCCCCAGCACATTTCCCTGCAACCGCAGGAAGTGCTGCACCTACCCAACACCTCCCTGTCACCTCCATTCAAGACACGAAACAAACCTGCCACATTAGACAGAGGTTCACCTGCACATCTGTCAATGAGGAGGAGCACCTCATTCCAAACTCCGGAGCCTACAGCCCAAAGGCCTAAATGTGGATTTTATCACTTTCAAAATCTACCCACCCCAGCCTCATGCCATGATCACCCCGATCCCGCCCCCCCCACTCCCCCAATCCCTGCCTCCTTGACCTGACACAGCCTGTCAATCTTCTATCCCACCTAACTGCTCTCCTCACTTCACTGACCAATCAGTGTTCAGCTGCACATATAAACAGGAAATTTCTGTTATACTCTATATGAATAGTGTGTTGATAGACTATTAGAGATTTTCAGGCTAATTATTTTTCTGCAGTATTTAACTGTAGTTTTATTGCATAATTGTGATTTTTGTGTAGTTTAATTGATTGCACTTTTCATGGAGAGCAAAGTGGAAAAATATTTTCTTTTCTGAATCATTCCTTACTTTACATATAGCAACATTTGAAATTATTGCTGATTTATCTCAATATTCTTGATTTACTCCATGCTGAAAGACATATGATTGGGAAATTTATATTATTGTGAATTTATTATGAATTATTAATATCTTAAAATTGAGGCTTAAAAGTGGTTCTACAGACACTAACTTCTTTATGGTGCTTCTTTTGGTCATAGAATTGAATATCATTCTGGAAAGCTAACCCTCAGAACAAGGTTTAAAGTGTTAGTTGTCCTGGGACAGTAATATGTTTCCCCTTGCATCTGCTACTTTGGACTTAATTGTCACTGAAAGTTTGATTATTTCAGGTGAAGGTAAGCGCCTCAATACTTCATAGTTTTCAAGAGAATCCGAAGACTTATCCTCCAGCTGACTCTGATTTGATTCATCAGTTGAATTGTGAAGTTGTATTTTATTTTGTGTGCAGCCTAATTTAGTTGAGTTATGTGGAATAGAATTTTTTTTTCTGTTTCTATTGATAGCTGGCCTAATGTGGTGAATACAAAATGAGATTAGGTACTCAGCCTGTAGAGACTTGATGCAGTTTTGATCCTGTTCAGTGGTTTGGAACAGGTCATCCCAGCACATTAATTCAGCACCATATGGAGCTTTCCATCATTCTGCAGGCTGTACAATAGCTGAGTTTACTATTTTCACCAGGAGTTGTCTTCATTCCTGGAAACTAACCAAGATTATCTTGTTCTATCTTTGGAAACATTTGTTATACATAAGACTTCAAATTCTTTACTACTTGTTCATTCGTGAGATGAGGGCATTGCTGGCCAGGGCAGCATTTATTGACCATCTCTAATTGCCTAGAGGGCAGTTCAAAGTCAACCATATTGCTATGATTGCAGAATCACATTTAGGCAGACCAGGTAAGGATGGCAGTTTCTTTCCCTAAAGGGCATTAATAAACCACGTGGGCTTTTCCAACAATTGCCAATGGATTCATGGTCATCGTTTAGACTCTTAATTCCAGATATTTTATTGAATTCAGATTCCACCAGGTGCTGTGGCAGTATTTGAACCCAGGTCTGTAGAATATAACTTGGTTCTCTAGATTGACATTGCCTCTCTTAATCGTGATTTGTATTTTGGTTAACGCGTTGCGTAAAATGTATCTGCGCCATCAAGTTTTGATTTTTAATGAGACTGATTTCTTATGTATGCAGCTGAATTAGGCGCCAAATCCTGAGTTGCTCTTTAAAAAAAGTGCACTATTTGAATTACTGTTGTTTGCAGTCGGTGTATTCTGCTACAGTTGTGTAAACTAGACAATTTGTGAATTAAAAGGATCCAGTAACAGTCAAGGAATGACTTGCAAGTTTAGGGCAGGACATAGAGAGATTTGGAGAGGAACTTGTTGCCGCTATGTCATGTTTAGTGCAAATCCTCATTATTCCTATGCTATGGATATGTTGGGAAAGGAGGATGCGAGACCTTAAAGTGATTTTGCGGCATAATTGTGAGGATAGCCTAATGTAATGTATAAGATCACAAACTAGTAGGAAGAGTATTGAGCAACAGATCTGCAAGAATTACAGAAAAGTGTAAATATAACTCAGATATAGACTGCGATAATGGTAGAGCAAGGGCAGCAAGAAACTTCCATTTGCATTTAGGAGAATTTCCTACAGCAGTGTGTGTCCCTTCCAATAGGAAAGCATACACTGCTGGACCTGGTTTTGAGTAAGATGTGAACCAAGTAAAAGCGTTAGTGGGGGAATCATCTGGGGGAACAGGGATCATAAAGTTTGGGATGACGGGGGAAAGAAAGGACTTTGGTCAATCTAGAGTAAGAGCAATCGCCTTTGCAAGTTGACTTCAATAAGGCAACAGAGCTGGGCCAGTTTAACTAAAAGTTTAGTTGAGAAGTAGAAGATGAACAATGCGCTACTTTTTTGAAGAATGGATGATGTAGATATTTCTGAATATGAAAAGGAAGGTAACACACAACAAATCCAGATCTTTCTAGCAAAGCAGATGGAAAATGAAGAAGTCGGTGTGCCAGTGGTGTGTCTCATAATGAATGTAGTTGAGAACCAAGCTAAGTGCAGATTGTGAGGGGGTGCGGTTGTGGTGGGGTGAGGAAACAAATTTGAGAAATTAAGAGGTTATGAAAAAAGACTAGCAGCTAATATAAAAAGGAAGTCCAAAAGTAAGCACATGAAAAAGAGGAACAGGGCATGCTGTGAAGCAAAAAGGCGAATGACTCTGAGGCAAGAGGCATGGCTGAGATGTTTAAATTGAAACTTTGCATCTTTCTTTGCCTATGAAGCAGATGCTGTTCAGGTCACAGCAACAAAGGAAAAAACTGTCACTTGAAAAGTTACAAACTGATGAGGTGGTTTTGAATACACCATCGAACTTTAAATATAAAATAACAATAAAACATCAGGATTGGTTAAGACACATAAAGTGATACTGAAGGAAATCAGTGGCAATGGCATAACCTATCAATTTTCCTTGAATTGAGGGATGGCGTTAGAAGATCGGAAGATAGCAAATGTTATGTCCTTGTTCCAAAAAGTGTTCTAAAGTTCAGGATTACAGATCAGTCAGTTTAACTTTGGGTAACATTAGAAACAATTATTTGGAAAACATTAATCATCATATGAAGAAAATTGGATTGTTTCAGAAGAGTCAGCATGAATTTGTTGAGGGAAAGTTGTGTTTAGTTGGTGCTTTTTTTAAAGAGACCGGGTTGATATGGTGTATATGGATGTCCAAAAAGGTGTCTGGTGTAGTGCCATAACAGACTTGGGGACTGTTCGAGATTATGGAACAAAAGGACAACAGTAACATGGATACAAGATTGGCTGAGAGATGGGAAACAGAATCGTGATTAATGGGTATTTTTCAGGTTGTGTAGTGAAGTTCCCCACTGGTCAATATTAGAACCTTTGCTTTTATTTTGAAAAACAGTAATGACCTAGACTCTGTATGTTGGGCAATTTTAAAGCTGATGGATGAGACACAAGTCATTTGTAAACTGAGAAGGACAGTGTAGAACTTCATAAAAGATATTGATATATTGGTGTAGTGGCCAGATAGGTGGCACATGTTCAGTACAAAGACATGCAAGGTATGCACTTTGGTACAAAAAGCACCAAGACAGAATAAAATTAAAGGCATTATCCAAAAGGGTGTGCAAGAGCTGAGAGACCCGGATGTAGATATTCGTTGAAGTCATTAGAAGTGACAGAATAGGTGGAGAGAGCAGTTAATATAGCATACAATAGTCTAAGCTTCATAAACAGAGGCACAGAGAAGAAAAGAACAAATGGGTTATGAGGAACTTAATAAGATACTGGTCTGATGTAACTGAAGTATGTGTACGTTCTGAGTGCCACATCAGAGGAAGGATCTTAATTCATTGGAGAGAGAGAGCAGTTAATGTTTAGGAGAATAGTTCCAGGGATGATCCATGTCAGTTATGAGGCAAGATTGGAGAAGTTGAGACTGTTTCTCTTGGAGGGGAGATTTGATAATAGTTGTCAGGATCAGAAGGGGTCTGAACAGAGTGAATAAGGAGAAACAGTCAAATGGCTTGAGAACCAGAGGGCACAGTTTTAGTTAATAAAGTGTGAAGCTGGATGAACACAGCAGGCTACGCAGCATCTCAGGAGCACAAAAGCTGATGTTTTGGGCCTAGACCCTTCATCAGAGAGCTTTAGTGTTTTGCTAATGTGAGCTGCGAGAAAAATATACAACTTTCATGCAATAAGTTGTTAGGGTATAGCAATCATTGTTTGGAAATGTGAAGCCATTTTCAATTCAAGAAGGTATTGCACGATTATTGAAATTGATGCAGTGTTAAGGATTACAGGGAAAAGGTAGGAGATTGTTCCCAAGTTAAAATGCTCAGCAAGTTGCTGCAAAAATGATGGGTTGAATGGCCTCCTTCTGCATCACAAGTTCTGTGATATGTGCTTTAGAAAGGACGTTATTTGGAGCAATAAGACTGAAAGTGGCAGCACGGGTGTCAAAGAAGCTTGAGGTGCTGATTGACATCACAGTCTGAATACTTCTGAAGATCCTGCTAATATCATCACCAGGATGTTGCCTGAAGCACGGCATAGAGTGAAACCTGTAGTCCTGAAACCAGATGTACTAGAGAGCCCAATTTTGAATCTTGCCACCAGCATAAAAGATGAACATTTTATAAATAACACTTGAGAAATTAGAATTGGGTTTACCTATACACTGACAAACCAAATGTTGTTAACTCATTGAAGTTCAAATGTATTAAATGAGGAGTATGTAAGGACTACAAACATTTTTTACAAAACCTTTTAAAGGCTATCATTGCAATGGTTCATGATTTTTGTCATTGAAGTATTACTTCCTACAAAGAAAAATGCAGATGGTATTTCAACCACTCAGGGCATTGTGATTAACTATTTTCTGTATGTTGCAATCCCCTTGATTTTTAACCTTTGTATTTGTTCAGTTAAAGTTTAAACAAAACATCAGGTTGAACTAAAAAATGAATGACAGATCATTGTTCAGAATCTTAGAACTTACTCATTGATGAGCTATTGAGTGAAGTGGTACGAAGTAAAAGTAAATTTGAAATCATTTAATTGCTCAAGAGGACAGAGATAGAGACGTAGATTTATGTAGCATCTTTCCAGATTGAAATGTTGTCAGAAATACTTCAGAGTCAGTGAATTACTTGCACACTTCCCTTTCATGTTTCTGCAGTTTCTTTTCATAATTATGACAGTTTATTTGATATCTTCACCATTCTGGTACTTTTCAACATATAATAGACCTGTTCATCTTTTTGGAGTTTTTCTATTTCTGCACATGCAGCCAACATTTTATATTGTCAAACACTCTAAACCAGATGATATTCTATCATTGGAGGATTTAAAATAGTAACTGTTGGGGAGGTGGGATGGGGTGGTGAAGGGTACACGGTCTGGGAGGAATGTTGGTGGTGAAGGGACCCAGGGAGATAGTGAGGAAGGAGATCAGTCTGAGAGTGGTACTGTTGGGAAAAGGGGCAAGTCAAACAGTCAAGGCAGGAACAAAGCAGAGGCTGAGGTAGCACAAGTTAAAATAAACTGCAATGCAGTTTATTTCAATGCAAGAGGCTTTACGGGTAAGGCAGATGAAATCAGGGCATAATTGGGAACATAGGTCTGGGATACCATAGCAAATACAGCGATGTGGCTCAGGGATGTTCAGGACTTGCAGTTTATGTTCCAGGGTATAGATGCTATAGCAACGCTAGAAAGGGGGGCAAGAGAGTATGTGGGGGTGGGGTGGGGTGGCTTTTTTTAAATCAGGGAAAACATTATGGCTGTACTTAGGGAGGATATTCATGGAAGTACATCCTAGGAAGTAGTTTGTGTAGAACTGAGAAATCAGAAAGGGATCACCTTTTATGGGGATTGTACTATAGACCCTCCCCAACCCCCCAATAGTTATTGGGAAATTGAGAAAGAAATTTGTGAAGAGATATCAGTTATCTGTAAGAATAATAGGATGATTATGCTAGGGGATTTTAACTTCCCAAACACAGACTGAGAAGGCCATAGTGTTAAGGGTTTGGATGGAGTGGAATTTGAGTGTACAATGAAATGTTCTGATTCAGTACATGTATGTACCTACCAGAGAAGGTGCAAAGTTTTTACCTACTCTTGGGAAGTAAGGTAGGGCTAGTGACTGAGGTGTCAGTGGGAGCACTTTGGGGCCAGTGACCATAATTCTATTTGCTTTAAAATGGTGATAGAAAAGGATAAGACTGGAACTAAAAGTTAAAGTTCTGAATTAGAGGAATGCATATTTTGACTGTATTAGGCAGGAACTTTGAAATGTTGATTGGGGGTGAATGTTCACCAGTAGGGACAGCTGGAAAATTGCAAGCCTTCAAAAATGGGATAACAAGAGTCCAGAGACTATGTATTCATGTTGGGGTGAGGGGCAAGGCTGATGGGTGTAGGCAATGCTCAGTGACTAGAGAAATTGAAGTTTTGGTTAAGGATAAGAAGGAAGCATATAGACAGTAGAGATTGTGAATCCCCTGAAGAGTGTAAAGGCAGTAGGAGTATAATTAACAGGGAAATCAGGAGGGTAAAAAGGGGGCATGAGATTGCTTAGGCAAATAAGGTTAAGGAGAATCCAAAGGGATTCTACAAATACATTAAGGACAAAAGGGTAAGTAGGAAGAGAATAGTGCACCTTAAAGGTCAGCAAGGCCACCTATGTGCAGAACTGCAGGAGATGGGGGAGATGCTGAGTATTGCATCAGTATTTACTGTGCAGAAAGATCAGGAAGATCAAGAATGTGGGGAAATAAATAACAACATCTTGAAAATTGTCCGTATTACAAAGGAGGTGGTGCCAAATGTCTTAAAATGCATCAAAGGTGGATAAATTCCTGGGACCTGATCAGGTATATGCTAGAACTCTGAGAAGCTGGGGAAGTAATTGCTGGGCCCCTTGCTGAGATATTTGTATCATTGATAGCCACAGGTGAGGTGCTAGAAGATTGGAGATTGGCTGACATGGTGCCACGATTTAAGAAAAGTGGCAAGGAAACGCCAGGGAACTATAGACCAGTGAGGCTGACATCAGTGGTGGGCAAGTAGTTGGAGAGAATCAGAGGGACAGGATTTGCGTGTATTCGGAAAGATGGGGACTGATTAGGGATAGTCAACATGTTTGTGTGTGGGAAATTGTGTCTCACTATCTTAATTCAGTTTTTTGAAGAAGTAGCAAAGAGGATTGATGAGGGCAGAGCGGAGGACGTGATCTATATGGACATACAGTAAGGCGTTTGACAAGGTTCCTTGTGGTAGACTGGCTCGTAGGATGAGATCACATGTAACACAGGGAGAACTAGACATTTGGATACAGAACTACTTTGAAGGTTGAAGACAGAGGGTGGTGATGTCAGGTTGCTCTTCAAACTGGAAACCTGTGACCAATGGTGTGCCACATTGATTGATGTTGAGTCTGCTGCTTTTCGTCATTTATATGTATGATTCGGGTGTGAAAAAAGAAGGAATGGCCAATAAGTTTGCAGATGACTCCAAAATTGGAGGTGCAACGGAAAGCGAAGAAAGTTGCCTCCGAGTACAATGGGATCTTAATTGGATGGGTCAATGGGCTGAGGAGTGGTAGATGGATTTTAATTTGGATAAATGTGAGGTGTTGCATTTTGGAAAGGTAAAATCAGGGCAGGACTTGTACACTGATGAGGGCCTGGCAATGTTGCTGAACAAAGAGACCTTGGAGTGCAAGTTCACCGTTCCTTGAAAGTGCAGTCACAGGTAGATGGTATAGTGAAGGTGGTGTTTGGTATGCTTGCCTTTATTGGTCAGTGGATTGAATAAATGGTCATGTTGCAGTTGTACAGGACATTGGTTAGGCCACCTTTGGAATACTGCATGCAATTCTCATCTCCCCACTATATGAAGAAGTTGTGAAACTTGAAAGGGTTCGTAAAAGATTTACAAGGATGTTGCCAAGATTGGAAGGTTTGTGCTATAAGCAGAAGCTGAATAGGCTTGGGCGATTTTTCTCTGGAGCTTCAGAGGCTGAGGGGTGACTTTATAGAGGTTTATAAAATCATGAGGGGCATGCATCGGGTGAATAGCCAAGATTGATCTTCCTGGGATGAGTGTGCCCAAAACTAGAGGGTAAATGTTTAAGTTGAGAGGGGAATGATATAACAGGGACGTCAGGGCAACTTTTTCATGCAGAGGCTGGTACGTGTATGCAATGAGCCGCCAGGGAAAGTGTGGAGACTGATATCATAAGATTTAGAAGGCATCTTGTTGGGTATATGAATAGGTACAGTTTAGAGGAATATGGGCCGACATTAATTTTGGATATTTGGTCAGCATGGACGGGTTGTACCAAAAGGGTCTGTTTCTGTGCTGAACAACTCTGACTCCATTGTAAGAGCCTTGTTAAAAAGTTCAGATTAGTATAAATAGTTTCTGTATGGATTTAGTGAAGGGTGCTGTCAAATATGGGAATGTTGAGATACCATAGAACATAGAATAATACAGCGCAGAACAGGCCCTTTGGCCCTCGATGTTGCGCTGACCTATAAACTAATCTAAGCCCCTCCCCCGACACTATCCCATCCTCATCCATATGCTTATCCAAGGACTGTTTAAATGCCCCTAATGTGGCTGCGTTAACTACATTGTTCCACACCCTTACCACTCCGAGTAAAGAACCTGCCTCTGACATCTGTCTTAAATCTATCACCCCTCAATTTGTAGCTATTGCCCCCTTGTACAAGCTGAAGTCATCATGCTCGAAAAGGCCCTCACTGTCCACCCTTTCTAATCCTCCAATCATCTTGTATGTCTCTATTAGATCCCCTCTTAGTCTCCTTCTCTCCAATGAGGACAGACCCAAGTCCCTCAGCCTTTATTCATCGGGCCTTCACTCCAGTCCAGGTAGCATCCTGGTAAATCTCCTCTGCACCTTTTCCAATGCTTCCACATCCTTCCTGTAATGGGGCGACCAGAACTGCATGCAATATTCCAAATGAGGCTGCATTAGCATTTTGTACAGTTGCAGCATGACATCACGGCTCCAGAGCACAATCCCTCTACCAATAAAACCTAACACACCGTAAGCCTTTTTAATAGCACTATCAACCTGGGAGGCAACTTTCAGGGATCTATGTACATGGATACCAAGATTCCTCGGCACATCCACACTACCAAGAATCTTTCCATTGACCCAGTATTCTGCCTTCCTATTATTCTTCCCAAGGTGAAACACCTCTTATTTATCCGCATTGAACTCCATCTGCTGCCTTTCAGGCCAATTCTGCAGTTTATCCAAGCCTCCCTGCAATCTGCAACATTCTTCCATACTGTCCACCACTCCACCGACTTTCGCGTCATTTGCAAACTTACTAACCCATCCACCTACGCCTGTGTCCAAGTCATTTATAAAAATGACAAACAGCAGTGGTTCCAAAACAAACCCCTGTGGCACACTACTAGTAACCGGACTCCAGGCTGAATATTTTCCATCAACCACCACTCGTTGCCTTCTGACAGAAAGCCAGTTTCTAATCTAAACTGCTAAATCTCCCTCAATCCCGTGCCTCTGTAATTTCCCCAGTAGCCTACCATGTGGAACTTTATCAAAGGCTTTACTGAAGTCCATGTACACCACATCGACTGTCCTACCCTCATCCACGTGCTTGGTCACCTTCTCAAAAAACTCAATGAGGTTTGTGAGACACGACCTGCCCTTGACGAATCCATGCTGACTATCTCCAATCAAATTGTTGCTTGCTCGATGTTTATAAATCCTATCTCTTATAATCCTTTCCAAAACTTTCACTACAACAGAGGTAAGGCTCACAGGTCTATAAGTACCTGGGTCATCCCTACTGCCCTTCTTGAACAAGGGCACAACATTTGCAATCCTCCAGTCCTCTGGTACTAAACCTCTAGATAATGAGGACTCAAAGATCAAGGCCAAAGGCTCTGCCACCACCTCCTTAGCTTCCCAGAGAATCCATGGAAAAATCCCATCCGGCCCAGGGGATTTATCTTCCTTCACACCTTCTAGAATTGATAACACCACCTCCTTCGCAACCTCAATCCTTTCAATTCTAGTAGCCCGGAACTCGGTCGTCTCCTCTACAATATTCTCCTGTTCCTCAGTGAAAACAGATGAGAAGTAATCATGTAGCATCTCTCTGATCTCCACAGGGTCCACACACAACTTCTCACTTCTGTCTTTGACTGGCCCTATTCCTACCCTAGTCATCCTCTTATTCCTCACAGCTTTAGAAAGATTTAGGTTTCTCCTTTATTCTACCTGCTAATGTCTGCTCATGTCACCTCCTTGCTCTTTTTAACTCGCTCTTTAAATCCTTCCTAGCTAATCTATAACTCTCCATTGCCTCATCTGAACATTCTCGTCTCGTCATCACATCAGCCTTCCTCTTCCGCTTAACGAGAGATACAATTTCTTTAGTAAACTACAGTTCCCTTACCTTATCGCTTCCTCCCTGCCTGACAGGGACTTACCTATCAAGGACACGCAATATCTGTTCCTTAAACCGGCTCCACATTTCAATTGTCCCCATCCCCTGCATTTTGCTAACCCATTCTATGCCTCCTAAGTCTTGCCTGATTGCATTTATAATTGCCCTTCCCCCATCTATAACTCTTGCTCTGTGGCATGTTCCTATCCCTTTCCATCGCTAAACTAAACGTAACCGAATTATGGCCACTCTCTCCAAAGTGCTCACCTACCACTAAATCAAACGCTTGGCCTGGTACATTACCAAGTACCAGGTCCAGTGTGGCCTCCTTTCTTGTCGCCCCTTCGACATACTGTGTCAGGAAATCCTCCTGCACACTGGACAAAAATTGATCCATTGTACGTACTAGAGTTATAGCATTTCTAGTCAATGTTAGGGAAGTTAAAGTCTCCTGTAATGACCACCCTGTTCCTTTTACCCTTGCCCAGAATAGTTTTGCCAATCCTCTCCTCTACATCCCTGGAACTTTGCGGAGGCCTATTTTAAAAAAAAACTCCCAGCAGTGTTACCTCTCCTCCTGTTTCTGACCTCAGCCCATACCAACTCAGTAGACGAGTCCTCATCAAAAGTTCTTTCAGCCTCCATTATGCTGTCCTTGATTAACAAAGCCACACCTCCCCCTATTTTACCACCTTCCCTGATCTTAATGAAAGATCTAAACCCTGGAACCTGCAACATCCATTCCTGACCCTGTTCTGTCCATGTCTCTGAAATGGCCACAACATCGAAGTCCCAGGTATCCCATCATGGAAGTATTTTCACAATGACCCACAGTTGGCAGCCATTCAGCCCAACCCATCTACACTGGCTGCCCCTTTGCTCACCTCAGCCCCATCCATTATTTCTTTTTAAATAACACTGGAAGTTCCTTTTGAATGCCTTTATTGATCCTAACTGCATTGCACATTCAGGCAGTATGTTCCAGATCTTTAACCACTCTCAATACTAGTCATGTTAGCCCTCATGCACTCATGTTCGTCCTCATGTAATTTCTACTTTTGGCACTTATTTTACATCTGTTCCCTCTTACTCTTGATCCTTTCCTGAATGGGAACAGTTTGTCTCTCCTTTGTCCAAACCCCTCACTATTTTAAATAAATTCATCAAGTCCCTCTTGGTCTTCTCCATTTTAAAAAAATGTCACCTCTCCTATCAATCTTTATAACTACTGTTCCTAATCACTGAAACCATGCTCAAATCTTTCCTGCCCTTCCTCCAAGGGCTTCACATCTTTTCTGAAATTTCTATGTTGCTCATGTCCTGTATCTTGTCTACTATGTGACACTGATTTGATTTCTTTTGGAAGTCTGTGCATATAACATTACCTTATCAGCCCTGTCTGTTCAGCAATTGAGTTTAAGTACAATTTTTCTGGAAAGTCCGTGGTGGCTTTGTCAGTTTTTTTCCCCTCATTGATTCTTCAGAGAATAATTGTAATCTTTGATCGTGCTGTCTGTCCTAAGTAATCTTCCCTATTGCAGTGCTTTGAAGCGTTGCACTAATAACTTGTAGCTCAGTGTGTTTCTCACAAGGGAACCCACAATCAGGAGACACTTTTCATGAATCATTAATTTGTGGCAAATTTTCACTTGCGATGACATTGTACATCAAGTAAGCAGTATGTTCTGCAGGGTATTCTTCTTGTTACAATGAGGTGTCTACTCTGTCAACTTATTGCGAACTACCTAAAATTTGTACTTTACTATGAAAACATGGAATCGTGTTTGAATGGGGTACAAATAAAGATTTGTATGTTTTGTATTTGAAATAAGGCTACATTGCTACATACATTTAAAATTAGTAATCTATTCTATAATGTTTATTTTTCTATTTCAGCTGTCATATCCCGAGCACAAGAAGGCCCAGGTGAAATGGGAAAAGCAGTCCTTATTCCAAGGGAAGATCAAGAGAAAATGAGGGACTTGTTCAAAATCAACCAGTTTAATCTCATGGCCAGTGACATGATTGCATTCAATAGAACTCTACCAGATGTGAGATTGGAAGGGTAAATTTCTTCTGATTTTGAATGTGTTGTTGTTTGGACTGCAGAAAACAAATCTGAATTTAACTTCTGTTCCACTTTGGGGTACCCTTGCGTTCATCTTTATATCGATGTCAACTTCTGTTTAGCCTCTTACGCATGAAAACCCAATTAACATTACTTGGTTGAAACTGGTACAGAGAAGGGAAATGTTGCTTGATAGCTCAAGTTTTTTTTATTCCTTTTGAGTCATTAACTATTTAGTTAAGGTTTATTTATGTATGATGGTGTCAAGTGCTTACAGTTTCTGCTGTTGATGCTCAAAAGGTTGATTTGTCACTTTCAAAGCAGCACTTTTTAAGAGAGTTAATGGCTAACTTTTAAAGCTTTTTCATTCGTCATTATTACTATAAGGTTCATTGGTGTTATACAGAGTAAAGTAGGTCAATGGGCTTAGAAGACCTTTGAGTTGGCATGGAGTTGAGGGGCTGTTGGGGCTGCGTGGCAGCTGAGACTAGTCTGAGTCTGGAAGAATATGTGGCATCGTTGGAGAATGTTGGAACAGCATTAATAGTGTAGCAGGTCATTGGGAATAATTGGAGTGAGTAGGTTGGCATGATGATTTGAGGGACCATTGTGTGGAGTGGCATATATTGGCATGGCTTGCTATTGATATGATGTGGAAAGCTGATTGAGGAGGGTGAAGAGGCTTATGGAAAGAAGACTAGAGAGTTTGTACTTTTGGGGGAGGAAAAAAAATCAGCTGAGTGAAGTACTGGAGAATCAAGGCAGGTCGTATAACCAGTCCTTCACTCTTCAGCGCTGGTAGCTGCTTCTACTGTGTCTTGAGGTTAAGGCCAGAATCTATCCTCTATTCATGGAAATTTCTCAAATTGATTTACCAAAATCTGATTAAATCTTACTTTTATTTGTAAATGCATCAACGTATAATTACATGCTCATCAAGTCATCCAGGGAAGGACACTTTCTCACATCTTTTTGGCATCTGCTTCTCTTGATCATCCAGAGATCAGGTATGATCAGTGTTCCAGCCACCTTATACTTTTAAAGAGTCCTTTCGTATTGTCTTTCAGTTTTTTGTTACAATCAATTCCATCTGTTTCTGTTTCCATTATTACAAGCATAGATTTAAAGTCTAGAATAGGAATTAATCTTTTGTGCACTCATTTTTCAGGCAGTAAAATGAGACATGTTTTACCAGTTATACAGATTTTGCACTGAGAATTTTCAGGCAAACTAGGTAGGTTCCTTTAAATAGACCTTGTTTGCATATGCTCAGACTTGTTTGGGCACCCGTCAGCAAAATGAAATTGTAAGGATCAGAGAGTACAGTATGTAGTGTTTTCAAGTATGCTCCGCCCTGTTCTTGGTGTGAGAAATCCATCCTATTTACTATCAAAAACTAAGGTGTCTTTTTGAGAGCACCTTTCAGTGCAGTTTGAAATAGCAGAAGTGCTTCTTCCAATTCCTGAGATGTAAGGACTGCTGGCAGCTCATGATTGTACTTCACCACACTATTGTGCTGTTGAAACTCTTGCTGCCAAGCCAGTCAGTCCAACAGTCCAAATTAGACTGCCACTAATGGGAAACTGAGTCATGAAGATGTGATAAGTGTGGGAAGTTTGCTTTATTGTTGTTCTGAAACCTGGTTCTGAAATGACCCAACATGAATTTCAAATTGCAGTGTCAAGTTATCATGTTAGTGTTATCTCTATGAGAGATCTGTTAGATATTGAAGTAGCAAAAGCAAGTTACGAGATATAAGAATTATATATAGTATTATATATCGTAATATAAGCATTTTTGTCATATAGTTGAATATCATGGATGAAAGATTCATCTGTGTAGCATTGCTTCTAACAAATCAGTGGAGAGTGCTGTGCGGGTAACAACCAGGTGCTGCCCGCTTATGGCAGTTGAGGTAAGTGTTTATGTGCCATCCTGCAAACTGACTTTTCCTTCGTGTATTTTTCTGCCCAGGAAGTTGTTTCATTTCCGAAATGGTGATTGTGATAATCCATCTAGATAATAAAACCCATCAAAATGCTAGACAACAAAATGTGAGGCTGGATGAACACAGCAGGCCAAGCAGCATCTCAGGAGCACAAAAGCTGACGTTTCGGGCCTAGACCCTTCATCAGAGAGGGGGATGGGGTGAGGGTTCTGGAATAAATAGGATCAATAGCATCAAAATGCTATTGTTTTCTACTTGCTTGGAGAAAGACAGAAATGTAGTTTGTGCCAATTTTATAGCACTTTCTCCATTATATTTTACAGGTGTTGATTTTTCCAATGAACTGTGAAATTTAATGTAATAACATCCTTTTATTGTCTTAATCTACATATTAAAATTTAATTGAAGTTGAGTAATAGTGTATTTTATATATGCTTGACCATTTATTAACCCTGATTTTCCACAGTTGACCAACAATTTTTTATTGAATATAGAATATTTATTGATCATTACTTCAGTTATGATGTGTATATTAGCCATCTCACAAAGTATAAATTCAGGATCACCATGTGCTTATTGCTGTACCTTGGCTTCATTAGTTTTTAAGTTGTGTTCCTTACAATCTGTAAGTAATATACTTATTTCCCATTGCATTGCTTATTTCAGTACCTGTTCCACACATCTATCAGTTGGTATTAAACAATCATTCAACGCTTCGTAAACCAAAAGTTCCATGCTTATTTGTCCTAATGGTTTTCTGGGTTTAATTATTTACTGAATACAAATGTACAGGATATTACATACTTGCTACTTCATGAAGTTTAATCTGACATATGAAAGATTTCCTACAAAAATAAGATGTGGACATGATTACCTTCATTGCCTTTCAGAGATTTATTGGGTGTGATATTGAGTTATGTAGTGCCACTTTTGATAGCCCTGTTGAAGTTGACATTATTGTTACACATCTCTGCTGAGATGAGTAACATTATAAATAGGCTTTTATCTTAAAGCTGCTAGTGAGATCACAATTGTTACGGCACAGAAGGAAACCGTTTGTTTGGCCCATTATGCCTACAAATGCTCTGAGCATTATGATCTTGTGCCATTCATCAATATTTGCCCCAAATTCAGCATATTGTGTGCATTTAAATAATCAACTACCCTTTAAATGCATTAGTTGAAACTGAAAGAATGATATAGCAAAAATTCATGTTTTACTGTGACAAACGACTGTAAAACATTTTTGATGAAACATTACTTTAGTTAGCAACTTGTACTTAGTATTTACCATTTAGTGATGGGGTTAATAAGAGCCACAGTCAGTGTGGGACCATAGCATTGTGAGTTGAAGGCCAAATGTGTTGCTGACAACTATTGGAAAAAACTGGAAATTCAGTGCAAAGGAATGCAGAAGGTGCTTAAACGCCAGTCTGCTGCAAGAAGTAAACTCTCCAGAGTACAGTGTGAGTGGAAGAGAATAAAAGATATGAATTGAGAGATTGACCTGCATGGAGACTAATGGTGGTGTGATGTCTCAAATCATAATGTGACGTGAGAGCAGATAAGTGATTAGGAAGCAAGCTTGGTGAATTCTTCTTTGACTTTAAAGTAAAAGGAAGGTCTTCAGTTTGTGTTTAGGTTTATACTTTTTTCTTAAAAATAACTGCTTAAGTATTAGATTGGTGCTTGTGATTTTTTTTCTAGTTTATAAAAACACAAGTGAAGTGCAAAGAAAAGGAAATCTTGAGTAATTGATTTAAGTTAAATTAAATATGATAGACATAGCAGGATCTGTGTGTTATTATTGCAACATGGGGAAGCTGCTGGATACCAATGTGATCCTTAGCAAACACATCTGTAATAAGTGTTTACAATTTGAGGAACTTTGGATCTGAGTTGGGAGCTGGAGTCTGAACCAGAGACATCAGAAGAGGAAAGTTACCTGGACACTTTGACCCAGAGGGCAGTCATACCCTCCAGACTTGGTAATTCAAAATTAAGCTGATGAGGGATTGATGGATGTGACTACAGTGAGGCAGCTATGAGGATGCAGGAGTTACAGTGGAGAGCCTTGGCCCCTGCAATTGCCCTACAGCCCTGAGGTTTAAGCCCCAGGTCAAGGTAAGAACTTGGAGAGGGAGGTATCCAATAGTTATTATCCACATTAGTGCATAGGATATTGGTGTGACCAGAAAGGGTGCTTTGCTGAAATACTTTGAATAGTTAAGAGCTAACTTCACAAGCAGAACTTCCAAGGCAATAATCTCTTGATTGCTTGCTGATCCATGGGCCATTCATAAAGTCAGGAGGTATGGGATACAGGGTGATTTGGCTGTCTGGATTCAGAATTGGTTGGCTGACAGGAGGCAGAGAGTGGTTGTAGATGGTAAGTGTTCTGCCTGGAGGTCAGTGCTGAGTGGTGTCCTGCAGGGTTCTGTTCTTGGGCCTCTGCTCTTTGTAGTTTTTATAAATGACTTGGATGAGGAGGTTGAGGGGTGGGTTAGTATGTTGCTGATGACACAAAGGTTGGAGGTGCCGTTGATAGTATCGAGGGCTATTGCAGGCTTCAGCGAGACATTGACAGAATGCAGAGCTGGGCTGAGAAATGGCAGATGGAGTTCAACCTGGATAAATGTGAAGTGATGCATTTTGGAAGGTCGAACTTAAATGCTGAATATAGGATTAAAGGCAGGATTCTCGGCAGTGTGGAAGAACAGTGGGATCTTTGTGTTCGAGTGCATAGCTCCCTCAAAGTTGCCACCCAAGTGGATAAGGTTGTTAAGAAAGCATATGGTGTTTTGGCTTTCATTACCAGGGGAATTGAGTTTAAGAGCCGCGAGGTTATGTTGCAGCTCTACAAAACCCTAGTGAGACCACACTTGGAATATTGTGTCCAGTTCTTGTCGCCCTATTATAGGAAAGGTATGGAGGCTTTGGAGAGGGTGCAAAGGAGGTTTACCAGGATGCTGCCTGGACTGGAGGGCTTGTCTTATGAGGAGAGGTTGACTGAGCTCGGACTTTTCTCTCTGGAGAGAAGGAGGAAGAGAGGTGACCTGATCGAGGTGTACAAGGTAATGAGAGGCATGGATAGAGTTGATAGCCAGAGACTTTACCCCAGGGCAGGATTGACTGCCATGAGGGGTCATAGTTTTAAGGTGTTAGGAGAAAGGTATAGAGGAGACGTCAGAGGTAGATTCTTCACCCAGAGAGTTGAGCGCTTGGAGTAGTTTGCCAGTGGAAGTCATGGAAACGGAGTCATTAGTGACATTTAAGCGACTGCTGGACGTGCACATGGACAGCAGTGAATTGAGGGGAATGTAGGTTAGGTTATTTTACTTTTGAATTAGGATTATTCCACGGCACAACATCGTGGGCCGAAAGGCCTGTACTGTGCTGTACTTTTCTGTGTTCTATGTTCTAACTGCCATAAGATAAACAAAATCAAGGAAGTAAATGCATGGCTAAAAGATTGCTGTGGGTGGAATGGGTTTCAGTTTATGGGCACTGACACTAGTACTGGTATAGAAGGAAGCTGTTCTGGTGGGATGGGCTTCACTTGAATTGTGCTGGGACCAGTGTCCTGGCAAATCAAATAACTAGGGCTATAAAAAGAGCTTTAAGTTATAACATTGGAAAGGGGAAATGTAGCTTACAAAGCAAGATGATATGGTAACATTATGCAGCAGTTATTGGGACACCAATAACCAAAGTTGGACAAGAAGGGACGTAATTTACAAACATAGAAAAACAGCAATACGGTCAAAAGCAGAAAAGAATTTGTAAAAAGGCAAAATTAATAGTTGTTTACTTGAATGTGAGTAGTCACTAGAACAAAAATGAACCATTATCTCTACAACTACAGGTTAATAGATGTGATCTTATACCTATTCTAAGAGATATTTGCAGGCATGACAGGCAGGAAGGAAAGTGTGGTAGCATTGTTGGTATGAGGCAGACTAAGTATGATGGCAAAGATTGATCTTGTCTGAAGATGCAGAATTCAAATGTTGGAGGTAGAATTAGAAAAGGAATGAAGGTGTTGGTAGAAATCGGCTGTAGGCCACTTAAAAGTAGCTACGTAGGGAGACAGAATAATCGGGAGATACTGAACGCATCTACAAAGGCAGGACATTAATAATGATTTACTTTAATTTTAATAGATTAGGATAGTCAGATCGGCAGAGGAAGGCATGAGGAAATATTCAATGTATGTGGGACAATTAGTTTGAGGTGTTACGCACGTTGGCTGGAAGAAGAGGTATTGGATATTAAATGTAGACAGGGTGCAGCAAGCTATGACACAGAAGGGATTTGGAATCCTCCCCCAAGTTCAGGTAGTAGAAAAAAACAAATGGAATGTTGGCCTTTATTTCAAAGGGAATGGAATGTAAATGTAGGGAGGTTTCGATAAAACTGTGCAAGAAATTTGCCAGAACACAGCTGGAATACTGTGAACAGTTTTATTTTTGTCCTCTTATTTAAAGAAATATATGTTGGCATTGGATGCATTCCAGAGAAGTTTCACTTGGCTGACACCATAATGTGGAGAGACTGTCTGTCTCAAGGAGAGGCTGCGTGGATTGGGCCTGTATTCAAGAATTTTGAATGAGAGGTGACTTTATTGAAATATGACATTTGTGGGAAAGTTGACCGCATAGATGTGGAAAGATTGGTTGACACATGGGATAGCTTAGGACCAAAGGGCATACTGTTAGAATAAGGAGGTCACATATTTAAAATGGACGTAAGGAATTTTGTCTGAGTACTGAATCTGCGGAATTCTTAATTACCGAGCTGTTGTCGCTCGATCTTTTGAGTATATTCAAGGGTGAGTTAGATCTTGAATCAGTAAATAAACTAAGAGTTATGGAGAAAAGGCAGGAAAGTAGAGTTGAGGATCATCAGATAAGCCATTATCTCATTGAACCACAGAGCAGACTTGACAGGCTGAATGACCTACTTCTGCTTCTAAGTCTAAGGGCCTTTATAGTTTGCCTCTTATATTCACAACAGATTGAATTGCCCACAGAATTAGTTGTTCTAACAGTCCACAGTTGTTCAAACCCTCCAATAGTTACTATATCCCTATTTCACCAAATAGCAATGAATGTTTTCTGGCACTTTCTCAGTTTTTTTGGAGAGTATCTTACCACAATCAAGAAAACTACTTTCACTGATTCTTCTGGTCAGGCCAAAGTATATCTGGAGTCCTTAGAAAGCGGTGTCCCCTTGACTAGAGACTATCTTACACTTGTAACAATGTGAAAAAATTGCATTTCTACAAGTTATCATTGGAAATGTAACTTCCATTCACCTTTAAATGATTGCAGCTTTTACAACACAAGTATTGACAACTTTTAACACCTTTCTGGGACTTTCAGAGTCTGAGTCGAACTGTTGTAAACTGCTGCGTTGTCTTCAAGTGTAAATATTTTGCCCTTCCTTTTGAGTTCTAACATTTAAGGCATCCAAGTCTGGTGTTGAGCCAATTTCAGAATAGATCTCTTTCATTTATCTTAAATTTAAGGACATAATCCCAAAACACAAGTGTTTCATATGTGATAACTATAATATCACTTTTAATTAGGCATGATGCATCACTTGCTGCCTCTGTTTGGCGCGCATGATACTGCTGAGTTGGAATGATGTATGTTGGTACATTCTCTGTGGCTTTTGAATGGGCACTATCATGATTTCAGTGACCTGAATGGGCTCGTGCAATGCCATGATGCCAGGTTTGTCATCACACATGCAGATTGTACTTTTTAAGACTCCTGAAACAGCAAACTTTATTAAGCAAGGTGGACCCAGTTGGGGAGCTATATATATGCCTATTAAGTATGTTCACTTGAATTGCTTTTGAGGTCCCTTTGCTAAGGCTATACTTATGGAAGCTCTGCTCTAAGTTGGATAAATGTTTTTGCATTTGTGAGCAGAAGAAACACTAGTGCCTTACATAAATAATGGAGCATTTTGATAGCTGCATGTAGTTAAATATTTTGCAGAGCAACTATCTAGGACATGATGAATTAGAAGGGAGGTCTTTGCATAGAAAGTTCAATCCAGGAGCATAGTTTCTACTTGGCCATGAGTCAACAGTAGACCCAGAAAAGTTTAAAATTCAAGTAGAACATTACCATAAAGTTGTGCCACATCCTTTCCATTGATCTACAGGTTTGAAGAGGAGCGATGACCATCCTCGCCATGACAGTGGATGTCATGGTCACCCTAATGTTGTCTGAATGGACCCTTCCAGGTAAGAGCAGGTGATGAGTAACATTGCAGTTCATGATGCATCGACGCAAAAAGAGATCAGAGCCATGACATGAAGAGAGGACTTCCTCCTCTTCTCCCTGAGGATGGAACATAAAGTTGAAAAGTCATGTGGTTCTTTCAGGATCGTGGACTGCTCAGTGGTGCATCAAATTCATACAAATGACTTAGTGTGGAGCGGTACAAGAACTGTAAGAGAAACCATTCTCTGTAAATATGCATTTGGTATTGTAACAAAAGAGAGGTCGACCCCCCCACCTCCGACAACTAAAACTGAAACACCCAGAGAAGCTCACCTTGCCTCTCAAACTATGAAAGGAAGTGTGAAAATCTCAACCCCCAATCTGTTACAGAGGGATGGTTAAATGAAATGAACTGCCTGGTACTTCGAGTTAGGAGCAACAAGTAACAATTTGCTTACCTAACTCTAGCAATGACCAAATTACCAGAACTACAAACAAACTGAACCATTCTCTCCTAACTACTAACTAATCCCAAATAAAACAATTCTAATGGAGTGCTAATCCAATAAATACAAGTTTCACTTGTATAAACCAAAGTAATAAGAAAATAAAACTTAGGCTTGTAAAATTACAGTCAAAGTGCATCTGCCAGAATGTTCGTGCCTTTTCTGCTATTCTTCAGCCAGAGATTCATTCTTTCTTCGAATCCTTGTCAAGATTATTAGCTAAGAGTGCTGTGGTACCTTGTTAGATGGTTCCTAGTTGGACAGGTTAAAGATTTCTGTGAGAGCCAGAGTGTTACTCTTCCAATGGCAGTCTTCACTGTCAAAAAACCCTCTTCTTATAAACCCTTGATGACCTGTCAGTTTTCTTATTATAGGATTGGTCCTAGGTCGTCAACATGTTCAGTTTTAAATTCAATTCGTTTTCAGTCGAAGTGCCTGGTTTAAATTAATTGACTGGATATGCCAGCTGGTTGCTTTAACATCAAAACAAGCTGAGGTTGCCAACCACACAGCCAATTGATACATATGTTTCAATTTCAGAGTTGTCTGTATCTGCAGCTGCTTGCAAACCTTTATATCCACGCTTAGAAGAGCACATCAGGAACTGCACACTATTATTCTACCCCTGCAAACAAGTTATAACGTTCTGCCTTCCAATTCACAAGTACAGTACTCAACTTTGCAACAGTACACATCAACAACAAAATATTAATCTGTGAATCCCTGGCATGTTGACAACGCCCAAGATGCTTTACCCCTTTGCCAGTCCACAAAATTATCTTCAGACTGCCAAAATGCAATTAAGGATGCCTACTCTGCACTGGGGTTTGCACCCTCTATATATGGCTGATACAGTATTCTGTGGCATGTGTTTTATTGGCCTTTGGTAGTAACAATGAAGCTACCCAACTCTACCTGTTCGCCTTCAGTTAATTTGTTTCTGAAAGCCAAGTAACTTGCTACTACTTTAAGAAATTCAGCTCCCAACTTGACAAAGTGTTAGTTTTTGAAACTTCTGATTTCTCCACTCGCTGGTGAACCTGTGCAATTTTCTGTGAAAGAAAGTGTTTGAGCTGAAAATATTGGGTATTTTTGAGGGAGTTAGATATTGTTCTTGGAGCTAAAGGGATAAAAAGGCTAGAGAGAAAATGGAAACAGGATACTGAATTTGATTAACTATTGCCATATTGAATGGGAGGGCAGGTTTGAAGGGCTGAATGGCCTACTCCCACTCTTATGTTCTTCATTTCTATGATTGGCCTGAACTAGGAGGAGTGTGGGGTTCCTATCCCACTGTTCCCCCTTCTCTAGTGAACATTGCTGGCACCAGAATCAACACATGTAAAAGGTAGCAAAGTGTGGGGCTGGATGAACACAGTAGGCCAAGCAGCATCTTAGGAGCACAAAAGCTGACATTTGGGGCCTAGACCCTTCATCAGATGCTGCTTGGCCTGCTGTGTTCATCCAGTTTCACACTTTGTTATCTTGGATTCTCCAGCATCTGCAGTTCCCATTATCTCTGATCACGTGTAAAAGGTATGTTGACTGCATTGGATGTTTCTCAGGCCTGCTTCTCCCTCTGTTGCTAGCTTCGGATGCTGAAAATTCAGCCCACCATCTCCATCAGTAAAAACCGTACCTTTTTTTGTTTGTCAGTATTTTTGCTTGGTGGACTGAAATGGGAAAAGGACTGTTTTACAAATCAAGGATAATGGAAGGGATTGTTGCGCTTAAAGTACATTACACTGTTTACTCCGGTTCATGTTCATCTAATGGGGGAAGTTTACTTGCAGACAAGCTGGTACGGAGGGTGTTTACAAAGTGAGATGTGCCTTGGAACAAGTAGATGATTGATCTGTGGAATTGAAAGTGGTCATCAATTAATAAAAGCCTCCTGCCTGCCAGAAAGTATTGGCTCCCAGCAAGCAAGAGCAGTGTGTAGGTTTGGCTGGTATAGACAGAGCCTTCAGATCTCTGGGGGATGCAGAGTGGAGATGGCGTGAGATAGCTTTCTTCAAGCTGTAGGTGACAGAACAGTCCCTCTTCCGCACCTACTCAGGTCCCAAACCCCATCTCTTCCTCTGTTACATTGATGACTGTATCGACGCTGCCTCTTCCTCCCCAGAGGAGCTCGAACAGTTCATCCACTTCACTAACACCTTCCACCCCAGCCTCAAGTTCAGCTGGGCCATCTCCAACACATCCCTCACCTTCCTGGACCTCTCAGTCTCCATCTCAGGTACCAGCTAGAAACTGATCTCTATTTCAAGCCCACTGACTCCCACAGCTACCTAGAATACACCTCCTCCCACCCACCCTCCTGCAAAAATTCTATCCCCTATTCCCAATTCCTCTGCCTCCGCCACATCTGCTCCCAGGATGAGGCATTCCACTCCCGCACATCCCAGATGTCCTCGTTCTTCAAGGACCGCACCTTTTCCCCCCGCAGTGGTCAAGAATGCCCTTGACCGTGTCTCCCGCATTTCCCACAACACATCTTTCACACCCCGCCCCTTCCACAACCACCCCAAGAGGATCCCCTTCGTTCTCACATACCATCCCACCAACCTCCAGATACAACTCATCATCCTCCGACACTTCTGCCATCTACAATCCGACCCCACCACCCAAGCCGTTTTTCCATCCCCACCCTTCTCTGCTTTCTGGAGAGACCACTCTCTCCGTGACTCCCTTGTCCGCTCCACACTCCCCTCCAATCCCACCACACCCGACACCTTCCCTGCAACCGCAGGAAGTGCTACACTTGCCCGAACGCCTCCTCCCTCACCCCTATCCCAGGCTCTAAGATGACTTTCCATATTAAGAAGATGTTCACCTGCATATCTGCCAATGTGGTATATTGTATCTATTGTACCTGGTGTAGCTTCCTCTACATTGGGGAAACCAAGCGGAGGCTTGGGGACCACTTTGTAGAACACCTCCGCTCGGTTCACAATAAACAACTACACCTCCCTGTCGCGAACCATTTCCACTCCCCCTCCCATTCTTTGGACGACATGTCCATCATGGGCCTCCTGCAGTGCCACAATGATGCCACCCGAAGGTTGCAGAATCAGCAACTCCTATTCTGCTTGGGAACCCTACAGCCCAATGGTATCAATGTGGACTTCACAAGCTTCAAAATCTCCCCTTCCTCCACTGTATCCCAAAACCAGCCCAGTTCTTCCCCTCCCCCCACCGCATCACAAAACCAGCCCAGCCTGTCTCCGCTTCCCTAACCTGTTCTTCTTCTCACCCATCTCTTCTTCCCACCTTAAGCCACACCTCCATTTCCAACCTACGAACTTCATCCCGCCTCCTTGACCTGTCCATCTTCCCTGGACTGACCTATCCCCTCCCTACCTCCCCACCTATACTCTCCTCTCTACCTATCTTCTTTTCTCTCCATCTTTGGTCCGCCTCTCCCTCTCTCCCTATTTATTCCAGTTCCCTCTCTCCCCATCCGCCTCTCTGATGAAGGGTCTAGGCCCGAAATGTCAGCTTTTGTGCTCCTGAAATGCTGCTTGGCCTGCTGTGTTCATCCAGCTCTGCACTTTGTTCTCTTGGATTCTCCAACATCTGCAGTTCCCATTATCACTAATTTATTTGCCCTTTCCAGTTGTCGTAAGCAGTGCCTTTTAATTGCTCTGTGCTTCCTGCAAGCAAGTGAAGGTACTTGGAGAAGAGAGACTATGGAGCAACAAGACCTGACAAATCAGAAGGATCATTTCAGCAAATCTTGCGGACAAAAGCAATTGAACTCTCTTCCAGATTTTGCCCTCCACTCTTAACGCCGTTTTTATTTTGTCCATCTGTATATGTAGCAGGTGTTCTATTAGGGGCTAGAGTATTAACTAGTATGTATCAACAATTAATAATTGCTTACCTGTAGCTATAGAATATTTATCTGCAATGTATAATCATTCTGGTGAAGTACAGTAAATGGTCCATGCCTTCTGTTAATCTGGATCCAAAACTTGATAGATAAATTGGAGAATTCCATGAATTTTAATAACATTTTTAACATCTGTGATGACTCCAGGAATAGTGGGGCTTGATTTCTGGCAAGTAGTCCGTGTGAGGTGTAACACATCTTGCTTTATCCCTCTTCCTCCTGAAGTGACTTTTTCTGTCTGACATTTTAGATGTGCTTAAATTGTATACATTTTTAATCTAAAGGAAGTGCTGATAGTGCCGATATTCTTCCTCAGAAATCCTTCCTATCTGATTTCTGCGATAGGCACAACATTGCCAAAGTACAAATGATAGCCTGTGTGACGGTGGCAGTACTAAACAAATCCTTTTCAATCTGTCAGGAGCCTTTGATGTGGTTAACCACATTCTTCGATTCCTCTCTCGATTTAGCCTCCTAATTCTTGTCTGAATACTGTCCCTTGCCAAAAGCATCCAGTTTTCATATGCATTCTCTCAATCTCTCCAAACACCTCACTCTAGTCTGACAGACTGTTTGTTTGATATCCAGCACTGAATAAACAGAAATTCGTTCCAGCTAAAATGGGAGATCAGTAGCTTTGATCTTCAACACCCATCTCAAATTTTAGTTAACACTAAATTCGCCACTATTCTAAATATTCTTGGGATTGTGATGGAACATTGACTATATTTTATCATGTTAGATATTTAGATAATCATGTATAGACATTAAGAATGTTGACATGCACCTCTGTAAAGTTGTCCATCTCTCCATCTTTTGCTAAAACACTGGTGTTGCATCATGTGGGTGACACAATAGCTCAGTGGTTAGCACTGCTGAGTCACAGTGTCAAGGACCAAGGTTCGATTCCACCCTTAAGTGACTGTCTGTGTGGAGTTTGCACATTCTCCCCGTGTCTGCTTGGGCTTCCTCTGGGTGCTTCCATAGTCCAATAATGTGCTGCTTAGGTGGATTGGTGGTGCTAAATTGCCTGTCGCACCCAGGGATGTGAAGGATGAGTGGTTTAGCCATGGGAAATGCAGTGTTATAGGGATAGGGTGGAGCTGGGGTGTTGGAAACACTGTTTAGAGGATCAGTGTGGACCTCATGGGCCGAATGGCCTGCTTTCACACGATAGAGATTCTATGATTCTTTGTCTTGTTCCCTGGATTTCACTAATTCAGTTTGTTCCTTGATGGTTTTCCAGTCTTCATCCTCCATAAACTTAAGGTTATCGAAACTGTCCATATCCTAGCTCTAATCAAATTCTACTCTGATATAACCCTGTGCTTGCAGAATTTAAATTTGTTCCTTGTTACATGTGGCCTTTGTTTTAAGCTCGTCATTCTTTTCTAGCAGTATTTATAACCCAATCAAGTTTTTTTTCAGAAATTGCCATGTTAGTTTCAAACACTGTCTACTGCCCTAGTTATTTGATTTGCCAGGATGCTGGCTAGTTTAAGTGGAACCTATCCCAACATTTCCCTTTTTCCCTAGTACTGTTAGCAGGGACCCAAGAAGTGAACATCTGCCTCTCCCACCGCTCTGTCATGCATTTAGCCTTGTAATTTTTATCCCCTTGCCACTTTGACATATGGTTCAAGTAACAAATCCAAGCTTCTTATTTGAGATTCTGCTTTTTAATTTGGACCCTAATTTATCAAAAGCGCTAAAAACATTGTTCCTGGCTCTACCTACGGTGATTATTGTGCTAACTACATTTGGATTCTTCCCCCTCTATCTCCACTTCTTAATTTGAAGCGATGACTTTAATACACTCATTGGGCAGGCAATACAATGTTTAGAACTCTGTCTTACTTAGAGAAATATTATCTATGCCCTGGCACTGCCTCCTGAATAAAATAACTTAACCAGATAACAACCATGAGCTCGTTAAAGCTCAAGAGGTCAACTAGTCCACACTGGCTCCTGTTACTTTTTTTTTATTTTGAAAGCTATCTCATGCTGGCAATCACTGCCACTGTTGCAACCCCATTCTTATCTCCCCTGGTTTAGGGCGCATCCCTCAGTGTAGGGCTGAATTGAAAGTGGTATCAGGTCTATGGACTTAATCATACAAAATTTAATTGTGAATCAGAACGCAGAAGGGAGGTGTTATATTCATGTCAACTATTATTTGCAAGTAGAGATACAGATTTTCAATTTTAATGCTGCCTTAGATAATGAGGACAGATCATGCTAGCTGTGGAAAAATTCTTAATTGTTTTTCAAGACTAGTTAGATGTGTTTTGTAAGAAGTTTGTGGCATCTAGTTTACTTGAGTGCTTCAGTTGCGCATTTTTAATTTGTATGTGAAATAGAGGTACTGCATGTAACCAGTTTGCCAAAGACTCTTATACTTAGAATTTTCATAAACTTCAGATAAAAATAAGCAATTTCCAATCTTTGAGTTGCAGCTTGTTTGATGATTCATTCACAAAAAATAATTGTGTACCAGAAGCATCTTTTATAAAGTAAACTTAGGAATCTACTGTACTCCTGAGATGAAATCTGACAAATTTGACCATAGTCCAAGTACTGACAATTGTGGAAATGTTTTGTTTGATGTGGGTTGCTTTCATAAAGTATACACTTCAGTTAGAAATCCTGTTTCCTGTGAATGAACATACATTTTGCACCTTTGGAATTTTGTGTCTACCACAAGTATTTGTGTGGAGTCAACCATCGCAGGTTTTTGAGATAATTATTTTAGAGGGAATTTGTGTCATGGAGTCTAAATTGTGCACACAGAATAATTAATCTCAAAAGTGGCATGGAGCAATTTAAGTTCCTGATTCATTCAAGGAGGAGGAAGAATTGTGTTTGTCAAACTGGTCCTCTTAAACCCTGTGGAGAAGGGGAGGCAGTCTAATTGCCATTTTGTTATTCTCACCTCTGGAATAGCCAGTCAGCAGTAGAACCTCAAATACTCCTCTTAATTGCACCAAAAGAAAATTTGGTTTGCTAGCATCCTCCTCTGTTGATGCTCAGACATGGAAACTTATTTTTCTGTGCATTTTTTTTCATCAGGCTGTTTGTTGTAGCATGTCCAATCTGAAAGAAAAGCCAGTAAAAATAGTGAAGAAGAAATATCGATCTGACCAATCTTATATATTTTGAAGTGGAAGCTCCATATGTTTGTTTCCAAGTATTCCTCCTCTTTTAACAGGGTTTTCCCTCTAACATCCTGAGTTGGGACTGGATCCTGGATTTTTTAACCTAGTGGCAGGGATGCTACTGCTGAGCCTTCAGACCCTTTTTGAGGTGTTTATGCATAAACCATTCACTATGTTGATTTGTTACCAGCAAGTACAGAACCTACAAATGGCTTACACTGCCATACATTGGCTTTGATGTTGTGACCTGACACTGGGTACTGTGCTGATTTCAATCTCAGTTTGAGTGATAGTTTAAAATGAAAATCTTTCTGTTCACTTCCACAGGCAGAGTTGGAAGTCAGTACTGTCAATTGACTTCTATTCTGGTTTATATTTTGGATTCCTTGATACTTGAATGTGGGATTTGTCTGATTTCAAATTTGGAACTTGCCTGCGTCATTGCTTTTTTTTTAGGCAGTATTAATCTTTCCTTCCAGAGATATTTCCTGGCATACTTCAGCAAACAATGTGAGATTTTAGATGTGAATTGTAAAATTTCCTGTCATTCTGTAAATTTCAGCAGCAGGCGTAGTACTTTAGACGAGCAAGTTGTTACAGCTACGAAGAGACATTGATGCAGTGTTTTAGCTGTTTGTCGAGCCAGTGTTGCGATTGCAGTTTCACCTCAGACCGCTCCCCCCCACCATTCTCCCTTCATGTTAAGTCAGAAACTTGAACTGAGAGTCCCAAAATAATATCATCTTACCTTCACAATTTCACCTCCCATCCCTGTGAGCATTTGATGTAGTGGCATTTGCTGTCTTTATCCCATTCCCTGTATGTTGTTTCTATTCAAATAATCGTTCAATGCTGTCTCAAATACCTCAAATGAATCTACCTCAAACTCCCTTTCAACCAACGCAGTCCAGACCCAAAACACTTGTGTAAGAAAAGCATATTTCTTTTTGTGTAACATTTGTTTTTGTAAATCACTTGCAATCTGAATCCACTTGCTCTTGATCCTTTTTTTGAGCAGGAGTAGTTTCAACCTATCTACTCTCTTAGACCTCTCAGATTTTGAAAACTTCTACTGGTTCTGCTATTTAGCATTCTGAGATGTAAGGGTAACAGTTCCAACCTCTTCGGTCTTTTCTCATAAGTGAAATTTCTGAACCCTGGAACCAATGTTCTAAGTCTCTTCTATGTTGTGCCTGATGTGGCCATATCCTTCCTATGGTGTGGCATACAAAACTGTATATTGGTTTAATAGAAGTGTTGTATAGGTTCAGCAAAACCACCTCGCTCACATACTTTCTGCCCCTATTAATAAAGACGAGGATACTGAGTGCTTCACTAACTGCATACTCTGGTTGTTCTGCCACTTTTATGGCAGTATTTCTGATGAGATTCTTCTGCTCCTGACCCTATTAAGTGTTATATTTCATCTTTTACGCTTTCTATTTTTATTCTACCAAAACTCATGACCACATACTTTTCTGCATTAAACTTTATCTGTCAACCATCCACCCACTCACTCAAATGACTTGTCTGTATGCTGATGGAGTTCTGCAATATTCTCTTCACAGTTTACAATGTTTCTAATTTGAGATCATCTGCAAACTTTGAAATTGTCATTGTCCATGTTCAGCAAAATCTGGATCAATTGCCTCTAAGAGGAAAAGCAAGAATCCCAGCACTTGACCCTAAATGATCCTCCAACCTGAAAAGTATTAATTGAATGCTACTTCGTAGTTCCTACTGCTAAGCTAATTTTGTACTCCTGTTGCTACTCCCCCCTATTGCTGAGCTATCATGTTTCTCACAGGTTTGTTCATGGTACTGTATCAAATACCTTTTGAAAGTCCATATACACATTGACAGTATTACCTTCATTAACTCTTTCTATTATTTCTTCTTAAAACAAATAGTGCACTAGTCAAACATGAATACAAAATTGGCTTAGTAGCAGAAAATAGGGAGTAGCATTCAATTAATATTTTTCAGGTTGGAGGACGCTAGTCAAACACAATTTCCTCTTTTGAAATCCATACTGTCTGCTCCTAATAATAAATCCGTCTTTTTTGATATGACTGCTAATTCTATCCTCAATAATTTGCTTCTCGTGGATTCTCTACCACTAACATTAAGTTGACTGTTCTGCAGTTACACAGCTTAGCCTGCTAACCTTTTTGAACAAGGACATATCTTCAATTCTCCAGTCCTTTGAAACCTTTGAGCCTGGGCATGCCAGTGCTCCTGCAATTTCCAATCTCACTACCTTCACTGCTTCTTATCCATTGATAATCTATCCAATGATTCCTCTTTGTCAATTTTAAACTTTTCTAATTAACTCATGGGATGTGGGCATCGCTGGCCTGGCCAGCATTTATTGCCTGTCCTGAGTAGAGGTGGTGGTGATGAGTTGCCTTGTTGAGTCACTGCAGTCCATGTGCTACGGACAGATCCACCAATGGACTTCTTGGATTTGACACAGTGTGATAGTGAAGGAATAGTGAAAAATTTTAAGTCGGGATGGTGAGTCGCCTGGAGAGGAGCTTGTCAGTGGTGGTATTTCTATGTATCTGCTGCCCTTGGCCTCCTTGATGGCAGTGGTTTGAGGGCTTAGAAGGTACTGTCATTGAATTTCTACAGTGTGTCTTATAAAAGGTACATACTGCTGTTACTAGGGATCTGTGGTGGAGGGAATGGATGCTTGTTTGCCTGGGTGCCAGTCAAGTGGGCTGCTCTGCTTGGATGGTGCCAGTCATCTTGAGTGTTGTTGGAGCTGTACTCATCAAGCAATTTGGCAGCCTTGCACCACACTACTGACATGCCTTATCAATTGTGGAAAGGCCTTGAGGAGTCAGAAGGTGAGACACACTCTGCAGTATTCTTAGTTTTTGACCTGCGCCTAATCACTGTTTGTTTATATGGTGAGTTCAGTTGAAGTTCTGGTCAAAGTAATCTCCAGGTAATACCATTGAATGTATAGGGGCAGCTGTTAGATTACCTAATGAAGGTAGTCATTGCCTGGCATTTGTGTGGCATGAAAGTTACTTGTCAGGCCAGGCCTGGATATTATCCAGATCTTATTGCTTTTGAACATGGACTGCTTCAGTATCTGAGGGGTCACAAATGGTGCTGAACCTTGTGAAATCATTGGCGAACATCCCTGCTTCTGGTCTCATGTCGGAGGGAAGATCATTGATGAGCCAGTGTTGGGAGTGGGTATTGAAATCACTCACCCAGAGTACATTTTGCACCCTTTTCATCCTCTGTTTTTCATCCACATGTTATTCACCTTTATGTACTGATTTATTAGCTGAGGGAGGATGGCATGTGGGAATCAGATGTCCTTGGCCATATTTAACCTGATGCCATGAGTATTCATCGGGTCCATATTCAATGTTGAGGACTCCGAAGACAAATCCTAGGGTGACTCCCTCCGGACTGTATACAATTGTGCCATCACCTCTACTGAGTCTGTCCTGCCTATGTGACAAGACATACCCAGGGATGGTGGTGATGGTGTCTGAGACTTTGTCTGTAAGATAACTCTCCCAAGTTTTGACACTAGCCCAGAGATGTTATTAAGGAGGACTTTGCAGGGCCGATAGCTCTGTTTCTGCTGTCTTTTCTGGTGCTTGGTTATACAGCATCTACCTGTGTCCATGAACTGGAATAGTGTGAGAAGGTGGTAAAACCAGATGCAAAGTACCTATTTTATGCCTCAGAGGTGCCTTTTTGTCTCCTTATGTCAATTCCCTTTTGGCCGTTAGTAAGCCCTACTTCTCCTTTTGCTTCCCTTTTGCATATTTTCATGCCTATAAAAGACTGGGATTCCACTTTATCTTGGCCTTGGTTTTCAATTGTACTTCTTTTAAACTGATACCTGTCATGGCGTGTTTTTTTTTTCTTTATTTTAGTTTCTCTCTCCTTTTATGTCCAGCGAGCTATGGGTTTGTTTGTCTTCCTTTTGCTTTTTAAGGAGATACATCTTGACTGTACTTGGACCATCTCTTGTTTGGAGGTAACCCATTGTTCAGCTATAGATTTCTTGTTAACCTTGTGTTACCTCAGTTCTGCCTCTGTTTTTGCTCCTTTGAAGTCTGCTGTTCTCCAGTTGTTGCTTTTCTACTGTCATGCTAAATCTTACCGTGCAATAAATTACATCTCTTAAATGTTCCCCACTTTAAGTTAGACTGGACATATTCTCGGTCTTTTCCCTGAGGTGGGGGAGTTCAAAATTAGGGGGGAATATTTTTAAGGTGATAGGAAGAAGATTTAAAAGGAACCTGAAGGCCAGCTTTTTCACACAGTGGGTGATTCATAGGTGGAATGAACTGCTAGAGGAAGCGATAGAAACAGGTGCAGTTACAACATTTAAACTTTTGGACAGATATACTCATAAAAGAGGTTTGGAGGCATATGGGCCAAATGCAGGCAAGTGAGTCTAGTTCAGTTTGGGAAACTTGGTTGGCATGGACAAATTGGACCGAAGGATTGTTTTCATGCTTGTATAACTGTGCTATAGGAACTCTTCCTGACTGCTATCTAGGGATATTTGCTCCTCTCTACTGCACTTCCAGATGAAAATCAGATAGTAAAAGCCCTCGGTTTCTGCCATTTTATAATGTTGGCATCTCTCTCTGTAATTTCACTACAGATTTGTTCATCTATGCTGTCCCCAGTAATTGGTAGTCTATAGGCATTTTCTTTTTTGAGTTCCTTAACTGTAGCCAGATTAATTCTGTTCTCAAACCTTACATGTCATTCTCTTTCTCCAGAACAGCATATAACCAACCGTCTCTTCCCCATTCCTTGCTTTTTCTGAGCATCTTGTACCCAGGAATATCCACAGTAACTCTGATTTAGACTTAGTTACTTTCTCCCTTACTTTGACTTATAATATTTACTTTCTGTTTTCAGATTAGTGCTCTCTGTCTCAAAAGTATTCTGTGCATCCTTGCATCTTCTCTCATTCTCTCTGTCACCTATATTTCTCTCAAGTTAATTTGAAGTCCTCCTAAAAGCATTAACAATACACCCTGCAAAGACAATCTGCTCTGTTCCAGTGCAATCTCTGTGGATTGCACAGGTGCTGCTTTCGCCAGAGCCAGTTCAACAGTCATAGGAATTTAAAAGTCTCTGTCCTGTACCATATTTTAAGAAAAGCATTCATTTGCCTTACTGTCCTATTTCTGTACTTGCGTGCAACACTGAATAATCCAGAGACTACAAAATTTGAAGCCCTGCTTGCTAATCTTCTACCTAGTCCTGAAATTCTTATTTCAGGACCACAACTCCCTTCCAGTCATTGGTACTAACATAGACCGTGACTTCTGGCTGTTCACCACTTCTCCTGCTCTTTGAAAGCATGTTCCACCACCCTGATATTCATGGCCCTAGCACCAGGGAGACAGCACAGCAGCCTGGACTCTGCAAAAATACCACTTATCTGTTCCCCTAACCAATGAATTTCTTACTAATAATAATCCTCCTTTCTTCTTCCTCTTCTGGTACCACCAGGCCATTTGTTATGTGACAAATCATGCTCTTACTGCACTCCCTTGAACTAAACTCTTGTCAGCTTCCAAAACACACAACTGAACTGTGAGCAGGACCTTGGGTGATTCCTGAACTATCTGCCTGATTTTCCTGGACTACCTTGTCGTCAATAATTCATTTCTGCATGTAGGCCTATACGATGCAGTGTGACCGCCTCTCAACAGGTTGTCCATGTAACACTCAGCCTCACTGATGTGCAGTATGACAATAGCCACTGCTTGAGCTCTGAGGCTCAGAGTTCAGTTCTCTGCAGGTTGCAGTATAACCTTCATGTGTGTTGTCTTGGACATCCCAGGTAAGTAGGACTCAAGACTGTGAGAAACAGTCCCTGCTCTCACATTCAGCCTGAGATAAAGCCTTGGAAACAAGACAATTTTATTCTGTACAATCTTGCAAGAAAGGGTGTCTGCTAGACAGGCACACCCTACAAAGAATGTTAAACATTCTTATACAATTTACGAGTTGCAGAATCACGCCTCCCTGCTCCCATTGGTCTTATCCTATCATTCCCGTCCTGTCGGACCGCCCTTGTTTATTGTTCCCTTTTCTGCTGGCTGAAGGCCCCATTCCCTTTTTTTTACTGCAATCCTTATTTGGCTATCCTAAAGGGCGCTAGACATGCTGTATGTGCGAATCGTCAGGCTTGCAGAAATAAGCCTCTGCTACAACACCCTTATCTCTACCATGTCCTTGTCTGCAGAAAGAATGTTTCTGGTCATGCTAACTGCTATCTTTGCAGAACCTAGTCTCTGATTAATGATAAACTTCTGCTATAAAATCTTGTGACTATAATGTTCTTCTTTTGCAAGACCCCACCATTCATCCTTATCTGCAGAAACAACATTTTTAATCTCTCACAATTCCCCCTTTTTCTTTTTCTCAAACTGTTGTTTCTGCACTAATTAAGCCTCTTTTCTAATTCATTTTCCCATTTTCTGCCCTCTTACGCTTGCTGGCGTTGAGGTTCACAATCTTGTACACGGTTAGACCTTAAATCATTCTTTGTGATCGTTTTTCAAACTCTAGAAGCATTCTTTGACTTTCTCTTTGTTGCATACCATCTGCTGATTGTAAAAGCATCTGGTGATGTACTAGGGTTCATGCCCCTAGAGATGTCATTAATGGGTTCAGTATCCATTTGAGGGCATTAAACCCCACCACCAGACCCATTAATATCAATAATTCATAGATGGCCAAATTAACCAACCACCTTCCCCAACCAGGTAATCCCCAACTCCCCCATTCCCAGAATGTTATGGGAAACGTCAGGTATGTATGTACAACACTCTTCCCCAATTAGTGCACAGGTACCACCTTTCTCTGCCAAAATACAATCTAGAGCCATCCTATTCTGAAGAGTTGTTAGCCTGGTGGCAATTATTTCGGTCGTTATGGCCGCCACTTGGGATTGGGTCTCGGCCAACGCATCGGCAGTATTGTTGGCCAACTCCTCCAGGGAAGGCGCCAACTTTTGTATTTCTCTTCCTGCTCGTGCAGTCTCATACATAGGTATCAAAGTCCAGAGGAAGCGATCCCCTTCGGTTTCTTCTCGGGGTGTCCGCTTCCCTACCTGCCCATTGAGTTATTTCTGGGGTTTTATCTAACAGCCTCAGATGGGGAATTAGGTAGGTGAGGTAGCAGCAGCCACTCCAGCCTTTCTGACTTTGAGGCAGTGTTAGATCAAAATCATGACATTTATGCATTTCTACACTTCCTATGCATTCGGTCACCCGAATGTACCTTTCCCCGGGGATAAAGGGATAGGCCTCTTGGCCACATATCCAATATGTCCTGTTCAATATGTGGGGTACATTTGTGCCAGTAACTTGACTGGTGGCGACACAAGATGAGTTTCCTAACTGGAAGGGTGCGCTGTTGTTCTGATTGCAGAAACAAGTAGTATTGACTACTCCTTTCGGTGGGGAAATCCTAAGGCTGTTGATAGCACCCGGGGTTTTCGGAGCTGGTCGTGGGAACCATCCCGTGAATTTATAATCACCCCTTTCAGATCTCCATTTTGTATCATTTGAGCCCAAGTCAAATTGTTGTACCTCATACACCTCTCTATCGGTAAATGGTATTACCGTGAGAGAGATTCCAGCTTCTCCATGGTGTGGGATCGCAGCGCATACCCAACAGTCAGTACGCCCCGTTACTCTAGCATAATTGTGACATAACGCAGTAAAATGATTCTTCCCAACCCCCTTGGCAACTAGCGCCAATATTATCGTAACAACATAAAGCTGCCTGCTCATTTCAGCTTCCCAACCCCTATCTGTCTATTCTCTAACCCTTTAAATACCCGGGAGGTGTGAGTTCGCGCAACGTGTACAATACAAAATTTCTAACCAATACTTGATAGTCTTTCATATCATTTCAGTTCATTCTTTTTTTTGCTCAGCTTGACTTTCAGAGGATTGTCTGTAGGACGAACTTGCCACTCTGCCGGAGGGGAAGGAGCGTCCACCAGACCCTTAACACGAGTGTGATAACCCCACCCTTTTTCAGCAGTTCGGACGGCTGTTTCAGTAGTCAGGAGGGTTAGGAACGGTCCCTCCCAGCTTGGGTGCAGTTTGGTATCTTTCCGGGTTTTGATCAGGACCCAGTCACCCGCTCGTTTCCGATGTACTGCGAACTCAAGTGGAGGTGTCTGGGTCAACAGACCCTTCTTCGTAAGGACAGACAAAGAAGAACCAAGCGCCACAATATCGTTCTTTAAAAACTTATCATTGAACTCTGCAGTTGGTAATTCCCCTTTTCCACCCAAGAAAGGTAATCCAAACATCATTTCATAAAGAGAGAGGGTATAGGGTATTGTCTAACCCGAACCGTCTCATCTTTTCGAGTCAGTGTGATTACCAACGGGGTAATAGTTAGTGTCCTGCGTTATCAGCTCTCGCCCACACATCAGGACTGATTTGTTGTTCTTCCCTAGGCGTTAACATAGCCATAGTTACAGCTACCGCACTATTCTCTACCCCAATTTTTTTAAGCCCAGCAATATAATCAATTCCCTACCTAGTAAATTACTCCCAATGTCAGGAATGTATAGTAATTGTCCTGTCACTTCCTTATCATCATTTCTAAGTAGAGTTTGCTCAAAAATAGGCACTGGGAATCCTGCGCCTTTTAGTCCGGAAACCCTGAGATACTCGTTAGCCAATTTAACACTAGTAGGTATAAAACTTAGGGATGACCGTGCCGCACCGGTGTCCACCAAGAATACTGCCTCCTCCCCTTCAGGTCCCATCTTTAAGTTTATCAAGGGTTCCCGGTGGGCCTTAGGAGGAAGGAACCCCTGACTCCCCTAATCCTCATCGAGGGCCATAAGGGAGGCCGTTTCCCTTTCCCTTGTTAACTCTGGGCATTCCCGCTTAAAATGTCCCACTCTTCCACAATGGTAACATCCTGCCTGTCGTCTCCCATGTCTAGTATCTGCCTCTTCTTTTTGTCTCTCTCTCTCTCTCTTTCTTTGTTACTTCTTTCATGGCGGCGACCATCATTTTTGCTTTTTGTTTCTGCTTCTCGTCCTCCCTTTTTACATATACCTTCTGTGCCTCTCGTAGTAATTCCTCCATCTGTCTCTCGCTCCATCCATCTATTTTCTGTAATTTCTTTTGTATGTCCGGCCACGATTTAGTTACAAACTGGACCTTTAAGAGTCCCTGAGCTACCGGATCATTGGGATCCATCCCCGAATACTTTCTTGTGGCCTCCTTGGGCCTTTGAAGAAATGTAGAAGGAGTTTCATCCTTCTCCTGTCGTACTTCGAAGGCTTTAGCAAAGTTTTGCGATCTGGGTGCTGCCTCTTTAATTCCCAATATTACCATTTCCCTCAGATCCCGCATTGATTCTCTATCGTTTGTTCTATTATTATCCCAGTGAGGATCGGCATTCGGAAATTTCTGATCTGCCAGGACAATGTTTAGTCCCGCTGGGTGCCTTTTTTTTTCGACTCCTGTAAGGCCGCCCTCCTGATCATACCTCGTTCTTCCCCCGAAAACAGAGTTCCAAGAATTGCCATCAGTTCTCCCCAGGTATATAAATTGGGTCCTAGGAATTGATCAGACTGTTCGGCCAGTCCGACCGGATCCTCTATTAAACTTTTCATTTTTTTAAAGATCCTAAGTTCACTACTGGTTAAGGGAGCGTTCACATACCCAATTTCACCATCCCCAAGCGGGACCTTCCTTAAAGGGTATAATTTTTCCTTTTCCTTTGTTTCTGCCCCTCCTTTACGTGTGGTAGGTCGTGTAATTCTGGGCTGTCTAGGTTCCGCGTCTTTTACCTCAGAGTTCGTCTCTTTTTCAGGTGTTTGGGGTTAGTTCTGGGGCCGTGGGCTGGTTGTGGAGGCTACTCACAGCCGTCAGTGGGGAGGAGGGGGGATATGGAGGCGGCAAACATGTTAGGGGATCCCATTGTGGTTTTTGTTGTTCGTCCTTTCCCTGTCCTCCCCGATCCTTCTACACTCATAAGATATAGTCCTACCTTTGCACTTCCTATCCAACAAGCCGCATAATCTGACTCTTTATCTTTGTCGGATCCATATTTGGGCCAAAAATATCAGGTACCTTAATGCTTTCTCTAGATCAAACAAAACAACAATAATTTATCATTGTAGTCTTGTCTTTCTCCTGCGTCCGGGAACCGTATTCTCAACTGCCCAACATTTTCCCCAAAGGGCTGTCGGGTGGAATATATTCCACTTTGACGTTATTAGCAGATCGATCGCTACTCGGGCAACTCCCCTTGAGAGAACAGCATAACGAAATGCTCTGTTCATGCAAAGTAACAAATTGCGCATATCGTGTACTGTACTACACTTCTTTCACACTGAAAATTGCAATAATGTAAAATGATGCACAGATTTCCCAGAATACAAAATAATTAAACCATAACATTTAAACTAGAAATGCAAAAATCAGGTTAAATGTTTGCTTTTACTATAATTACAAGCAGTTCATTACTGTAATTACAAACAATTCACAAACAAAAAAACACTAGTATTGTCAGAGTAACTGCCATGTCAAAAAAAAATGCCCTTTCTGAACATTGGGCACATATTTGACAAAAAAATCATTTGATAGGATTTAATAAAGACAACAACTTCTTCCTTTCCAAAATCCCTCCATTCACCTTTCTGGCTTCTTTTTCTCTCTAACTAGGTATTAACATCTCTGGTGTCAAACCTGAAATTTGACTTTAACTACCAACTCCACTTAATTTGTGGAACGTGATATTGATTGACCTATCTAATACAGAGACACTGATTTTATTGTACTGATGGATTTTGTAAAATTTTGGCATCTTTTTGACTTCTACTTTCTTTCTAACTATGCCTAACCGTAGGAAGTTTCTCCTGCTCTACCTTTTGGCAAAGTTACAGTTATGTGCAAGTGTTTGACCTGGCACCGTCTTGAGCCCTGGTCCAATCTTTGCTATGTCTTCAATCATATAGGAACACAGTATGTCTGAAATGATGGTGGAATAACAGGGCTGCATGTGGGTTCTTGCTTGGGCTTATCTGCTCCCATTTGCTTTCTCTTTTTTCCTTCTACTTTTATTTTTGTTTTCTTTTTCCAGGTTAGTCAGCAGCAGCATAAGTGGTGTTGACGCAGCTCCTGCCAATTTGGAGGCGGTGGCAGAAAGGGCATCCTCCAGTATTTAGGGTCAGTGACAAAGTTCCTCCAGTCTTTGGAGGTGATGGCAGGTTCTTCGAGCTGGCAGTACTGACAAGGTGACATCTCAGAAGGGGAGCTGGAATGGGACTGTTGACATGCCGTTGCCTGCAGCAGAGTCCGGGACTGCTGGCTGCAGTACATAGAACATAGAACATAGAACATAACAGCACAGTACAGGCCCTTCGGCCCTCAATGTTGTGCCGACCTGTCATACTGATCTCAAGCCCATCTAACCTACACTATTCCATGTACATCCATATGCTTATCCAATGACAACTTAAATGTACCTAAAGTTGGCGAATCTACTACCATTGCAGGCAAAGCGTTCCATTCCCTTATTACTCTCTGAGTAAAGAAACCACCTCTGACATCTGTCCTATATCTTTCACCCCTTAATTTAAAGCTATGCCCCCTCATGCTTGCCGTCACCATCCTAGGAAAAAGGCTCTCCCTATCCACCCTATCTAACCCTCTGATTATTTTATATGTTTCAATTAAGTCACCTCTCAACCACCTTCTCTCTAATGAAAACTGCCTCAAGTCCCTCAGCCTTTCCTCGTAAGAACTTCCCTCCATACCAGGCAACATCCTAGTAAATCTCCTCTGCACCCTTTCCAAAGCTTCCACATCCTTCTTATAATGCATTGACCAGAACTGTACACAATACTCCAAGTGTGGCCGCACCAGAGTTTTGTACGGCTTCACCATAACCTCTTGGTTCCGGAACTCGATCCCTCTATTAATAAAAGCTAAAACACTGTATGCCGCCTTAACAGCCCTGTCAACCTGGGTGGCAACTTTCAAGGATCTGTGTACGTGGACACCGAGATCTCTCTGCTCATCTACACTATGAAGAATCTTACCATTAGCCCTGTACTTTGCCTTCTGGTTACTCCTACCAAAGTACATCATCTCACACTTGTCTGCATTAAACTCCATTTGCCACCTCTCAGCCCAGCTCTGCAGCTTATCTATGTCTCTCTGCAACCTACAGCATCCTTCGTCACTATCCACAACTCCGCCGACCTTGGTGTCGTCTGCAAATTTACTAACCCATCCTTCTACGTCCTCATCCAGGTCATTTATAAAAATGACAAACAGCAGTGGACCCAACACCGACCCTTGCGGTACACCTCTAGTAACTGGTCTCCAGGATGAACATTTCCCATCAACTACCACTTTGTCATCTTTCAGCAAGCCAATTTCCAATCCAAACTGCTATATCTCCCACAATTCCATTCCTCCACATTTTGTACAATAGCCTATCGTGGGGAACCTTATCGAACGCCTTGCTGAAATCCATATACACCACATCAACCTGTTTACTCCGTTTGGTCACCTTCTCAAAGAACTCAATAAGGTTTGTGAGGCACGATCTTCCCTTCACAAAACCGTGCCGACTATCCCTAATCAGTTTATTCTTTTCTAGATGATTATAAATCCTATCCCTTCTAACCTTTTCCAACACTTTACCAACAACTGAGGTAAGGCTCACTGGTCTATAATTACCAGGGTTGTCTCTACTCCCCTTCTTGAACAAGGGAACCACATTTGCTATCCTCCAGTCATCTGGCACTATTCCTGTAGACAATGACGCATTAAAGATCAATGCCAAAGGCTCGGCAGTCTCCTCCCTGGCTTCCCAGAGGATCCGAGGATAAACCCCATCCGGCCCAGGGGACTTATCTATCTTCACCCTCTGTAGGATTTCTAATACCTCTTCCTTGTGAACCTCAATCCCACCTAGTCTAGTAGCCTGTATCTCAGTATTCTCCTCGACAACATTGTCGTTTTCTAGAGTGAATACTGTTGAAAAATATTCATTTAGTGCTTCCCCTATCTCATCTGACTCCACACACAACTTCCCACTACTATCCTTGATTGGCCCTAATCTTACTTTTGTCATTCTTTTATTCCTTAAATACCTATAGAAAGCCTTAGGGTTTACCCTGATCCTATCCGTCAACAACTTCTCATGTCTCCTCCTGGCTCTTCTGAGCTCTCTCTTTAGGTCTTTCCTGGCTACCTCATCGCCCTCAAGTGCCGTAACTGAGCCTTCATATCTCATCCTAACATAAGCCGCCTTCTTCCTCTTGACCAGAGATTCCACCTCCTTCGTAAACCACGGCTCCCGCGCTCTACAGCTTCCTCCCTGCCTGACAGGTACATACTTATCTAGGGGACACAGGAGCTTTTCCTTGAATAAGCTCCACATTTCTAATGTGCCCATCCCCTGCAGTTTCCTTCCCCATCCTATGCTCCCTACATCTTGCCTAATCTCATCGTAATTGCCTTTCCTCCCAGCTATAACTCTTGCCCAGTGGTATACACCTATCCCTTTCCATAGGCCCAGAGTGGGGACTGTTGGTGTTGGCGAGGCTGCAGTGGTGGCAGTGTGGTATGCCCAGAGCAGGGGCTCCTGTCATCATTGAGGAGGCAGTGGCACCCAGCAACTCCTGGTCACGGTTGTCCTGGAGCAGACACACCTTGCTATCGGTGAGACAGCAGCAAAGCCAGGGACTCCTGGTTGTGGGGCGTGTATGTGTTCAACATGGGAGTCTGCATTGGCGAGGTGGACCCAGCAGCGAAGGATGGCACCAAGAGTGGTGACTGTTAGCCGGTCCAGTGAGGATAGCAGCGAGGTAGATGTCACTGGTAATTGGTGGAAACACTGGATAATTTGTCTTTCAGTTGCATCTTTTTACTCTTGAACTATTCACATGGTGTCAAATTGTGACAATTGTTGAAGTTTTTCACTGTAATACTGTATTATTCACTGTAAAATGCAAATGAAAAATCATTCAGTTCAATTAAATATCAATGTATGAACTAGGAACAGAAGGAGATCATTGGACCCACATTTTCTGAAGAAGAGCCTAGGCCCAAAGCGTCAGCCTTCCTGCTCCTCTGATGCTGCTTGACCTGCTGTGTTTATCCAGCTCTACACCTTGTTATCTCATTGGACCCTCAAGTGTATTTCACCATTAACAAAGATTATGGCTAATCTTTTTGTGTTTTGAGTTCCACATTCCTATTTATCTTTGGTTCCCTTCCTTAACAAGAATCTGTCAATTGATTCATAGATTGATACAGGATAGAAAAGGCCCTTTGGTACATCAAGTCTGTATCAGCAAAACTGCCACTGAAAGTGCGCTAATCCCAATTTTCTGCACTGTCCAATATCCTCAAATGTTATGACATTTGAAGTGCTCATGCCACTATTTTTTAAAAGGGTGTAAGTTTTCTGGTCTCCACTACATTCACAGGCAGCACGTTCCAGATTCCCATCACCTGCTGAGTGAAAAAGATTTCGCCCTAAATCCTGTCTGACCCTAAAACTATGCCCCCTTGTGATTGACCCCTTGAGTAAAGGGGAACAGCTGCTGTCTATTCACTTTGTCCATACCCCTCATAATCTTGTACACCTCAATTATATAAGCACTACTGCTGTTGTGCCATATGGTAGTAGTGTGGGTGTAACAACGAAAAATAAATGGGACATTTAGAATCTGCTCTGTTAGGGGGACTGACTCCAAGCTGGCCTACCACAGCCAGTGTAATGTGCAAGTAAATCAAGGGTGACTTGGTGACAAGATACTGGCCTCTCTGCAGTTATTCCACTTAGCCATTACAGGGAATCTTTTGGAAAAAAAACACTTCAATCAGTTCCCCCCTCAGTCTTCTGTGTTCTAAAGCAAACGATCCATGCATAAATAGTCTGTCCTTATTGCTCATTTCTCTATCTCAGGAGCACAAAAGCTGACGTTTCGGGCCTCGACCCTTCATCAGAGACCTCTTTGAAGGGTCTAGGCCCGAAACGTCAGCTTTTGTGCTGACATACTGCTTGGCCTGCTGTGTTTATCCAGCTTCACACTTTGTTATCTTGGATACTCCAGCATCTGCAGCCCCCATTGTCTCTGATCAAATTTCTGCAGTTGGGAGCACTTCCTACATGTAGTCATTCAGGGCACCGTTAGGCAGTTCGTGATTTCCAGTACATGCCACTCAGCTAACTTTGCCAGTCATGATTTAAGACTGAGCAAGTTAGTTAATTGCTGACTTTTCTATTGCTTAATCTTAAAGATACACCTTTTACCTTACCCATAATCTAGGCCCAAAACGTCAGCTTTTGTGCTCCTGAGATGCTGCTTGGTCTGCTGGGTTCATCCAGCTTCACACTTTGTTATTATGCAGAAATTTGAGCTCTGTCTTTTGGAATTTGAATGGTAGCTGGAGACACTGGCCCATTGCGTCCACACTGATTCTCCAAAGGGCATTCTATCCAGACTCGTCCCCATACCCATTCCCGTAATCCATCTACCCTACACATCCCTGGCCAATATGGGGCAATTTAGCATAGCCAATCCACCTAAATTGCACATCCTTTGGATTGGGGGAGGAAACCAAAGTGCTTGGAGGAAATCTACGCTGACAGGGAGAGAATGTGCAAACTCCATGTATACAGTCGTCCAAGGCTGGAATCAAACCTGGATCCCTGGTGCTGTGAGCCAGCCGTGTTAAACGCTGAACCACTATGCCGTCCCATGTAGCTGAGAGCAGTGGATTTGATGTAGTTTATATGGATTTCACCAAAGCCTTTGACAAGGTTTTACTTGGGAGATTGGGAAAGAAGGTCAAAGCAAATTGAATCCAGGAGAACCTGGAAAGTAGAATCTAAAATTGTTTTGGTGGTAGAAGGCTGTTCTTGAGTGACTGTGTCCAGTGGTGTATCACAGGCGTCAGTGCTCGGACCCATTACTGATCGTGATATATATAAACAATTATAGATGTAAATGTGGGAGGTATGATAAATAGGTATGCAGACAACATGAAGATTGGCCGTATGGTTGACAGTGAGGAAGGATTCCTTGTTACAGAAGGATATAGATGGTTTGGTCAGATAGGCAGATCAGTAACAGATGGAATTTAATCTTGATAACTAAGGTGATGCAATTTGGAAGCTGTAACAACCATGGGAGTACTCAATGAATGGCAGGACACTAGGAAGGAGTAGTGTGCATTTTTCTAGTTAGTGCAAATGTAGGAAGGATGTGATTACACTGGCAGGGGTGCGAAGGAGATTTGTCGGACATTCCCTGTGAGGGAGCATTTTGGCTATGAAGAGAGGCTGGATAAGCTCAGGTAGGTTTCTTTAGGGTAGTTTTCTTTTAGAGCAGAGAAAGCTGAGCAAGAACCTGACTGATATGAGATAACAAAGCGTGAAGCTGGATGAACACAGCAGCCAAGCAGCATCTTAGGAGCACAAAAGCTGACGTTTTGGGCCGAGAGCTTTCGTCAGAAATGGAGGAGGGGGAAGAATAACTAGGGAGAGAGAAGGGGAGGTAGAACAAAGGTGGATAGAGGAGAAGATGGGTGGGGAGGAGACAGACAAGTTAAAGGGACGGGGATGGAGCCAGTGAAGGTGAGTGTAGGTGGGGAGGTAGGGAGGGGATATGTATAAGATTGAGGGGTATGAACAGATTGTATAGAAAGTAGCTGCCCCCCATGGTTGAAGGGCCAGTAACAGGGTGTCATAATTTTAATATGAATGGCAGCAGGATTACAAGGAATTGACGAAGCCTTTTTCACAAAGATGATATTGGGAATCCAGAAGGCAGTGCCTGGGAATACATTGGAGATGGGAAACCTCACAATTTTTGAAAAAATCTGTTAATGAGCACTCGGTCATCGTCATACAGTATGGAAACAAACCATTCAGCCCAACTGGTCCATGCTGACCAGATATCCTAAACTAATCTAGTCCTATTTGCCAGCATTTGGCCCTTATCCCTCTCGACCCTTCCTACTCATGTACCCTTCAGATGCCTTTTCAATGTTGTAATTGTACCAGCCGCCTCCACTTCCTCTGGCAGCTCATTCCATACATGCACCTCCCTCGATGTGAAAAAGGTGCCCCCATTTCCCTTTTTAAATATTTTCCCCTCTCACCTTTAACTTATGCTGTCTAGTTTTGGACTTCTGACCCTGGGCTAAAGACCTTGTCTATTTATCCATTCCATGCCCCTCATGATTTTTTAAACCTCTTAAGTTAGAAATGATGTAAGTTCTTCAGAAAGGTTTCTGGGCTCCATGTTAACTTTTCTTTCAGTTCACAGATGTAGCCAGATCTGCGTTTCCCCGGCATTCTGTTTTCACTATGATTTCATCCTCGTGTTTACACACACACACATCCATCTTTAATGTGTGTATATTATAAAGATTCAGAATTGATCAATTTATATCCATTTTCAAAAATAGTTTTTACTCAGCAGTATGTTCAAGCTGTCAATTAAATTATCCATGCACAATTTTATACATTCAGCTCATCGCTTTGTTGTAGAATCAATAGCCTGAAGTGGAAACTGTCAGTTTACTATCTTCAACTAGAAGGTATTTTGCTGCTTATGATTATACTAAATTTTAGATATACTACTGATGGCAACAGGATTACCAGCTGCTTGTGTGTTTGGATTTTTACAGTGGAAATTCATGTATTTGCTGGAGTGGTGTAATCTCAGCTGTTGCCAAGGCAGCAGAGGATTGAACTGAGTATTGATTTTTCCATAGCATGTCATTGTGTAGAGACCACAGATGCAATATCTGGAAAGATATCTGTTGATTGTGTTCTTTATGCAGCATTGGTATTCTAAATCAATTGATTAGTATTAAATGTAGGAAATCTGCATGATATTTCCCCAAATGCTACTGGAAAGTTTATTTTTTTTAATTAATTCACTCATGGGCTGTGGGCATCGCTAGCAGGGCCAGTGTTGCCCATCCTGAGTCAAGAGTATCCTTGGAACATGTTGAGGGTTGCTGAATATTTACAGTGTTAGTAATTGAGAGAGAAGACTGCTGGGGAAATGCAGAAGTTCAGACAAACGTGGCAATGCAGCTGACCTGAATTTAACAGCAGGACCACATCACCCATTTTTTTTAAATGTTTGCTCCGCTCCTGGCAGTTGGCCATTTTACCAAGTGAACCAATAGTTAAGCAGGAAAACCAGCCACGAGAGCTTGGGTTCAGAAATTTATGGGTGAGAAACTGATCCAAAACCGCTACTTTGGAGCTATGTTGTTTAAAGATGTTTGCATTTTAAAATTTTTGCATTAAGATTAGATAGAGGTTTATAATCACTTCTTATTGAGATTTTTTTCAAAATGGCCCATTTCCTAATTGCAGTTAAGATGTTTTTAGAACACAGAATTTCAAACAAGGCGGCATATTTAGTTTAACAAGCAGATTCTGGGAGGAGAGACTAATGATTTGAAAAGAACCTAGAACTCTGATGAAGGGTCTAGGCCTGAAACGTCAGCTTTTGTGCTCCTGAGATGCTGCTTGGCCTGCTGTGTTCATCCAGCTTCACACTTTATTATCTAGAATTCATGGTCAGCAAGTTGTGGAGTGTGTATCCATTATAAAGCATAGAGTTGGCTGAGGAAAGCCACAATTAGCAGAAATAGGAGCACTGCTGCTCCTCTTGGCCACAAGAAGTGCTCTAAAAACACAAAACATGCAGCCAATGGTTAATATTGTTTTTTACAAGTACAATTGGTAGCATCAAATAAACAATAGAATATTGCAAACAGATTACATTACCATCTGTCAACTTCTTGGGATTTGCTAATGATCAGAAACTGAACTGGACCAGCCATGTAATTATTATGGCCACAAGAACAGGCCAGAGGCTAGGAGCAAGAACAAAGTACTAAAGAAACTCAGAAAGCCTGATAGCATCCATGGAGTGGAAAACAGTTAATGTTTCAAGTCCTGTGACCCTTCATTCAATAGCAAGAAACTCACCAATTTCTCACTCATGCCTGTCCATTCTCTACTGAGCATAAGTCAGGAGTGTGATGGAATAATCTCCACTTTGCTAGATGGATCTAGCTCCAACAACAAAGAAGACACTCAACACCTTCCAAGACAAAGCAGGCTGCTTCATTGGCATTTGTGATCCATTTGTTATTTTTTAACATTCACTCCCTTTACTGCAGATATACAGTTTTGTTTACTATCTGCAAGGTGCATTGCGGAAATTCACTTGGCCTCCTTTGACACTACCGTCGAGATCTGCAATCTCGACCACGAGAAGCACACGGGCAGCAGATGCATGGTAACACCACTACCTGCAAGACTGCCTACAATCCACATCTTGATTTGGAATACTTGCCACCCTTTTTTCACCTTCATTGGATTAAACTTCTGGAACTCCCTTCTTTACACCATTGGGCGTATCCCTGCATCCCAAGGACTCCAGGAATTCAGAAGGTGGCTCAGCATCATTTGACGAGGGCAATTAGGGATAGGCCATAACCACTAACAAACACAGTAATGCCCATATCCTGTGAACAAATTTATTTAAAACTGAACAACTGAGCCATGCTAATAGCCATTGAAATTGCACTTGGAATCTAGAGAAACAGCAGCAAAACGTTCAGTCATCCATGGTTGTGTTGGAAAAACAAGAACAGCTCAGCAGGCTGAATGGCCTATTCCTGTACAAAGGACAATTTTAACCTGGTTAGCTGAATAGAAACAGAGCTGTAAACTAGCTAAAATAAATGCAATGAATATATTGGTTTATTTTAACTTGGCTACTGACTCTACCAGGGTCTTGTGCTGAATGACCTAGGATCCATTCAGAATCAGGTTGAAGCCCAATGACTTCTGAGGGCATAGAAGATCATATCTGTCTGCTCAAGAAAAATATAAACCACTGCTGCCCTGAGCTGCCTTTTGTTCTACAGCCTGTCAGCAACAGGTTAGCCGGACTATTCACTCTGCTAGTTGGTTATCTCGTAGTTAAATTTACTCTGCTGTGTTTATTTTTGGCACACTACATTTAAGAAAATGGTAACCAGAATTTTACACTCTCCCACTGCCTGACTGGGATTTGGTTGGTGGACAGATGGTAATATGACATTGGGTGGCATGGCAGATAGTGCTGTCTGTTTCCTACCCACTACTTTGTGCCCAAATAATATGTCCCACCAGTAGAAAGGCTGTTTCTCCCACCCCCCAACTCCACCTTGCCTTCACTAGCCTCCTAATTGCCAAAACCACCTGTGAGTGCAAGACCTGTCAGACTGGCCTCACCTGATCTCACATGATCAAGACTCCCAAAGATGCTACTGTGTCTAGATGGGGTACAATAGGGTGGAAGGACAATTTTAGCTCGTGGCCCCTCCCTTAACCTTTTCTCGTAACTCTCCCATTATTTTTTCTATTTTGGGTCCTTATCCAATTTCCTTTAAAATATGCTGCACCAAGTCATTCAGCTTAAATGTCTATATTGGTGTATAACTCCACCTGAGTTGACTTGCATCTTATATACTTCATCACAGGCTTTCAACTACCTTTGTATTACATTTTGTTTTATGTATTTATCTGGTTTCCTCTAGAAAATATCTTAGCTGCTTGTCTCAGCTATTTCCCTTGACAGTGGGTTTCGCATTTAAACCACTTTGTGAATTTAGAAAAAATCTACTTGACTTTGATTCATACTTTGCCTTCTACTTACCAGCCCTAATTTTGGATTATTCCACAAAGCATATCAGCATCACCCATGCCATAAATTCACTCAGCATCTACCATCTTCAAATAGTTCAAGACTGTCAAATTTCCTTTGGGCCCTCTTTCTTTCCAAAGACAGAAAATGCCCAACCAACCAATTTATCTTGACAGCTATATTCTCTGTTGGACTATAGCTTTTCTTCTTTGACATTTTAATGTGTGAGTGTTTCTGTGCTCTTTTCATTGTGTAATAATTGCGATAGGAAAAATACACTGACAATATATCTACTGCCAGTAAAAATATTGATTCTGTCACCAAAATGGTCTATTCCATCTCTTTTCTAATCCTAACCGCAATAAAATGGACTTTTAGTTGGCTTCTTTGAGCTCAAAATAATCCTTTTAAAAACAAAATGTAATCTTAAGTTTCTGGGAAAAGGCCTGAACAGTCCCTACCCTCCTCTACTCTCCTCCACCTGGCTGAGCACATCCTGAACAATTTGTCCTTTTAACTCTTGTCACCTTCCTCAGATCAAAAGAGTGGCCGTGGGTACTTGCATGGGTCCCAGTTATGCCTGTTTCTTTGTATGGCACATGGAATATATCTTGTTCCAGTCCTATTCTGCCCCCAGCCATAAATCTTTCTGTGGTATATCAATGATATTGGTTTCTCTTCCCCCTCTCATCTTGGAATTGGAGAAGCTTATCAATTTTGCTTCAAATTTCCACCTCCCTCTCACCTTCACCTGGCCCATTCTCTGTCTCTTTCCCTTCCTTGACATCTCTGTTCCCATATCTGGGGATAGGCTGGCCTCCAATACCTATCACAAACCCACTGACTCCTAGATTACTTTGACTGTATAGCCTCACACCCTGCTTCCTGTAAAGATTCTATTCCATTCTGTCAGTTCTTGTATCTCTGTGGCATCTGTTCTGATGATGCCAACTTCAACTAGGGGCCTCTGAAATTTTTGCCTTCTTCCTCAATTTGAGGATTCCCTGGCATTGTAGTTAACGAGGGGTCTCTATTGCTGTTGTAGAAGCAAGAGGCAGACTGAGGGTCAAAGGGTAGGAGATGGGTCAGACTTGGCTGAGGGCCCTGTCAACAACAGTGCTGGGGAACCCTAGGTTGAGAAAGGAGGTGAACATTTCAGAGCATCCCTTGTTGAAGTTGGCATCGTCGATACAGATGCGACAGATATGGTGGAACTGAAAGAATCAAATAATCTTTCCATACAGGCTTAGAATCTTAATTACCATCCCACCAGTATCCACATTCAGAGGATCATTAGCGGCTATTTCTGCCACCTCTAGTGAAGCACAACTACCAGACACATTCCCTTCCCCTACTTCGTCCGAGTTCTACAGGGACCGTTCTCTCTGGACACCCTGGTCCATTCTTCCTTCACCCCCACAAGCCCATAGCACCTTCTCCTGCAAGTGGTGAAGGTGCAACGCCCTTTCTAGTTACCTCCTTCCTCTCCACTATCTAAGGGCTCAAACATACCTTCCCGGTGAAGCAAACTTTCACCTGCACTTCCCAGAATCTAGTATGCTGCTCATTATGTGTTCTCCTCTTCTTTGGGAAAACAAAGTGTAGACTGGGTGACCACTTCGCAGAATATCTACATTCTGCATGCAAAAGAGACCCTGAGCTACCTGTTGCCTGCCCTTTTAAACATCAACCTGTTCACTAGCCAACATCTGTCTCTGGCTTGCTGCAGTGTTCAAGTGAAGCTCAACACAAGCTGGAAGGACAACATCTCATTTTGCGCCTGGGGACCCTGTGGCCATCCGGACTCAATATTGGAGTTCAATCATTTTTTGGCCTAAACTCTCCCGTGTCCTAGCCCCCCACCCCAGCCCACACACTAGCGCTTGTTACCACATAATCTGCCATTATACATCACCTTATTGTTAGCTATTAACAGCCTCCATTAACTATTTCTCCAGAGAGAAACTATTCACCCTCTAGCCAGATTGTTGTCAACTCCTTTGTCTGTCCTACTGTTGTTCTCTCTCTTTAGGCTCCATCCTATCACTTTCTCCCTTTATCTGTCCAACTGTCTTCTCTTTGGGTTCGATCTCCACCAATTGTGTACTCTTTGCCCTCTTCCCCAAACACTCTTCTGCATAATGAAAACAATTGTTTCCAAGCTGCAGAAATAATAGGAACAGCAGATGCTAGAGAATCTGCGATGACAAAGTGTAGAGCCGGATGAACACAGCAGGCCAAGCAGCATGTAAGGAGCAGAAAAGCTGACGTTTCGGGTCTAGACCCTTCGTCAGAAATTTGCCATCAGTCTTGAAAAAGGGTCACTGCACCAGGAACATAAACTGAGTTTTGTCCACAGATTCTGCCAGCCCTAATTTTTTTTCTAGCGACTTGCTTTTGTTTTATTCTTGAAACCATTGGCAAATGCATTTACAATTGGTTAAACTCTGAACTATAATCTGGATTTGATCTGTATCCTATTAATCCTAAATACAGGCATAGGCACAGAACACACAGTACATCTCTACAGAGAATGATGCCTTTAAACAATGTGTGAAGAGCAGCCCTGTTGACCAAGGTTCGGGGGGGAAATAAATGGAATGATACCTTGTACTCGATTGAATTTTCTGTTGATAAAATCAAATCCAGCTAGCTGTAAATGAATAGAAAATGTTCAGTTTTATTTTGGTCATTCATGGGCTGTGAGCTTTATTGGCTAGGTCAGAAATTTTGACAGTGCTTAAATATAAACACATTTCCCACAATAGAAGTAGATCTGAACTATGAATGAATAACAGTAGTCCTAGTGGGATAACACTTTCCAACTTCTTTGAAAAATAATAATAATCCTTTACTGAAGTCTCTGCTTTCTGGATTTAGCCAATTTTCTTTTCATTCATCTACATGTCCCTGACTTTACACATCTAAAACGACATAGATTTTATCAAAGGCCTTTTGAAATTATAAGTTTGTGACACCTAATGTAGTACTATTGTGCATTTTTTTTCTGTTTACAAAGATTATACCAATGATGTAAGCATAAGCAATCTACTTAGTTAATCCTGTGAAACCAGAGCCAGGAATTTTAAAACTAGGAACTGGAATATAATACTTCTGACTAGAGATAAAGATAAATAGATGAAAATATGTTTGAAAAACTCTCCCGAAGCAAGTTAGGATATTTGCAACTTTGAAAATGAGTATGATGAAGATTAAGTGGATATTTTGTAGTAGAAAGGAACTTATGAAACTCGAATGTGTTTTGACTGTAGGGCTTTGTGCACGCAATCAATTTTAGATTAGCTGGAACCTGTGATGGGAAAAAATTGAGGGATGATAAAGAGACCATTAGAGAGACTTGTCCTTTAGTGATGAAAATGAGAATCAGTGAGTATTCATGATGAATGTCTGACAGAAAGATTAAGTACAAGTGATAAAATATCCTGATGGAGTAGATTCTAGCCTTTGGGATAATTGGCTTTGAATTGCCTTTCCACTCCTATATTTTATGTTTGACTGATTCACACTTGTATCGTGGTAACTTTTATTTAAGATTTCCTTCCTATTCATCAGTACTGACACCCAAAAGCTTTTCATCATCCAACTTCAAAATGGTAATTCCACTTCCATTGTTTAAAAACTTGCATAGACTTGCATAGCACTGTTTCAAGACTAGGTGTAATGATTGGAACCAGGTGGAACATATTTACTGAGATCCTTCTTGGGCTGGTTAACTCAGCCCCTTAGAATACCCAGAAAGCCTGTCAGGAAAAAAGGGCTCTCTGCCCCCATAGTGTTGAGAAAAGCTCAGAGTACAAGCTAGATGCAGCCTCGATAGCATTATCACCACAAGAGGAGCAAACAAGAAAAAAGTTCTGGGTGCAAGAGATGGGCTACGGTCTGGCACAAGCTGCCCGTGTCGGAGTCTGAGTCAGAGGAACCGGACCAGCGCCGAAAATGCCCCAGGAGAAGCTATCAAAGAAATCCCCGGTCTTGGGTTGTGGTTGGGGTGGGGATTTGTAGTGATTCAAACTATGTAGATCTTATTGACTGGCATCTTTGGCCTAGGTTAGCAGCCCCAATTAAGGAGCCCTGGCTGGCAGTTATAAATAGAGGATTCAGAGATTCTCCTCAGTTCAGGAACTGACTTTGAGCCGGCTGTTTACAGCCTGTGTACTATGCACGTGCAAATAAATGGTGACTTGGTTATGGGATGCCAACCTCTCTGCATTTATTTTGCTAGGGATTACTACTAAAATATTGACCAAGATACACATGATCATTAAAGCGCCAATCAATCAGATTAATTGTTCAAAGAAATTTTCTAATTAACCTATTCAGAAATGGTGTCCTGTACCACTAGAGCATGGACCTCCTGGACATAGAGGTAACTACACTACCAGTGTTTATATAATCTTGCTGTGTGTAAATGTTGAATGTATTTGTCGACGTAATAATCATAATGATTAATTGTAAGCAAATAATCTTTGGAATCTGAGTGATGTGACAAGAAATGACATTAATATAAATTTCTGAGTTGAATATGATTTTATTTTGCATTTGTAAGATACTTACCTTGAAATTTGCAAAAATGGTTACACATAGCAACTGATCTCCATTGCGCCTCTTTTTTCTGAAGAAGGGTCTAGGACTGAAACGTCAGCTTTCCTACTCCTCTGATGCTACTTGGTCTGCTGTGTTCTACCACTTATACACCTTGTTATCTCTGATCTCCATTGCTATCAGTTTGCTCTAGTTTTTTTGGATCACCTGATTTCTGCTTGATTTTCATTGCAAACAAAGATATGATTGTGTAAAATATTGGAGCAAAATTATAATCTTTAAAAAAAAGACTTCAGTACTAGAATAGATTTTACACAGGAAAGCAGACCCAGGATGTTAGATACCATGGGCCAAGTTTCTGTACCTACCCTGTATTAAATTATGATTATCGTTATTAGATTCTAGTTACAGTAAGAATGGCAACCTGTAATTAGTGGAGTGCCACAGGGATCAGTGTGAGGGCTGCCACAATTATATACACTATTTTTAATGGCTTGGGCAAGGAAAGTGAATATACTTCTGTCAAGTTTGCAGATGACAGAAATAGATGAGAAAGCAAATAATGAAGATGACATAGTCTACAAAGGGGTATAGACTGGTTGAGTGAATTTGCAGAAAGGTAATTGATGGAAAAGAGTCAAGGGAAAATTGACATTGTGTGTTTTTAGGAGGAATAATAGAGAAGCTGAATATTACTAAAATGGAGAAAGACTGGAAAGCTATGGAACAGAGGAATGAGGGGCAACCTTGCACATGAATCACAAAAGAGTTAGCATCCAAGTTCAGATGGTAGTAGAGAAGATAAATGGAATGTTGTCCCTTATTTCAAAGGAAAAGGAGTATAAAGTTGAGAAGGTTTTGTTAAAACTACACAAGGCACTAGTCAGACCACGATAATAAAATGTGAGGCTGGATGAACACAGCAGGCCAAGCAGCATCTCAGGAGTACAAAAGCTGACGTTTCGGGCCTAGACCCTTCATCAGAGAGGGGGATGGCGGGAGGGAACTGGAATAAATAGGGAGAGAGGGGGAGGCGGACCGAAGATGGAGAGTAAAGAAGATAGGTGGAGAGGGTGTAGGTGGGGAGGTAGGGAGGGGATAGGTCAGTCCAGGGAAGACGGACAGGTCAAGGAGGTGGGATGAGGTTAGTAGGTAGCTGGGGGTGCGGCTTGGGGTGGGAGGAAGGGATGGGTGAGAGGAAGAACCGGTTAGGGAGGCAGAGACAGGTTGGACTGGTTTTGGGATGCAGTGGGTGGGGGGGAAGAGCTGGGCTGGTTGTGTGGTGCAGTGGGGGGAGGGGATGAACTGGGCTGGTTTAGGGATGCAGAGGGGGAAGGGGAGATTTTGAAACTGGTGAAGTCCACATTGATACCATATGGCTGCAGGGTTCCCAGGCGGAATATGAGTTGCTGTTCCTGCAACCTTCGGGTGGCATCATTGTGGCAGTGCAGGAGGCCCATGATGGACATGTCATCAAGAGAATGGGAGGGGGAGTGGAAATGGTTTGCGACTGGGAGGTGCAGTTGTTTGTTGCGAACTGAGCGGAGGTGTTCTGCAAAGCGGTCCCCAAGCCTCCGCTTGGTTTCCCCAATGTAGAGGAAGCCGCACCGGGTACAGTGGATGCAGTATACCACATTGGCAGATGTGCAGGTGAACCTCTGCTTAATGTGGAATGTCATCTTGGGGCCTGGGATGGGGGTGAGGGAGGAGGTGTGGGGACAAGTGTAGCATTTCCTGCGGTTGCAGGGGAAGGTGCCGGGTGTGGTGGGGTTGGAGGGCAGTGTGGAGCGAACAAGGGAGTCACGGAGAGAGTGGTCTCTCCGGAAAGCAGACAGGGGAGGGGATGGAAAAATGTCTTGGGTGGTGGGGTCGGATTGTAAATGGCGGAAGTGTCGGAGGATAATGCGTTGTATCCGGAGGTTGGTGGGGTGGTGTGTGAGAACGAGGGGGATCCTCTTGGGGCGGTTGTGGCGGGGGCGGGGTGTGAGGGATGTGTCGCGGGAAATGCGGGAGACGCGGTCAAGGGCGTTCTCGATCACCGTGGGGGGAAAGTTGCGGTCCTTAAAGAGCTTGGACATCTGGGATGTGCGGGAGTGGAATGTCTTATCGTGGGAGCAGATGCGGCGGAGGCGGAGGAATTGGGAATAGGGGATGGAATTTTTGCAGGAGGGTGGGTGGGAGGAGGTGTATTCTAGGTAGCTGTGGGAGTCGGTGGGCTTGAAATGGACTAGTCAGACCACAACTGGATTGCTACTTAAAGGAGAACATTTTGGGGCCCTTTATCTAATGAAAGATGTTCGTGTTGAAGGAGATCCAGGGAAGGTTCACAAGGCTTATATTGGGTATGGAAGCTCTGTCTTATGTGGAGAGGTTGAGTACATTGGGCCTTTACTCATTGGAATTGAGAGTACGAAGCAACCTTAGTGAAACGGGCAAGATTTTTGAGGGATTAGACAAGATGGATATCGTGATGTTGTGGAATAGTTGAGAACCAGAGTGCCTCTAAATTCTGAAGAAGGAGTTGCACATTTACTACAGATGGAGGAGTATATTTGCTTAGACTGTTGTGAATCTGTGGAATTCTTTATCAAGAGCACTGTCAAGGTAAACAGATTTTTAATCCATGTGATGATCAATTGTTATGAGGAAAAGGTAAGAAAGTGGAGTTGACAGTCATCAGCTCAGCCATTATTGAATAGTGGAGCAGACTCAATGGGCTGAATGGCTTATACCTGTGCCTCCATCCTATGGTCTAATGGTCTAGATTAGATTACTAAACTGAGTTCCTCAAATCTAAACTCTAACCCCCTCATGAATCTTCCTTAGACAGATAGACAAACTTGATGAGGGGGAGGATTTTTAAAACATGTGCAGAGGAACAACTATGAATACAGTTCCATAACCTTTGTTCACAAAATCTGGTCGGTCGATTCTCGCTAATCTGAAGGTTTTCGTTGGACCTTTTTCTGAATAGTTACACTGGTTTTTAAGAGGCAGAGGTCATTTTTTTCAATCCAATTCAAAGTCACAACTTGTACCTTCTATTGAAGGTAAGATCAATTGGTTTTCTTTCAGTTTAAAGTGACTTACTGCAGAGAACTGAGAGAGGATGAATTGGCAGCTGTTGACCTTTTTGGTTGCTCTTCTGGTCAGACTAGCCCCTTACTGTCTTGCTCACAGCCCAAGCTGTTCAGCTACCTGACAACTAAACATGTTGGCAAGCAGACCTCTGTCATTGGTTTGTATTGCGACTAATTTTAAATCAGCTTCATTTGCAATTATGATTCAGCTCCAGTTCCTTTAGACATGGCTAGAACCCAAAGCCACACGAGTAGGGCTCACAAAAGGTATTACATTCCTTGCTTTAAAAGTATGCAGCCATCTGTGAAAATCCTTGGATTTCAAAACTATTCTTTGTGATTTCAGCTTGTTATTTTAAAAATTACTGAAAAGGAAAGATGCAGTCTTTGCACGTATTATAGCAAATAAAGATTGATAGCCCAAATTGCTTTGGACAACATAGCATTAAAATACAAAAATTTTGCTGTTTTTTTGGACTGATTCTGTCAGCAGGAATGTAAGCAATTATTTTTTTTTCTTTGAATCTTATTAGAATATGACAGCAGGCCTACAATATGCAGAAATCAGCATGAACAAAAGTGTTCATTAACTCTTTCATCTTACTGACACCATGAGAAAGTTTGAACTTAGGAAAAAAGAAAATTCAGCAGCTAGGGTTTGTTCTGTCATTCAGTGAGACTATGGCTGACCTATGTTTCACTCCAGCTACCCTACCACGCTTCAAATTCCTTTATATAATCTCTCCTTAGAATCTAGCTTTTGGAGCCTTTGTAACATTCTGATTAATCTATCCTACATTGGGCAGTCTGATAGCAAAATATACATCCTTGATGTGGTGCCTAGAGCTGTTTTTGTGGATGTAACTTAGAAATGGTACAGATGATCGAGGAAAGTTGTACTTGGCAAGATATTTTCCATTGCACAAATTTCCTCACAAAATTTAACAGTTCCCAGCTTATCAATAAATAAGTTTCTGTTTAAAAGATCAGTAATAGAGAAAATATAATTTGTGTGACATAGTCACTAATGCTCCATTTTAGGTTCACTTAAGGGTATTTTGAGACTTGTGTAGAATTAATTTCAAGTTAATCTGTAATTTATTTTTAATGATTATGAAAATGCATTGAACATTAAAGTTTGCATTATAATTTGAACTCCTTCATAATTCAAAGTGAAAACATTCAGTCAAGCGACAGGCGCTGAGCAGCATGATTCATGCTTGCTGTATCATGAGTGCACCAGCTTATGTTTTATGTGTCATTTGGTGGTCAGTGGCACATTTACTGCAAGTCTGTTTAGCTCAGAAATAATCCATTTGGGTTAAATGGTTCATTCTGGTGATTGTTCCACATTATACTCCTCTCATCCTAGATCATCTAATCCTTTCAATATATATTTCTTTTCCTTCATTGCTTAAGAATCAGTTTGACATATGCTGTTTACCTGAACTATGGTGGTATTTTGGTATTCTTACCACTCTTTGGGTTTAAAAAAGAGCCTGAATTTCTTATTAGATGTAACTCATAAATATACAGACCTAAGCTTTAGATTCCTCCACAATTAGAGGCATTCCCTTTGTAATACTTCCTCTTTCAAACACTTTGGTTATTTCAAAAATCTATATCATATCAATGACTGACATGAAACGTAACACAACTTTGATTGTTGGAGTCCCTTTTCTCATGGCTCTTTGCCTGAAAACACTGAAGCTATGATAACAAGGTGTAGAGCTGGATGAACACAGCTGGCCAAGCAGCATCAGACGAGCAGGAAGGCTGACGTTTCGGGCCTAGACCCTTCTTCAGAACCTTCTTTCTGAAGAAGGGTCTAGACCCGAAACGTCAGCTTTCCTGCTCCTCTGATGCTGCTTGGCCTGCTGTGTTCATCCAGCTCTACACCTTGTTATCTCAGATTCTCCAGCATCTGCAGTTCCTACTATCTCTGAAACACTGAAGCTATGTTTGTTTACATCTTTGAAAGCCATGTATGCTCGTGGAAATTTAGAATCAGTCCTGTTGACTTTTTATGTAAAAATAAGTGAATAGTGCTGAATCAGAAGAAGCAAATGCAAACCATCTTACCCATTAAATAAGATTCAATGGTGTATCTCTTAAGAAACAGGAGCAAGAGTGAAGTAGGTGGTCCCTCAACTCCTGATTTGCAGTTCAGTACAACTGGGCTGATCATCAGGTGTAATTTAAATTTTACAACCCTTTATATATTCCATGATGGACCAAAGATCTGTCTATTTCAGCCTTAAATACATAGAAAGATAGAGCACCCACAGTCTCTGGTGTGGAAAGTTTCAAAGGCCATAGCACTCTCTTGAGTGAATAAGCTTCACCTCACCTGATCCCTAAATGATAAGCTCCAAATTTTGAGACTGCCTCTATTTTCTATTTGCCCAACCCCTCATCACAGGACAACCCTCTCATCGTAGCTACCAATCAAATCTGTTATTGCAGGGGCGGGGTGTTAGGGATGCGTTGCAGGAAATGCGGGAGACACCAAGGGTGTTCTCAACCATTGTGGAGGGGCCATCTCCAACACATTGCTCACCTTCCTGGACCCCTCTGTCTCCGTCTCAGGCAACCAGCTAGAAACTGTCCATTTCAAGCCCACCAACTCCCACAGCTACCTAGAATACACCACCTCTCACCCACCCTCCTGCAAAAATTCCATCCCCTGTTCCCAATTCCTTCAGCTCCGCCGCATCTGCTCCCATGATGAGGCATTCCACTCCCACACATCGCAGATGTCCGCGTTCTTCAAGGACAACCACCCCCCCCCCCCCCTCCACCCCGGCAGTGGTCGTGAATGCCCTTGACCGTGTCTCCCGCATTTCCCGCAACACATCCCTCACACCCTGCCCCTGCATTAACTGCCCAAAGAGAATCCCCGTAGTCCTCACATACCAACCCACCAACCTCCGGATCCTGGGTCTCCTGCAGTGCCACAATGCTGCTACCCGAAGGTTGCAGGAACAGGAACCCTGCAGCCCAATGGTATCAATGTGGACTTCACAAGCTTCAAAATCTCCCCTCCCCCCACTGCATCCCAAAACCAGCCCGGCTCGTCCCCGCCTCCCTAACCTGTTCTTCCTCTCACCTATCCCCTCCTCCCACCTCAAGCCACACCTCCATTTCCTACCTACGAACCTCATCCCACCTCCTTGACCTGTCCGTCCTCCCCAGACTGACCTATCCCCTCTCTACCTGCCCACCTATACCCTCCTCTCCACCTATCTTCTTTTCTGTTCATCTTCGGTCCGCCTCCCCCCTCTCCCTATTTATTTCAGAACCCTCTCCCCATCCCCCTCTCTGAAGAAGGGTCTATGCCCAAAACGTCAGCTTTTGTGCTCCTGAGATGCTGCTTGGCCTGCTGTGTTCATCTAGCTTTACACTTCGTTATCTTGAATTTCATGGAATTGTGTTTGTCACTTAACTGGGCAGCCAGGGAAGGGCAGCAAATACTGGCCTGGCCAGTGATGCTCCCATCCTGTGAAAGTACAAAAAAAACTTACATTTGTTTGGGTATAATTTCCATGTTGAAATTAATCAATATTTTTATCTATTGGTTTGTTGAATGCAAAAGATCTATAGAACTTTTCAAACAGTGAAACCATTCTCACTAGCTATCAGGTATCGCTGAACTCATGTAATGGATCATTCATCTTGCTATTGTTTTGTTAGACACTGACACAAATTGGCTATTGTATTTGTCTTTGGAACACAGTCCGCAAAATATATTGAAGCTGGCTCAAATACAGTATTATGTTCCTTAAATGCATGTTCTATCTTTAATGTTAATCTAAACTGTCTTGGTGGGTGGCCTTGTCTGTCAGATTTGACTTCTAAGCAAGGCTTGTTAAGTTTGGCGTCTAATCTTGTACATGAGCAGATTTTCCATGCGAGTTGGATTAAAATAATCACCAATTTCAGCACTTCATTTTAGAGATTTTTTTTAAAACTGTGAAACATTGCCATGTATTTGTATTCCACCTTTTTTGTTCCCTTCTTGTGGACTCCTTGCTGCCTGAACTTTACATATGCATTACATCACTGTTGCTGTCTCTGTCGTCCCATTGTCTAATTAGTTGATGATTGGTATGTTGCTGATTTCTTTTAAGCTATTACTTTTATAAGTAATTCTTCAATAAGTGAGTAAAGTATGAACAAGTTAAAGGAATATGAAGTAAAATTCTTCAATCAAATATTGGAAACGTCACCTGTTATTTCTTGGCAAATCTAATACAATTTCAGTAGGTCTCAGTTTATAATTGAATGATGGCTACGCCAGTCAGTACTTAAAATTCCAATGTCTTGGAGCTCTGAAGATAACAAAAAGAAGCATGAGAGCAGACAGGAAAATCTACTGGAAATAATTATGCTGTTCGGATGAAATTTTGAGTACAGTTCTCCAACTAAAAGAAGAAAACAAAGATTGCAGTCGTGACAAAGATGAAGAGGCCTGTTCTGTCTACCTAATGTTTTGTATTAATTTTTTAGGTGAATTTGCAAAGCAGGATCTGAACGGTAGTAACAGAAAAGATTGATATTTACATAATACCATTTAAAACACTGAAATAGCTCAAAAATGTAACATCCCGGATGTGCAATAAAATAAGATCAGACAACAGTGGAAGATGACACAGGACAAATAGGACTGCAAGCTCAGTCAAAGTGATGCGTCATCAAAGATCTGATAAAAGCAGCATCAATTAGGCAGGGAATACCAGAGCTAAGGTTGTCATCAGCTAAGAGCAAAGCTGCCAATAAGATAATTAAAATTGTGGCTGTACAGAAGATCAAAATTAGAGGTGCACACATATGTTGGGAAGAGAGGGGTGTTTGGGGTTTGGCAGCTCTTGAGATAGAGGAATTCTAAAGATAGGGAGGCTTTGTTAGCATTAGGCATGGAATGATTGCCAATGGTTGAGCGAATCATTTGGTGGGTTTTTGAAATTAATTCCAGTGGTTGCTAGCTTTCTTATCTAAGATTGCACTTATTTCCCGTTCATAATTGCCCTTGAAAAGACGATGATGAAGTGCCTTCCTGAACCACTACAGTCCAATTGGCGTAGTACACCCGCAATAGTATTAGGGATGGAGTTTACAGGACTTTGACCCAGTGACAGTGAAAGAATAGCAACACATTTCTGAGTCAGGGTGGTGAATGGCCTGGAGGGGAATTTGCAGGTGGTGGTTCCCGCGTATCTCCTTGTCCTCGAGATAAATAGTAGTCATGGGTTTGGAAGGTGCTGTCTAAGAGCCTTGGTAAAGTGTGGAGGCAATGATATGGTGTTTTCATCTGAAGATCAGTATCCAGAGGCCCAGACTAATGTTTTAGGGACAAGGGTTTGAAGCCCACCATGGTAGATGGTGAAATTTGATATTACTGAAATAAATCTGGGATTAAAAGCTATTCAATGGCTACCAATTTGTCACGAATACCCATCCAGTTCTTTATTGTTCTTTTCAGGGAAGAAAATTTGAGATCCGTAATGGTTTGGCCTACATAAGTATCTCATCCCAAAACTGTATGCTTGATTCTTGACCGCCTTCTGAAATGGCTGAATGAGCAACTCCTTTCAAGGCCACTTAAGAATGGGCAACAAATCCTGGCCTTGTCAGTGATGCCAATGTCATAGAAGAATAATAATAAAAAAATCTGCATTTAATCTTGTTGGTACACACTGCTGCTATTGTATGTTGTAAGTGGACAGAATGGTTGATTATTTGTGGATGTATTGCTAATCAAGTGGGCTGCTTTTTCCTGGATGACATTCAGCTTCTTGTGTTGTTGGAACTGCATTGATCCAAGCTAGTGGGGAATATTCCTGACTTATGCCTTGTAAATTGTGAACTGGCTGTGCGGATTCAGGAGGTGTATTACTTGTAATATTCCTCACCTGTGACCTGCTCTTGTAGCCACTGTGTATTTACATGGCTGGTTCAGTTCAGGTTCTGGTCAGTGGTAACCCCTGAGTATTAATAGTGGGGAATTGAGTGATGGTAATGCCTCTGAATGTTGAGGGGTAATGGCTGCATTCTCTTTTGTTGAAGATGTTCATTGCCTGGCACTTGTGTGACACACATGTCACATACATTTGTTTGCCCAAACCTGGACATTGTCCATGTTTTCCTGCATTTGGACATGGATACCTTTGGTATTTGAGCGGTCATAAATTGTGCAATTGTTAGTGAACACCTTTGGAATTTTCAGACACTTTGCAATTTACAGACACAAGTGATGAATATTCCCCACTTGCTTGAATGAGTCCAGCTCCAGCAACAGCTTCTTGACCTAAAGGTGGAGGAAAGGTCATTGAATAATGCAGCAGGAAGTGGTTGGGTTCAGAACACTATCCTACAGTGATGCCCAGGAGCTGAAATAACTGACCCACAACCATCATCCTTTGTGCCCATGATAAGTCTAAATCGGTTTTCCCCGATTTGCATCAACTGTAATTTTGCTAAGGCTCCTCAGTACCCCTTTATACATTGTCAAGGGGTATCACACTCACCTTACTCCTGCAATTCAGCTCTCCTGTTGATGTTTGAACTAAGGCTGTAGTGAGGACAGGAGCTGAATTGCTGTAGTGACCTGGTTGTAGGTAAGCAAAAGCTGATTGATTGATAGACTGTGTTGCCTCCTTCCATCACTTACAGACAACTGAGAGCAGAATGATGGAGTGATGATACCTCAGGTTGGATTTGCCCTGTTTCAAATATAGGTAATACTGGGTAACTTTCTGGATGCTACGTAGGTGTTAATGTTGTAGTCTTGAACTATTACCAGTACTGTGTCAGGGGCCCATAGCCTTTGTTGTATGCAATGCTTCTAGCCATTCCTTGAAATCATGTAGAATAAATCAAATTGGTTGGAGACTGGCACCTAATGATACTGGAGACCTGAAGAAAGCTGCGTGGGATCATCTGCTGAAACTCCTGACTGAAGATTGTTGTGAATACTTTAGCTTTACCATCTGCACTAATGGGGTGGGCATGTTCTTGGAGCCCCTATTCCAGTACATTGTATAATTATCCTTCATCATTCATGACTGGGTATGGCAAGGCTATAAGGCTCCGATCTGATCTGTTAGTTGTGAAATCACTTAGGTCTGCCTGTCACTCGCCAATGATGCAGTTTGGCGCTTAAGTAGTCTTGTGTTGTAAGTTTACTAAGTTGATATTTTATGTTTTAAGTATGCTTGGTTCTGTTCTTGGCATGCCCTTCAACACTCCATTAAACGAGGGTTGGCCCAGCCTTGATAGATTAGGGATGTACTGGGCCTTGTTTACAAATTATTTTGGCTTACAGTTTTGCTGATGACCCTCATTGCCTTTTGGATGTGCAATTTTGAGATTTTAAATCTGTTTGAGACCTATTCAATTTAACATGGCTAATGGAAGATAATCTCCATTTGAAGTTGGCCATTTATTGCCGCAATGATTGTAGGGATTTGAACATGAAAATAAATACTTTCAAGTTGAACCACGGTGGACCAGAAGCAAATGTACGTTAGTGAGGACATAATTGATAGTTGAAAAGACTTGGTCTGAGTTTTGTTACTGGCTATTAGCTGTTGGATACTATATATTTAGGCACTGAGCTTTGGATGAACAAATATATGGTGGGTGAAAGCTGGCCAGTGGAGCATGGAAATAAAAGAGCAAAACAATGGATGCTGGGAATCTGAAATAAAATTGGGAGATGGTGGAAGTCCCCAAGTACCTGTAAAAAGAGAAACAAATTTTCAAGTTGATGACTATTTGTCAGAATGAGAAAAGCTTTAGTGATCTGCATTCTGACATCATGGGCAGCATTCAGCATATGTCTGATGTTAAGCTTGCTGGCTTGGGGGTGGGGGCTGGTGGTCAGGAGGAGAGGAGTGTAGCCTGTTACGATTCCTCGGGAGGCCTGCCCACCTTCACTCCAAATATTGGTCACTGAAGGGGTGCTCCTTCACTGGCTTCAACGTTGAGGCTATTAAGAGGAGTTTGGGAGAATACCTGACAAGAGATACTGGTTTGGATGCCATGCAGGAGAGATGGCTTTCAATTCCACTGGTTCTCATTTTCATATCAAGGTGTCTCCCAGCCCACACAGTGTGGTCCACCATCCCAAATATTCTTACCCCATCTATCTTGCAAAGTGATAACTGACATTTTGTATGCTCTTGGAAGTTGAGTTTATCCATTTAAAATAGAAAGCTTATTAATCTTGGTCTTTTGAAGGGTTCTGAGTAAACAAATGGTGTTGGGCAAGAACAATGCAGAGCTTTGTGCGAGGATTGAACACAGACAGTAAAACCAATTCCACTGTGATTAAAACTTTTATTAGGATGTCACAAGTATACGTTGTTTTGTTTTAAATGAAATATGACATGAGCTGATGGTGCCTGGATGAAAATTCCAAGGCTGAGTAGTGACAAATGTGAAAAGAAAGTACATTGGGAATTCTGTTAAAGGGAGCAGCTAGAATTTAGACACCGAAATGTAAACATAATGAGGACAATGCTTACTGAGCATCTCACCACTAAGGAAAATATCAGTTGTACAAGGGCAAAATTGTTTGTTTTTAAATAAATGATAAGTCTGCATGAGCATTTCTGATACTATTGTCAGTCATTGTCATATTGTGAATGTAGGAATTTGTTCAATGAAGAAATAATCTGGATTTGGAAATGGGAAGTCATATAGTTATTATTGGTCAACCTACTCCAGTATGATCCACCAATCAAGCCTGATAAAACAGACCAAGAATTGCCAAAGGATCCAAAATACTTTTGACAGAGCTTTGACAACTTCATGGCAATATCTACAACTGTGTGCTGATTGAATATTTATGCAATTGTTCCTGGAAAAATCTCAATGATCAAATTTCTTCCTAATAATAGATCTCCTGCAGAGCACTTCCTTAATGGACTTTAAATTCTCTGTGGAACCTAATAAACGAATTGAATATTTCACCTGTGTCTCGATGCTATGTTCACATGCTGTGAATTATAGACGTGTCATAAGGTGGAACTTGAGTTTTAATTTTGTGATTCAGAATGTACTATGTATACTACAATAAAATTCACAAAAGAAACTGGAACAAATTGCAAAAAATATCGATCAACACAGACAAAAATTGCAATGTGCTGACTTTGGTATTTAGATGAGTTTTGGCCGTGCCACAAGTGTGGGCTGATAATTGTGTTGGGATGATTTTGAATTGCTTTGTTGCTAACCTATTGATTGTTCATGTTGTCAATCCATCATAGCTAGAGTCTATAAAAACAAAAATCAGCATCTCTTGTTACAGCCATCAATGATTCAACAGTTGGAAAATTTAGTGGTGTGGAAAATTCTTCCTGCAGGTTGGGCTGGAAAATTCTTCCTGCAGGTTGGGCTGGAAAATTCTTCCTGCAGGTTGGGCTGGAAAATTCTTCCTGCAGGTTGGGCTGGAAAATTCTTCCTGCAGTTTGGTCCAATAATGTTAGCTTCAGCAAAAACTAGTTTTTTTTGGTTAGTTGATGGGATTGGAAGGGGATGGTAGAGGAAATGCATTGGCACCAGATCTATGTGTGTTTTTTTGCTAGCCTATTTTCTTCTGTGATCTGATGGGTAGCAGGTTTGAAAATGTTTGGGTGAATAATTGAACCATCAAGAAGGTAAGGTAATGTTATTTTGAGCATCCAATACCCAGAGTTTTGCTTGCTAGCTGTATCTTTGTTCTAATCAAGCTGTTTAGAGGTGTTTTATAACGTATCTAGAACAGGTAGGATTGAACCAGAATCATCTGACTCAGAAGTAGGGATATTACCACTGTGTTGTGGAAACCTTTTTCTTATATGTACCTGTTCAGAGATGTTAGGGAACACCTCTGGAACAAGTGTCTCTTGGACTTGGGCCTCCTGACTCAGGGATGCAGACACTATCACTGTATCACAAAATTCTTGCTTGTCAGTTTAAAGTACGTGAAAGTTCAGCAATGGGTCCATGATGGTTGGTGGTGGAAACCATCGAGCACAGCAACATTTCAAAGTAGAAAGGGAGAAATAAAGGCAAAGGCACCATCAAATTGGTGTACGCATTTCAAAGGCAAATTATAGGAAGGATTTCACCAAAATGCCTGCAGAGTTGAGGGAGGTTTTGAGGCTTGAATACATGTAATGTTGCATTTTCATTCACACTGTATTAAATAATGTGATTTACAGTTTTGTAACTTAACATCGGTATCAAATGCGTGGCACCTTGATCAAGCAATACCTTTCTCCAGTAATTGTTGACCTTGGCAGTATAGTGGTTAGTATCCCCCCTGTCACACGGGAGACCAGGATTCAATTCCTCGCCGGGGAGCCTCCAAACATTGGGGTGGCATGGTGACACAGTGGTTAGCAGTGCTGCCTCATAGAGCTAGGGACCCGAGTTCAATTCCATCCTCGGGCGACTGTCTGTGTGGAGTTTGCCCATTCTTTGTGTGGGTTTCCTCCGGGTGCTCCAGTTTCCTCCCACAATCCAAAGATGCGCAGGCTAGGTGGATTGGCTGTGCTAAATTGCCTGTAGTGTTCAGGGATCTGTACATTGGGTGTGTTATTGGGGGATGGGTTTGGGTGGGTGCTCTGAGGGTTGGTGTGGACTTGTTGGGCCAAAGGGCCTGTTGCCACTCTGTAGGGGTTCTACAATTCTGTGATAATTGTTTCAAAAATTGATTGAAGTAGTTTCAGAAGTCTTTACAGTTAATTTTTGTTACTTGTTTGACAAAGACCTTTGTTTTTGTATTAAATGTGAGTAACACCATGAATCCATCTAAGTCTTTCTCTACAAAACCATTGTGCAGATAAATTCATTAAAGTCTGTATGATACAAGAATAACGTTAGTATTTCTGGTTATATTGAGAATTGTGCTATCACCAGTATAGAATAAATCTTCAGATACACTATTGTCAAATATGCTGTTTGAATATTTCTGACCTTTTGGTGAATTTCCCTTTTATTAGTGAAACTCAGACTGAAATAGGATATTATTATGCATGTGTCAATGCTACCTTGCCAGAAAACCTAAAGCAATATTGCATGTAAGATTGATGAAAGATTAGAGCAACACTGTAGCAACTGACCTCGACACCTACTTGCATTACATTTGGTTCATGTTGTAACATGTTCCATAAGCTTCACAAGAATGTTATTAGATAAAGTTTGAGCCTCAAATAATAATAATGTTCAGAATGATACGTTTTAACAAGTGACTTAAGTGAGGAGAGTGAGATAGAAAGGCAGAGGAAATTTCTGGTTTTTAGGTCCTAGGCAGCTGAAGGCAGCCACCAATAGTGGAATGAATGAAATCATATGCAGGAGATCAGAACTGGAGTGGAGAGATAGGCAAAGACAAGGCGATGTAAGGATGAAGACAGGAATAAGAATTTGAAAATTGAAATGATGTTGGATTGTGGGCCAATCCAAAATAGTCAGCACTAGTTGATGGTTGAGTAGAACTTGACATGATTTGGGATAATGCTAGCAGTGTTTAGAATGAATTCAAGGTTATCATGGGGGATAAGTGGAAGGCTGACCAGGAGAGATTTTTGAAGTGCCAGGTTTGGAGGGAATATAAGCATTCGTGAGATTTTTAGTAGTAAGACTGATATAGGAGCCGAATCCAGTCATGGGATGGGATAGAGTAGGTTGACTTGGAAAAGGAGAAGATATGGGGTTGAACATTCACCTCTGGATACAGTTAAGGTGTTGAGATCGCAAAAGATCTATTTCAGCCTCAGAGTGTGGACAAGAGAGATGGAGTTTACGCAGAAGAAACTGAGTTTGTAACCGGTACCAAAGATAATTGCTTTCATTTCTCTCCATATTTGGAGGAGGTTTTGAGAGGAGCTTGATTTTAAGACTTTTTGAAATGTTTTTGAAGACTTGCCCAGGATACTGCATTGGTGAGAAATAGGTAGGCATGGATAAATCTACTTGAGAAAGTCTATTTGTATTGCTGGATAAAATACCAAATTATTTACCCAGCTAAATGCTACATATTGAGCTTTAAATAGATTATGTATGTGATTATATATGTTCATTTTAACTTGCGTTCTTAATTTGTAAGAACAACATTTAAATGAATAAGGTGGTGTATACAATAGCCAATCAAGAAAGATAACGTCGAGATGATTGTATATTAATTTTATGACCAAAAGAACGCAAATTACCATATCTTATGCAATATTTCACATGGTGTAAAAAGGCTACAAATATTTTTAATGGAAACCCTATTTCATTCCCATGACATAATGCAATTTATTGAACATTGGAAACAAGTCAAGGAATAGAATTTTGTATACTTCAACAAGATGTCCTAAACTTTTGGTAAAGTAGCCCAGACTCCTAAATCTCTTCTCATAAAACCATCTGTCCAATTGATAATATGTACACCCAGGCAAAACTGAGCTCTGTACTCTGCCACCGTGCTTATCAGCAATAAAAGGAGTCCTGGCAATCAAGGATTTCAGCTGCAAAATCACACTTGTAAATAGGTGTAAAAGCTAAATATGGAAGATGCTGGAACTCTGAAACCAGCACAGATAATCTAGTGAAACTCAGTTGGTCTGGCAGCATTTGTGGGCACTGAAAGAGTTGATGTTTTGAGTCTGATGGAACTCTTCTTCAGAAGATACATCAGACTCTAAATGTTAAATATATTTCTCTCTGCAGATGCTGCCTGACCTCCAGAGTTTATCCAACACTTGGTATTTGTTTCTTATAAATTGGTGGATAGGAAGGGGCATCTTACTGTTCCTTACGTGATCTAGGTTTGTCAGCCTAAAATTTCAGGAGGACTCTATAGCACAGAAGTCTGTCTCTGGTGGGAGGCAGTTTAAATATGCAAATTCCCCTTGTGCAGACCCTGCCCACCTACATCTGATATCCTCTGCCATTATTGACAATTTCCAGTTCCCTAGCCCTAACGGCCTTCTCTTCAGCACGGCTATCCAATCCATCTATACCTCCATTCCCCAACAGTATGGTCTGAGTGTTCTTGGCTTCATCCTCAATCAGAGGCCAGAATAATCCCCATTCACCACCGCTGTCTTCTGCTTGGCTGAACTTGTCTCACTGAACAATTTCTCCTTTAATTCATCTCACTTCTGTCAAGTCAAAGGAGTCATTATGTGCACCCATATGGGCATGTGGACAAGTATGGAGTTTAAATGCTGGTCACAGGCTATGTCGATCATGTTAGTTGTGTTACAAATTGCAGATGTTAATCTCTATGAAACAGAAATGATCACAGATTTTAAAGGGCATCTTGGGCTTCCTAGGAGCCACAGGGGTAAGCAATGATTGCCTCTATACTTAGATTGTTAGCATCTTGGAAGACAATGGGGAACCTGTGGATGTGGTGTATCTGGATTTCCAGAAGGCATTTGACAAGGTGCTACAAAAGGCTTCTACACAAGATAAAGTTGCGTGATATTACAGGTAATATATTGGCATGGATAGAGGATTGGTTGAACAGTAGACAGCAAAGAATAAGGGTAAATGGGTGTTTCTCTGGTTGGCAGTCAGTGGCTAGTGGTGTGCCTCAGGGATCAGTGTTGGGACCTCAGTTGTTTACAATTTACAGAGATGATTTGGAATCGGGGACTAAGTGCGGTGTGTCAAAATTTTCAGATGACACTGAGATGAGTAGTAGAGCAAAGTGTGCAGAAGACACAAAGTCTGCAGAGGTATATAGATAGTCTAAGTGAGTGGGCAAAGGTCTGGCAGATGGAGTACAATATTGAGAAGTGTGAGGTCATCCATTTTGGTAGGAATAACAGGAAAATGGACTATGTTCTAAATGGTAAAAAAATTGCAGCACGCTGCTGTGCGGAGGGACTTGGGTGTCCTTGTGCATGAATCACTGAAGGTGGGATTACAGGGGCAGCAGATTGAAAAGGCAAATGGAATTTTGTCTCCCATTGCTTGAGGGATGGAGTTTAAAAACAGGGAGGCTATGCTGCAGCTGTACAGGGCCCTGGTGAGGCCACACCTGGAGTACTGTGTGCAGTTTTGGTCTCCTTATTTGAGAAGGGATATACTAGCACTGGAGGGGGTGCAGAGGTGATCCACTTGGTTGATTCCAGGATAGAGAGGGTTAGATTATGAGGAGAAACTGAGTAGACTGGGCTTATTCTCATTGGAATTCAGAAGAATGAGGGGAGATCTTATAGAAACATATAAGACTATGAAGGGAATAGATAAATTGGAGGCAGGGAGGTTGTTTCCGCTGGCAGATGAAACTAAGACTGGAGGGCATTACCTCAAAATAAAGGGAAGCAAATGTAGGACTGAGGTCAGGAGGAACTTCTTCACCCAAAGGGTTGTGAATCTGTGGAATTCCCTGCCCAGTGAAGTGATTGAAGCTACCTCACTGTTTTTAAGCCAAGGCTAGATAAATTTTTGAACAGTAAACGAATTAAGGGTTATGTTGAGTGGGTGAATAAGTGGAGCTGAGTCTCAAAGATCAGCCATGATCTTATTAAATGGCGGGGCAGGCTCAGGGGACCAGATGGCCTACTCCTGCTCCTAGTTCTTAAGTTCTTATGTTTCTAAGATGCTGAATGTGCAATGCTAACTTGCATGCATAGTGAGAGGCTAGAGGATGAGGGTTCAGTGGTCATGAAGTACATGCACTCTGCTACTGTCTTTGCTCTGTGGGCGTTGCAGCACTTGTTGGAAGTTCTATGTTGAAGTATCATGCTGGACTCAACGTTAACTGTTTTTGTCTCCCCACATGCTGCCACACATACAGGATTTCTCCACCATCCTGTGTTTCTCTTAGATTTCTTGCATCTGCAGTATTTTGTCTCCAAATAATAAAATACTTGTTTAAGGTGGACATTAGGAAAAGAGCAGCAATAAAATCTGAAAGAAATGTGGATGCTGTAAATCACGAACAAAAACAGAAGTTGCTGAAAAAGCTCAGCAGGTCTGTCAGCATCTAGGAAGAAAAAAGAAGAGTTAACATTTTGGTTCTGGTGACCCTCCTTCAGAACCCTTCCTCAGGAGCAATAGGTTAGAGAAAGGTCTAAGATTGTAACTATGCACTAACAAGGTGTGCAGCTGTGTAGTTAAACGACAGTTAGGTTAAGGGATGGGCAGTTGCATGTCGAAGATGTCATCTGTGCCATGATAGGTGAATGTTTGTGTCAGCTGTGCCACTGCATTGACTCTGGCAGCTGTGCACTGCAAGTGCTTGATCAGGTGTGCAGTGGCCTTTTGAATATGGTGTCAGTACCAGGAATCATAGTCTGAGTCAGACTATCTGTGCAGTGCTCAGTACTTCTGATTACAGCAAGTGTTAAAATTGTGCTAGTGTTGGATATGGCGTGTGATATGGGAGTTTACGATGATCACGTGAGAAATCCTTTCATAGACAGTAATCCTCTAAAATTTGCAAAAGTGACTCAACCAAAACACAAAATTCAGCCCTGTGTTTCAAAATAAACAAACTGAAAACGTCATAGCAATAGTATACTCGGACATTTGAAAGTTGTGTTCAAGTAGAATGCATGTGTTTAAACTTTTCCTTGTTATACTGGTGGAAACATGAGTTGTTTTCCAATAACATAGGATTAGGAATAGATCTGGCCAATTTTTAGTATGCTTATGCCCTGTGTTTGAAGTTTAACAGGAATAGGTCATTCAATGTATCATATTTGTGCTCCCAATCAGTTAGTTCATGACTGATCTGTATTTTAAATATTTTTCCCTCCATTGATTCCATATCTGTCAAGGCACTTGTCCAGCAAAAATATATCAATCTCAGTAGTTACTTTGAAAATAAATATCAAAAATTTTCAATAGGCTTTTGGAGAGAGCATTCCAAACTTGCAGCACCTTTTAGATGATGAAATTCACTATAACATCGGCCTGAAGAGACTAGCTCTACTTTAATGTGCATCATCCATGTATAAAGAAACTGTTTATATCTATCTAATGTACTAAACCTTTAATCTTACTTAAATAACTCCATTGCAGCACATCTTAAATTATATTTGAGACAACAGATTAATATATGCTTTGAATTTCATAATTCAACCATTTAATGTGGTAAATCTACTCTGCGTTCATACCAAGGCAGATGTATTTTTGATACCTGATTAAATAGACTTTTTGGTGGGGAAATGCTCTTAATTTGATTCTTTGACTTTTGACATTGTTGCCTCAGTGGCCACGATGAGGTAAACAACACAACATCAGCAGACTCTTCCCTCTCTGGCTTTGGAAAGTTGATGAGATAATTAGTAAACATGTGTACTGTTCTAAGAGGTTGCTAAATGTAATATGCATGCTTTTACAGTTGAATACTTTTTTTTCCTGGATATTTTAAATTAAGGAATTTATCAATTGTTGTGAATTCTACTAGAAGTGTTGATGTGCATTAAATAAATATTTTACCACTTCATATTTTGCTTTAAACCAGCAGGAATTTTTTTGACGGTTATCATCATGGTATTTGTTGCTGAGGAATGCCATTGTTGTTAACTTGCATTTCAGCCAGCTGAAAATTAAATTCATGGTTTTTAAGGTTTTATTTTGTGTAGCATGCCTGTTGTGGTAGCATTTTCTCTAAGTTTAGTACTTCAGTTTTGCTTTGTCAGTGTTGAAATTTGTAATTGTTTTTGTAATGTGCTAGCTATTTCTTTGCCAAAAGGCAGTGATTTAAAATTGATTTCTTGTACTCTTGATTTATGCAAGACCAGTTTGTGTAAAATCATTTATAATCACCATCTTTTAAATTTTAGTTTTTGACATAAAAGCTGAATAACCCTGAATGCGGAGAATAATATACCAATTTAAGTAAAAATATAAATATTATTGGATGGCTGAAATGGATAAAAGGATTGATTAAAATTACAAGTTACATTGAAAAGTACGATTCAATAAATATTGAAGAGAATGTAGATGAAACAGTCTAAATAATGTATTATAAATGTAATATTTTTTAAGAAATGTGATTTCAGCAGTTAAGTCAATCTGAATGATACGCTGCTTTCTCGAGCTCATTACTTTTAAGCAGGAACAAAAACAAAGTTGCTGGAAAAGCTCAGCAGGTCTGGCAGCATCTGTGGAGGACAAAACAAAAGTTAACGCTTCGGGTTACCGGATCCAAAATGTTAACTCTGTTCTCTCCTTGGGCCTATTGAAGCCGTTAAGTGTCCAGTTAATGGCTGATACCTCATTCTATGCCCACCACCATATTATTTATGGCAGGAGGTGTCCCATGCCAAGCTTTAGCTGCAGATTCTGGTGCCAGGCTTTTAGGAAATATGTCCTTTGTGTGATCCTCTCTGCCATCAGAGGCGCACTCGAGTCTTTTTTTAAATTATCCTCTGATCTCTCAGCCAGCCCCTTCAAACACTACATTCCCCTTGTTGGGGCCTGCCAGATTGGTGTGCTGAAACTTCAAACTTACCCGCTTGTATGGTCTTCACTAGGTCGTCGTCTTTGGAGACTCAGCAGTTTCAGCAGTGTCCATTGCTCTAACTTGGCATTGATGGCAGCTCTGAGGTAGGATTGTTGTCAAATGTTAACTGGCAGAAGCCAGCTGTGCTGTGACAATGCTCCTGACTTCATTATAACTGGTTCCGATCTGTAGAAGGGTCACTGGACCAAAACTTTTATTCTGCTTTCTCTCCAAAATATGCTGCCAGACCTGCAGAACTTTTCCCATAATTTGCATTTGTATTGGAAATGCTGTATTTGGTCTCCTCATTTCAGGCCATTTGTATATACACAAGCCCCTATTAATTGTGGACATATTGAACTTGTAATTACAACACATTTTGGGTTTGAAGATGTGCAGCTGATGGAATACTGCGGATGTAAATTCAGTGACTACCTGGCAAAGACCCGAGAGCACCCATTGGAATGTCACTTCTGAGTTAAAGCTACCGCAATAGGAAATAATATTGGCATGGATCAAGAATTGGTTAATAGTCAGGAAACAGTGGGAATAAATTGGTCTTTTTTGGAATGGTGGAAAGTGACTTGTAGAGTACAAAAAAAGACCAGGCTTGGGCCTCAGCTATTGATGGGTATTTATACAAATGGCCTGAAATGAGGGGACCAAATACAGCATTTCCAACACAAATGCAAATTGTGGGAAAAATCCTGCAGGTCTGGCAGCATCTTTGAGAGAAAGCAGAATAAAAGTTTTGGATCCAGTGACCCTTGTACAGAACAGAACCAGTTGTCATGAAGTCAAGAGCTGAGTGATCCTGGCAGAACATGATCTGGACATCAGTGAGCAAGTTGTTCCTGAGTAGGTGCTGCTGATAGCACTATTGCTAACACCTTTCCTCACTTTATTGATGATCAAAAGTAAGCTGATGGGTCTGTAAGTAGCCTGCCCTACTTTGTGTATGGTGCATACCTGGGCAATTTTCTACATTGTTGGTTAGATACCAGTGTTCTCACTGTGCTGAAACACCTAGGCTAGGGTGTGGCAAATTCTGAAGCACAAGCCTTTGCAGTATCCACTGCCTCCAACTGTTCTTCATATCATGTGGAGTGAGTCAAATTGGCTGAAGACGGGCAACTGTGATGCTGGGCACCACTGGAGAAGGCTGTGATGGATCATCAACTTGGCACTTCTGACTGAAGATTATTGCAAATGCTTCAGCTTTATATTTTGCACTGATGTGCTGGACTCCTCCATTATTCAAGATGGAGATATCTGTGGAGCCTTCTCCACTGAGGTGTTTAATTGCTCACTGCACATTCATGTCTGGATGTGGCGGAACTACGGACCTTAGTTCTGATCTGTTGGTTGTGGACTTGCTTAGCTCTGTCTATCAGTTGCTGCTTATGTTGTTTGACATGCAAGTAGTCCTGCTTCACCATGTTGACGCCTCATTTTCAAGAATGCTTAGTGCTGCTTCTGGCATGACCTCCTACACTTGCCATTGAACCAGGGTTGACCCTGTGGCCCGGTGGTAATAGTTGAGTGGAAGATATGCCAGGCCATGAGGTTACAGATTGTGTTCATGGCCTGGCATTTCTTCAAATCATTTATTACCACTTCTACTGTTGTTCCATCACCCTTGGTGGTAAACGTTGAAATCCTTCACCCAGAGTATATTTTGTGCCCTTGCTGCCCTGAGTGCTTCCTCCAGGTCTTGTTCAATATGGAGGAGTACTGATACTCAGCTGAGGGAATGTGGTACTTGGTAATCAAAAAATGGCTATCTTGCCCCTTGATGACGTGAGACTTCATGGGATCCAAAACCAAAATTGAGGATTCCCAGGGCAATTTTCTTCTGACTATATATCTCTGTGTCACCATCTTTACAGTGTCTGCCCTGCTGGTGGGACAGGACATATGCAGGGAGGGTGATGGTGGTCCTGGGACATTAACTGTAAGGTATGATCCTGTGAGTATGACTATGTTAGGCTTTAGTTTGACTCATCCCTGAGACAGCTGTCCCAATTTTGGTACTAGCCTCCAGCTGTTAATAAGGAGACTTTACTGTGCCAAGCCTGATGCAGATTCACTTGGTTTTATTTCTTTTGAGGCTTTGTAGTGATTGAAACAATTGAGTGGCTTGTTTGTAATTTGAGGACAGTTGAAAGTCAGTCACATTGCAGTGACTCTGGTTTTGCAAGTAGGCCAGACCTGGTTAAGATAACAGATTCCCTGTCCTGAAGGACACTGGTGAACCAGACAGGATTTTTCTGATAATCAGCAGTTTCATGGTCACCATTAGATTCTTCATTTCAGGTTTTTTTGTTTATTGAAATCAAATTCCACCAATTAACTTAGTGGTATTCAAACCCAGGTCCTCGGAATAACATGGATCAAAATAAATTAATAGTCTAGTGATAGTTCGTCTGATAATACCAGTCGTCGTCATTTCCCCAGTTAAATCCTGGAACATCCACTAAAACAAGACAGCAGCAGTTCAAGAAGGCATCTTGCAAAATTAAAGATAATGATTAAGTGCTGGCTGAGTCAGTGAAGCCCACATTCCATGAATGAATAAAAGAATCAAATTGTGGAGAGAAAAATTTTATGCAAACATCTTGTGTGTTCAGGTTCAAATCACTGGCAATTATCCTTGTGTCTTGACATACCTATGTATTTTTCATAACATATCCAGGAACAAAGTAGCAATAGGCAGGATTGGAAATTTATACAAGATTTAAGATAGCTTGGAAGAAAGGTTATTGGAAAATGTTAAGAACCAAATGAGAAAATATTAAATTATCCAGTGTGAAAAATTAAAATTAAAAACATAAATTGTAGGCTCCACTAGGAAAGGACATGAAAGGCAGCAAGAGATTTTCTGGGTACGTTGATATTAAACAATAAAACAATCCAACAATACCCCTGATAGAAGTTAAACAAAAACAGTGTGATGGAACACGGTTTTATCTTATTTGTGTATCAGTTTTCTCAAGAGAAAATCATAGTCTGGTCTTTATAATTGTTGCTGGAAGAGAATTGTATCTGGGAGATATAAATGATGAACGTAGCAGTTATGGTACTGGACTAATAATCCAAGTACAATGTCAAGTGTGTCAGAAATGAGTCAGAAATTTTTCCATGCCTTAATCATGGGCTGGGAAGCAGGAAGGTGTTGTGTATCATGCCTAACACCTCCCTGTCAACATGCCCTTGGGTAGTGGTGGGAACAATGACTAGTGAGCATCTCACCTGTAGCCCAGTTGAGCTTATTAAGTGACCAACTAAGGGGCTCTTGCCTCTGGTTTTGCAAACGAGGGGTCAGGTTGGGGTTGTTGGTGGAGAACAGACTCCATGTGGTTTCCTAGTTTCCCAACTGACTCTGGGAAGGTTGAGGGGCCTCCTGTTGTGTGGCATTCCATGGTCAATGGAGTGTCTCCTAGCAGCTGCGGCCACACTTGCAGCAATGTCACCGCCTGTCACCTGAGAGACCTGCCATTGATCCCTGGACCTAACACCAAGACCCCATTAACCACAGTTTGATAGCATCCAGTTACTGAGGTGTCCTGTCCTCGTAGCTGTAGCCTCAGCTGTGCCCCCTGTTCACGGTAGTGCTGCTGCCCCTCAGAACTGATTGTAGCTCAGAAAATGTTGGCTCATGTGCAGAAGGTAGGGTTAGGGGAGGGCATAAGGGGTAAATGATTGGTGCGGATAGGACCCAGAGAGAGCTGAAGATAAGGTGCTGTTCTTTCAGCTTGCGCTGGATTGCTGCAATAAGCCTGAGACCGATGTCGGAGAGGGAGCAGGGTAGCGTATCGAAGTGGTAGCTCAGGGTCTTTTTTTTGAGATCTTTGAGCCTTTGGATGCTGAGGATGGAGGAAGTAAATGAAGAGATGTTACACCTTCTGCGATTGTAGGGGAAGGTACTGTGGGGCTGTTTGGGGCGTTGTGGTGGGAGTGAATGAAAAGTGGACCAGGATGTCCAGGAGGGAACAATTTGTGTGGAAAGGTTGCCAAGACTGGAGGGGAGCAAGTGTCTGGTGGTGGTATCTCAATGGAGGTGGCAGAAATAGTGACTAATGATCCTCTGGATATGGATGCTAGTGGGATGGTGGGTGAACTCGAGGGGAACCTTGTCGCTGTGTTGGGAGATGAGAGGGGGTGAAGGCCAAAGTGCAGGATGGGTTGGACCCAGCTGAGGACCCTGTCAACAGCAGAACAACTTAACAAACATAATGGAGTGCTTTTTCTTGTATGTGTCATGGGTGTCAGGGGCAAATGGGCTGAGTCGAACAAACTTATGAATCAGTTAGGTATTCAAAAGTACCAGCCCTTTGCCCAAGAAGTATCAAGACTGACAACAGTGCTGGGGAATCTTCAAATGAAGAAGGTGGACAGTTTGGAGGCCCCCTTATGAAGTTGGCATCATTGGAACAGATGTGATGGCAACAGGGGAACTAGGAGAATGAAATAGTGTTTTTACAGTGTCTTACAATCTTACCTACCAACCCACCAGTGTCCACAGCCAGAGGATCATTAGTCACCATTTCTGCTGACACCAGACACATTCCCCTTCCTTGTCAGGGTTCTGCAGGGACCGTTCCTTATGGGACAACCTAGTTCACTGTTGCATCACTCCTAACAGCCCTACGGCACCTTCCACTGCAGCTGCAGAAGATGTGTAACATCTGTCTGTTTACTTTCTCCCTCCTCCGTATCCAAGGCCCCAAACATACCTTCCAGGTGAAGCAGTGCTTTATCTGCACTCCCAACAATCTAGTCTACTATATTTGTTGCCCTCACTGTGGTTTCCTCTGCACTGGGGAAATGAACCGTAGGCTGCGTGACCGCTTTGCAGAACACCTATGTTACATCCTCAAAAAAAGACCCTGAGATTTCAGTTGCCTGTCACTTCAATACACTACCCTGTTCTCTGGCCAACATCTCTAGTCTCAGGTTTGCTGTAGTGCTCTAGTGAAGCTCAGTGCAAGCTGGAAGAACAGCACCTCCTCCTCTTCTGCTTGGAAACTTGACTGCCTTTTGAACTCCATGTCATGTTTAAAAACTTTTAGGGTTTGATCTCTCAAACATCCTTACTCCAACCCCCACACACCCAGTCTTGTTATCACATGGTCTCCTATTATACATAACCCATTGTTAGCCACTAACCATCCCCATAACTCGCTGTTCACCCTCCTGGCCAATGTTATTCATTCTCTTTGGCGTCTGTTCCCACCTGTTATTTACTCCTTACCCCCTTGACCCACCCTGTCTTCTGCATATAAACCAACATTTTCCTAGGTACAGAGATAATGAGAACTGCAGATGCTGGAGAATCCAAGATAATAAAATGTGAGGCTGGATGAACACAGCAGGCCAAGCAGCATCTCAGGAGCACAAAAGCTGACGTTTCGGGCCTAGACCCTTCATCAGAGAGGGGGATTTCCTAGGTACCATCAGTTCTGAGGAAAGGCCACTCGATCCGAAATGTGAACTTTGATTTCATTCCACAGATGCTGCTGGATCTGCTGAACAATTTCTGTTTTTATTTCTGACTTACAGCATCCCTAGCTGTTTTGGTTTATAGCTATTGTTATTCAGCTGACTCAGTATTCCTCCACAACCAGCACACCTAAAAGAAGCACTGAAGATATCAAGAGTTGATAATGCACCCTGGATTGTGTATTTCAATGTTCATCTCTAAGAATGGTTTGGTAACAGTACTCCTTTCCATGTCATGAAAACACAGCTGCTAGACTAGCAATGTGCCAGATGGTAAGGGAAGCAACAAAAGGAAAATTACCACTGGACCTCATCCTCATCAATGTACATCTTGTGGAACCTCTGTCAGATGGTATTATTAGGAACGATCACCACATTGACCTTGTGGAGTTAAGACCTGTTTTCACACACAAGACACCCTCTATCATCTTGAACTGCATTATTACCATGATAAACAACGCAAATTAAGTAGTAGTTTCAAAACTGGCCATCCATGAGGCACTGTAGAACATAATCAGCAGAAATGTACTCAACCATAATCTGTAACCCTGTGTCCAAGCATATCCCCCACTCTACCGTTGCTATCTAACCGATAGATCAAAACTAGTTCATTGAGGAGTGCAAGAGTGTACTGCGGGAGTAGTGCCAGGGAATCTCAAAAATAAGGTGCTAATGTGAAATTACAACACATTGCACTGCTTAGCACGAACACAATCAGCAAACTGTAACAGTTAACAATCTCATAACTGATAGATAAGATCAAAGCATAGTCGTCTTGCCGTGTTCAGTTGGAAATGGTAGTACACAACTAAAGAATGAGTGGGATGAGGCGAATCCATCAAAATCAGCATCCTTAATGATGCAAGTAAGTGCAAAAGGCGAAAGCATTTGCAATTGTTTTTAATTTGCAGTGGACTATCTATCTTAGATTCCTCCTGAGAACTTTCACCATCACACAAAGTACTAATGAGCCAAGCCTATTTGCTCCACGTGATACAAAGAAATGGCTGAGCCCCAGGGATACAGTAAAGGCTATGGACCCTGACACTTTTCCAGCTGTACGAGGAATGTCCTTGTCAGCTTTTCCAGTACAGCCACTGGCAGCTTGATGATGTGAAAAATTGCCCAAGTGTACCCTGTCCACAAAAAAAACCAATGTATCTGATCCATCTAATAAAAGTATAGTATGAATAATCAGCCAAATGATGGAAGAGATCATTGACATTTCTAACACATGGCACTTACTCCCTCATAACCTTCCCCTAGTCCTTACCTACAGTAGTGACGCCTGTTTCAGAACTCATTTGAGCTATGGTTCAAATATGAACAAGAGACACAAATTCCAGAGATGAGGTGAGAGTGATTTTTTCCTTGACGTCAATAGTTGGTTGATTGTGGCATCAAGCAGCACAGTAAAATTTAAATCAGTGGGAATCACTGTCAATTATGTTAATGTTTTTAGAACCAAAATACCAAATGCAAGAAAAATCTGAAATATCAACCATGAGTTAATCTATGAAAAGTATGATCAAATATTGTAAAACTTTAAAGCAGGTTTATATGAATATAAAGTTTTAACCTTTTTCTACTGAATGGACATAACCTATATAAAAGACAGACCTTACGTGCTGTGTGCTGATGAAGGCTCACTTAACCCGAAACGTTGACTCTGCTTTCTTTCCACAGATGCTGTCAGACTTGTTGAGTTTCTCCAGCAATTGCTGTTTTTATTTCAGATATACAACATCGGCAGTTCTTGAGTTTTTGTTTTCCCCCCTGTTGTCATGGACACCTGTCTCCCACTATTGCTAATCCACCTAGCCTACACATGCCTGGACACTACAGGCAATTTAGTATGGCCAATGCACCTAACCTGCTCATCTTCCAACTGGAGGAGAAAACAAGAGCACCCAGAGGAAACCCACACAGACATGGGAAGAATGTGCAAACTCCACACCGACTGCCCAAGGGTGGAATCAAACCTGGGTCCCTAGTGCTGAGGCAGCGGTGCTAACCACTGAGCCATCATGCCGCCGCTGCACTAGATTTAAGTATGTTCTCAGCTGCAAACAACTTGGTTATAAACATGAAGTTGCAGGCTCATTACTACTGGTATATTGAGTGCTTTCACAAGTAAGCTGAAGCGTGAGCCATCGGCTTGTTGGGCCTGGCTGTTTCACCATACTCATAGGGGTGGCACAGTGGCTTAGTGGTTAGCGCTGCTGCTTCACAGCATCAGGGATCTGGGTTCAATTTCACCCTTAGACACCTGTCTGTGTGGAGCTCGTACAGTCTCCTTGTTCCTCTGGGTGCTCCAGTTTCTTCCCACAGTCCAAACATATGCAGGCTAGTTGAATTGGCCATGTTAAATTGTCCATAGTGTCCAGAGATATGCTGGTTAAGTAGATCAATCATGAGAAATGCCAGATTACAGGGATAGCGTAGGGGGATGAGTCTGGTGGGTTGCTCTTCGAACAGTCAGTGTGGACTTGTTGGGCCATTTGGCCTGTTTTCACACTGTAGGTATTCCGTGGATTCTGTTCTAACTGCTCTTAAGGTTTTAGTTTGAGGTGTCCAAATGCATACGTAGGCAATCGCACGTACGGCAGTACTTCAGTTTTGGATCCAGTTTGATGACTTGTTTTGGATCCCATGGACTCCTACCTTTTGGACCAGCCTTCCATGTAGAACCTTGTTAAAAGGCATTACTGTAATCCATGTAAACCACATCAACTGCCCTATTTGTTTTAATATATTTAGGCAGCTTTTTGAAAACATTAAATTAGTCAGACACAATGTCCCTCCAACATACCTGTCCTCATCAATCCCTGCATTTCCAATTGTTGATTAATGCTATCCCTCAGAATTTTTCTCAACCATTGATGTCAGACTAAATGGTCTGTAATTATCTGGCCTATCTATGTTGCCCTTCTTGAACAAAGGACCCACATTAGCTATGCTTCAGTCATCTGGCACTTCACCTGTGGCCAGCGAAGTGTTAAATATCTCCAAGTACCCAGCAATCTCCTCCTTTGCCTCCAATAGTAGCCTGAAAACCCATCTCATGAGGCTCTGGGGATTTATGTAGCTGGAGCCTGGCCAAAACATCTAACATCTCCTGATTATTTGTCTTAACGGTCTGGTACCACACTGTACTAACTGAAATCAGCTCCAGTTACGCTGTCTTTCTCCTTTGTGAATACAGATAAGAAATAGTTATGTCATACCTCATCCATGTCCTCTGGCTCCATGCAAACATTGCTCCTTTGGTTGTTGATGGGCCTTATGCTTTCCCTGAGATTCCACCTTCTCTTAATATACTTGTAAGATGCCTGCAGGGTGGGGGGGGGGTGTGTTTCCTTAATCCTATTTTGTGGCCTCTCTTTGCCCTCCTAATTTCTTTTCTTTAAGCACAGTCCGACTCCCCATGAACACACTCCATGTTCTTGAAGGACTCCCTGCTGAAACCCCCCCCCCCCCAACCTTTTAATGTTGAGTACCCAACAGATGCTTCCTGTTTCTGTGTGCTAGGAATGCATTTGAGGCCCTTGCCCTTCTCTCTTAGAGGAACACTCACTTTGAATTCTCACTTTACTGCTTCCAAAAAAAAACTTCGGCTTTCCAAATGTAGACTTCTTTCTTTGCAAGTAACTCCCAGTTTTATTCCCTAGGATTAGGTCTAGCACTGCCCCATCTCACACACAGCTATTTATGTACTGGCACAAAAAGCTCTTCTGGATGCTCTTTAAAAATTCCATCTCATCTAATCATTTAATACTAAGGCTTAGTGTTAGCACATTTTGAAATGATAACCCTTTTCCTCTCTCACCCGTCTCACCTGTCTCTGATTTGCCTACATTATTGCTCCTCTGTCTTTCTGTCTTACTGTTGGGAGTCATGTAGTATAATCCCGGTATTTCTAAACTGTATGCTGAAGGCCTCAAACAATGAGCCTTTGCAAACATCCTTCCTTATTACTGTATGGATGATCTCCTTTGTCAATAATTCAATTCCTGAGATCATCCACCTTACCAGTCAGGATTCTTGAATTAAAATAGATACAAGTTTAGCTTTCCCATCCTCCCATGTGCCTAATTCCACCTGTGTTTTCTCCACCTGCTGATTGTCCTAACACTTCTCTATTTCACTAAAACTTGCTCCTAAATTTACATTGACTGTGCTCCACTTCTCCTGCCAAATCACTTTAAGACTTCCCCAACAGCATAAGCTAACCTCTCAGCAGGAATATTGGATCCATTCTGATTCAGGTTCACCCTGTCCAGCTTGAAGTGGTCTCACCTACCCCAGAAACTATCCCAATGCTCAAAATCTAAAGCACTCCTGCCTACACCATCCCTTTTAGTTACATGTTCTTCTAACCTATCTTCTAAATCCATTACTTAGTAGTAATAAGCATCAGAGTTAAGTGATAATGGGAACTGCAGATGCTGGAGAATCCAAGATAATGAAATGTGAGGCTGGATGAACACAGCAGGCCCAGCAGCATCTCAAGAGCACAAAAGCTGACGTTTCGGGCCTAGACCCCCCTTCAGAGAGGGGGATGGGGTGAGGGTTCTGGAATAAATAGGGAGAGACGGGGAGGCAGACCGAAGATGGAGAGAAAAGAAGATCGGTAGAGAGGGGATAGGTCAGTCCAGGGAAGACGGACAGGCCAAGGAGGTGGGATGAGGTTAGTAGGTAGGAGATGGAGGTGCGGCTTGGGGTGGGAGGAAGGGATGGGTGAGAGGAAGAACAGGTTAGGGAGGCGGAGACAGGTTGGACTGGTTTTGGGATGCAGTGGGTGGAGGGGGAGAGCTGGGCTGGTTGTGCGGTGCAGTGGGGGGAGGGGACGAACTGGGCTGGTTTTGGTAAGCAGTGGGGGAAGGGGAGATTTTGAAGCTGGTGAAGTCCACATTGATACCATTGGGCTGCAGGGTTCCCAAGAGGAATATGAGTTGCTGTACTGCAACCTTCGGGTGGCATCATTGTGGCACTGCAGGAGGCCCATGATGGACATGTCATCTAAAGAATGGGAGGGGGAGTGGAAATGGTTTGCGACTGGGAGGTGCAGTTGTTTATTGCGAACCGAGCGGAGGTGTTCTGCAAAGCGGTCCCCAAGCCGCTGCTTGGTTTCCCCAATGTAGAGGAAGCCACACCGGGTACAGTGGATGCAGTATACCACATTGGCAGATGTGCAGGTGAACCTCTGCTTAATGTGGAATGTCACCTTGGGGCCTGGGATAGGGGTGAGGGAGGTGGTGTGGGGGCAAGTGTAGCATTTCCTGCGGTTGCAGGGGAAGGTGGTGGGTGTGGTGGGGGTGGAGGGCAGTGTGGAGCGAACAAGGGAGTCCCCTCCCTCCACTGCACCACACAACCAGCCCAGCTCTTCCCCTCCACCCACTGCATCCCAAAACCAGTCCAACCTGTCTCTGCCTCCCTAAACTGTTCTTCTTCTCACCCATCCCTTCCACCCACCCCAAGCTGCACCTCCATCTCCTACCTACTAACCTCATCCCACCTCCTTGACCTGTCCATCTTTCCTGGACTGACCTATCCCCTCCCTACCTCCCCACCTATACTCTCCTCTCCACCTATCTTCTTTTCTCTCCATCTTCTGTCCGCCTCCCCCTCTCTCCCTATTTATTCCAGAACCCTCACCCCATCCCCCTCTCTGATGAAGGGTCTAGGCCCGAAACGTCAGCTTTTGTGCTCCTGAGATGCTGCTGGGCCTGCTGTGTTCATCCAGCCTCACATTTCAGCATCAGAGTTAATATGTTGAGAGGGAATATTCAGCATTGGATGATTCTCCCAGACCTCTTAACCTTTCCCTCCTTTTCTGGCCTCCAATTCTGGAAGATTGAGGACCATGTCATTTTAAAGCAAGTCACTACATGATAACTGAGAGGATTGTGTTTTTGTTGCCTCTGCTATGTATAGGAGTTAATTTGGGAGATAAGTGGCTTCTTACCCAAATTTCATACCATATGTACATTCATGGAAATACCAGTGATCTATGTGACATTGTGTGCATGATTCACTGCCTACCAGAGAAGCAAGCATGTTAAAGAATAAATGTTTAGATAAACTAAATACAATTAATGACCAAACATTAGCAAGAGAAAACTCTTGACGTGCATCCTACAATCATATTCTTTCGACAATGCATTTCCAAGAATTTTAATTTTGGTAGTTCTATCAAATCCAGAAAAAGCATGTTTTTGTTTTTATTCCTTCTTCTATGAACTTAGAAGATGGTAACCACTCACTTGTCTACATAAATACAACCAGTTCATACATTATCCTGCTAGAAGATGCCATTTAAAAACATGTGGAGGCAAACCTACTTTGTTTTTTCTCATCGAAGCAGCATCGTGAGTGCAATTCTGATACCAGCTCTTCTATTCTCTCTTCTCAATAACTCAAACATTGTTTACTATCAACAGCACATCTCCTCATAAACAATAATAGTAAGTCTTTAAGAGTAATTGCTACCAAACAGATAACTAAGCCACATCTGACGTGTACTACTTGCACTGGAACAATGATGCATATTGTTACAACGAGTTTGAACAATTGTGAAGGTCTGCATCTCTGTCATAAAATGCAAATGTTTGATTGGTTCACTGCACTGCCATGAAAGTAGCTAGTGCCTTTAGTGCCATCTTGTGAGAGTCTCTTCCAGGATAACTTATTGTCTGGTAAACATGTAAGTACTATTGCAGTTCCAAATTTAAAAAGAGCAAAGCAGTCAGGTCTTGCTATTTTTCATCCTCTTTCATCCAGCCTAAGTGCCAAGAAGCTTGAATAGATTCTCAAAAAAGTTTGAGATTAATACATCATTGTTTGGAAACAGACAAGCAGTTTTTTCCAGGTCAAATATTTATTTTCACAACCAATCTTGGGATGTCATAGGTTTACAGCTAGAAATATTTAGCTTTTCAAGCAATTCATATCAATTTAACCTGACCTTCAAAATGAGAAATCTTATAAAAACCACCTGTCTAGAAATTATACAATGCTGCATGTTTTCATGAGAATTCTTCAATGATTGAATTTTCTGCATCTATTTCTAATTAGTTTATTTTAGCATTCCTTATGATTTTAGATGATCTTGTGGCACACTGCAGATTCCAAATTTTTCATTTCAGGACTGGTGTCAATGGAAGGATGCCGATAATGTGGCTAAACATTCTGATCATCAACCTGTAAATGCTTCTGATACACCGAGCGCTGGCAACAAGAGCAGCAGAGACAACTGATCAGCGATGATTGATACTGCACATCGAGTTTTATCAGCGGACAGTTTAGCAGTTGGTTCCAGGAAATTGTGGAAACAGAAATGAGCATATGCTTTGACTGCCTTATGTATCACTTGATGTTAGAAAGCTAATTTTAGGAGTTCTGCAAGAGTGCTGTTTATATCCACAAATTTTCAAACAGAGCAAACCAGTTGCCATTAAGAAAGAACATAGGACTGGTAAATGTAAGCAGTTCACTAAATTCACCTACATTCTGAAGAGTCACATGGTGTAATAGTAAGAGTCATTGTCTAATCATCGCAGTCAATCTCCTCTTATCCAGAGGGAGAAAATGGATTAGTAATCCAAAAATGCAAACAAAAAGGACTGGAGAAACTCAGCAGGAGTGTTTTGAGCCTAATGACCCTTCATTTTTTTGTACTGATGAAGGGTCATTGGACTTAAAACATTACCTCTTTTTTTCTCAACAACTATTGCCAAACCTGCTGAGCTTTCCAAATGTGTTGTTTTTGTTTCATACTTCCAGCAACCACAGTTTGTTCTTTTTTACTCTCTAATAGTCTTCTGAGCTTTGAACCCCACCACAGGAGATTTGATTGAATTTGAAGAGATGGTGGAATTTGAACTCAGTTAAAATCTGGAATTAAAAGCCAAATGATGACTCTGTTGATTGTCGTAAAAAATTCACCTTGTTCACTGCCAACAACTAATGTTGGTTTTGTCCACTGCAGTGGCCTAACAAGTTGTTCAGTTGTACCAACGTTACGAAATGAGGAAAGGAATGAAAGAGCACATGGCAATGACTAAAACACAATAAATGACAAAGGCAAATGCAGCTCTGTCAACCCTGTAAAGTCCTCTTTCGTGATATCTGGGTGCTGGTGCCAAAATTGGGAGAACTGTCTTTCAGACTAATCAAGTAAGAACTTGATATAATCGTACTCTCAGAATTGTACCTGAGCAGCAACATCACAGACCATACCAGTACCATCTCTGGATATGTCCCATGCTCTGTCAAGACTGACCTAGCAGAGGTGACGGCACACTGATAAACAGACAATCTGGACTTGTCCTAGGAGTGCTCAGTATTGATTCTAGACCCCAAGAAGTTTCTTGCTTAAGGCCAAATGTGGGCAAGGAAACCTCTTGTTCATTAGCACATTCTGTCCTCCCTCTGCTGATTGAATCAATACATCTCTCATGATGACTAGCCCTTGGAGGAAACATAGAGTGGTCAGGGTACAGAACGTATTCCAAGTGAGGGACCTTCAAAGTCCACCACCCAGAGTGCCTCAGGAGCACCACTGCTGACTGAGTTGGTTGAGTCCTGAAGGACATAGCTGATAGACTAGGTATGCAGCAGTTAGTGAGGGATTCAGCAAGATGGAACAATATACTTGACTTCATCCTCTCCAATCTGCCTGTTGCAGATATATTTATCCATGACAATATCAGTAAGAGTGATCGTTGCATAGTTCTAATGGAGACAAAGTCCTGCATTCACATTGAGGATACCTTCAAATTTTGTTATGTAACAATAATATTGTGCTGAATGGGATAGATTTCAAACAGGCCCAGCAACTCAACTGAGAGTATCCATGAGATGCTGTGGGCCATTAGCAGCATCAGAATTGTAATCTGACATAATGTGCAAACTTATGGCCTAACATATCCCCCACTCTCCCATTACCATCACTCCTTCAGTGAAGGACAGAAGACCATAAGATGTAGCAGCAGAAGTAGTCTTGTTGACACATCACGTCTGCTCTGCCATTTAAGGAGGTCATTGCTGATTTGATAAATCGCAGCTCCCATTAGGCTGCCATTCTCCATAAGCCATGATTGCCTTACCGGTTAAAAATCTGTTTGTTTCAGCTTTGAATATACTTAATGACCTTGCTTCTACAAGCCCTGTGCTGTAAAGAATTCCACAGATTCAGCACCCTCAAAAAAAAAAATCCTACACATCTTCATCTTAAATGGGTGACTTCTTACTCTGGGATTACGCCCTTTTCAATGCTTCAATGAGGTCTCCTGTCATTTTCCTAAACTCCACAGAATCTGGTCTGATTTTCCATTACCTTAACCACAATTATTTTCTGATCTTTACTACTTGTTATTGATGACTGACAAAATCAAGTTGCCAAATTTACAAAATGAATTTTTTTATTCCTATAAATCCATAGCAGTTACATCATTATAATCTCTTGCTAAGATCAGACTTACAATAGGCTGCAACAGCACCATTTGATTTTCTTTTTTACATATCTCACATTGATCATTTACCACTTCAGTGAGTTTATTCATTCTGTGTCCATTTTCTTTACTAACTGTTTTGACTTTTTGGAGGACCGGTGGGCAAATTACCTTCGTAATTTCAACACAGTTGACTTTGTCTCTAAATTTCTACCGCTGATGTCAATAATACTTCAAAATTGTGTCAATTGCACATTTAGATATTTTCCAAGTACAACAGATTTACAATAATTCTTAATTAATATACTCATCACCTGTTTTCTCATTTAATTAGGTCTTGGGGAACCCTTCAGCCTGTGCTAGATTATAACATTTAGCATTTAAATTGCTTACAACTTGTTCTGGCATCCTTTTATACCATTTCCTTTGAGCTAATGCACCCTTGAACTTGTTGACTGGTGTTAATTTACCTTTCCTTTGGGTGCCTGTGCCTTAGTGAAATGTTAACTCTTGTGGACCATGTAGTATTTCTTAAAACACTAACCTCTAGCGAGTTTTGAGAAGATTTGTAGCTCAGGTTGAGGTTCTGGATGTGAGTTTGCTCGCTGAACTGGAAGGTTAGTTTTCAGATGTTTCGTCACCATTCTAGGTAACATCATCAGTGAGCCTCCGACAAAGCGCTGGTGTTATGTCCTGCTTTCTGTTTATCTGGTTAGGTTTCCTTGGGTTAGTGATGTCATTTCCTGTTCTTTTTCTCAGGGGATGGTAGATTGGCTCCAAGTCAATGTATTTGTTGATGGAGTTCCGGTTGGAATGCCAGGCTTCTAGGAATTCTCGTGCATGTCTCTGTTTGGCTTGTCCTAGGATGGATGTGTTGTCCCATTCAAAGTGGTGTCCTTCCTTATCTGTATGTAAGGATACGAGTGATAGTGGGTCATGTCATTTTGTGGCTACTTGTGCCACTTTGATTGGGACAACACATCCATCCTAGGACAAGCCAAACAGAGACATGCACGAGAATTCCTAGAAGCATGGCATTCCAACCGGAACTCCATCAACAAACACATTGATTTGGAGCCAATCTACCATCCCCTGAGAAAAAGAACAGGAAATGACATCACCAACCCAAGGAAACCTAACCAGATAAATAGAAAGTGGGACATAACACCAGCGCTTTGTCGGAGGCTCACTGATGATGTTACCTAGAATGGTGACGAAACGTCTGAAAACTAACCGTCCAGCTCAGCGAGCAAACTCACATCCAGAACACTAACCTCTGCCTGATTACTGTCAAATTTTTTTTGTGTGTTTTCCCAGTTTATCATTGGCAACTTGCCTTTCATTATTTCATTTTTTTTACGGTTTAAATGCTACTTTGAGTGAATATATTGGATGCCATTTATAATTATGTCATATTGTGATCACTTTTCCAAAGCTCCTTTATGGCAAGGATACTCAGTACCCCTTTCTCGTTACACAACATCAACTCCCTAATTTGTTGCTCAACATATTTCTCCAGAAACCAGTTTTCTATGTCCTGCAGGATTTTATCATCCAGGCAGCACAGTGGCTCAGTGGTTAGCAATGCTGCCTCACAGTGTCATGGGCCTGGGATCAATTCCACCCCTGGGCGACTGTCTGTGTGGAGTTTGCATGTTCTCTCCATGTCTGCATGGGTTTCTTCTGGGTACTCTGGTTTCCTCCCACATTCCAAAGACGTGCAGGTTAGGTGGATTGGCCCTGCTAAATTGCCCATGGTGTTCAGGGATGTGTAGTTTAGGTGGGTTATAGGGGAATTGGTCTGGGTGGGATATTCCAAGGGTCTGTGTGGACTTGTCGGGATGAAGGGCCAGTTTCCACACTAGGGATTCTATTGAATTCTATAAGTGAAACATCATAGTGGTGATTTGATTAACCGAATCCATGGAGATTCCATCAGTGTTTGCTGGCCTTTCTTAGCTCCGCATAAACTGATTTTGCATCTTGATCATTCAACTTATCATCCATTTACACTAACATACTGATTTCATCCCTTATTAAGAATACTATCCTACTTCCTTTTCCTTTTTGCCTATCCCTCCTAAATGCTGAATATGTGGATATTTAGTTCACAATTTTAGTTACTTTATTGCCTTATCTCTGGCAATTAGATCATACCCATTGCCTCAATTTGTAAATTCCTATCGACCTTTTTCCTATTGCTCTGTGCATTCAGATAGAATGCCCTTAATTCCTTTTAAAAAAACTTTATTTTGATTATATTTGATATTTGTAAATGCTTCGACTGATATTTTTGCTTCATACTTTGCTGCTACTTCTTGCTTTCTGTGGATCTAAAATCCCCTCCAGGTACCCATACCCCACGACAACACAAGCAAATTTTCCTGTGAGAATGTTAGACCTGCAGTTCATCTTGTACTGGCCTCACCTGCTGATTCTCAAGTCACAGAAATTTGATGTCCTTCCTCATGCACCCGCTTACCAACCATGTGTTTGTTATTCACTTCCCTTTTTTCTGTGCTTACTGGCATGTGGGATTGGGAATAGCCCTGGGATTACTGCATTGGAAGTCCTGCTTTTCAATCTCTTTTCTAACTTCCTGAGGTTTCAGGACTCGGAACCTTTTTAACCTAAGCCATTGCTATTGACATAGATTGTGACACTCACTGAGTAGAGTGTCCTGCAACTGTTCTGTCATAATCCTTAGCCTTGGCGCCAGTAAGGCAACACACTGTCTGTGGCAATGGCTGCAGAATTACCAGTCTTTCCCCTAACTACTTAATCCCCATCATTTCTGTTCTTACACTCTTCGCCTCCTGTGTAACGAGCTGCCTGTGGTGCCACTAACCTGGCTGTGACTACACTCCTCAAAGAAACCACCACCCTCAAAGTTAGTAATGAGAGGGATCTAAGGCGGCAACGACTCTAAATACCTATTCTTTTGGCCTGCTTGGTGGCCAGCCATTCCCTTTCTGCCTCCAGTCTTCAGTCACTGAATTCTAGATACATTTAATCACGCTGTTCAAGATGTTATAATACACCACTGGAGCAGGTAGGACTTAAACCTTGGCTGCCTAGCTCAATGGTAGGGACATGATCAGTGCACCCCAAGAACGACTCCTGATTGAACTGGAAAACAGCTCAAGATTCTGCAGCTGATGACCATTTAGTGCACGTGGTCACTGGTAGATCAATACCATTCCCCAAACTACAAGACACCCACTCCTTTTGAAAAATCTGCTCTGCACTGCCTCTACTAATGTCAATGTTATCTAACTTTGGTCCGGTAATATCATTGTTTTGACTTGACGTTAACATAGTAAGGTTTATCAATAATTGTAAGGATCACTAATACTGTTATGTCCGATTAATACTTCAGACATTTTATTAGTTGCATCAAACTTTATTTAAAATAATTCTTTCCCTATGCTGTAAATTCTCATGTTAAACTTAACTCTTCCATTGTAGGTCTTACTCGGATGTAGTTGCCTGACCATTTGCCTCTTACCAAGTGTTTTGAAAGCCCTGAGCTTCTGATGAGCAATTTTGTTAATTTTGCCTTTTGTTAGAATAATTGGCACCGATTGCTTCACTGCGATCTGATTGACAGATACCAGAAAATTCCTTGGTTAGCAGTGTAATTGAACCTACAGAGCTTGAATCCTAATCGATATTTAAACCAGCCTTAGTAGGATTTTACATGTGAACCTAATTAACAGCTCACCTTGCCGACCATTGCAGCATCAGAGAAAAGACCATTGAGGTCGTCATGTCTGAACTCGTTGAAAAAAATAGCTGAGATAACACGGTGTGAAGCTGGATGAACACAGCAGGCTAAGCAGCATCAGAGGAGCAGGAAAGTTTGGCATCTTGGGTTGAGACCCTTCTTCAGAAATGGGGGAGGGGAAGGGCATTCTGAAATAAATAGGGAGATGGAGAGGTGGATAGAAGGTGGATAAAGGAGAAGATAGGGTGAGGGGAAACAGATAGATCAAAGAGGTGGGGTTAGAGCCAGTGAAGGTCAATGTAGTTGGGGAGTTAGGGAGGGGATAGGTCGGTCCAGGGAGGACAGACAAGTTAGGGAGGTGGAATGAGGTTAGTGGGTAGGAGATGGGGGTGGGGCTTGAGGTGGGAGGAATGGTTAGGGAGGCGGGGACGAGCTGGGCTGGTTTGGGGATGTGTTTGGGGGAGGGGAGATTTTGAAGCTTGTGAAGACCACTTCGATACCCTTGGGCTGCAGGGTTCCCAAGCAAAACGAGATGCTGTTCTTGCATCTTCTGGGTGATGTCATTGTGGCAATGCATGAGGCTCAGGATGGACATGTCATCTGAGGTTTGGGGGTTGGGGGCAGTTCAAATGGTTCGCGACTGGGAGGTGTAGTTGTTTGTTGCGAACTCAGCGTAGGCGTTCTGCAAGCAGTCCCCAAGCCTCTGCTTGGTTTCCCTGGTGTAGAGGAGGCCACAACAGGAACAGTGGATACAGTCTATCATATTAACAGATGTGCAGGTGAGCATGCGTTTGATGTGGAAGGTCTTACAGCCTGGGATGGGTGTGAAGAGGGGAGGTGTAGGGGCAGGTGTAGCAGTTGCTCCAGTTGCAGGGAAAAGTGCTGGGGGTAGTGGGGCTGGAGGGGAGTGTGGAGGGGACAAGGGAGTCACGGAGAGAGTGGTCCCTCCGGAAAGCACGTAAGGGTGGGGAGGGAAAAATGTCTTCGGTGGTGGGATCAGATTGCAGATGGCGGAAATGTCAGAGGATGATGCATTGAATTTGGAGGTTGGTCGGGTGGTATGTGAGGATGAGGGGGATTCTGTTTTGGTTGTTATTGCGGATAGGGGATCTGAGGGTTGCGTTGTGGGAAATGCAGGAGACACGGTCGAGGGTATTTTCAATCACTGTGGAGGGAACGTTGCGGTTCTTGAGAAAAGAGGACATCAGGGATGTTTGGGAGTGGAATGCCTCATCTTGGGAGCAGATGCGGCAAAAATGAGGGAATTGGGAATAGGGGATGGCCATTTTACAAGAAGGTGGGTGAGAGAGGAATATTCTAGGTAGTTGTGGGAGTTGCTAGGCTTAAAATGGATATCAGTTTCCAGGTGGACACCAGAGATGGACACAGAGAGGTCCAGGGAGGAGAGAGAGGTGTCAGATGGTCCAGGTAAACTGAAGGTTGGGGTGGAAGGTGTTAGCGAAGTGTATGAACTGTTTGAGCTCTTCCTGGGACACGAGGCAGTGCCAAAACAGTCATCAATGTAATGGAGGAAGAGGTGGGGGATAGGGCCAGTGTATCTTTGGAAGAGGGACTGTTCCACATATCCTACAAAGAGACGAGCATAGCTTGGGCTGATGCGGGTACCCATGGCCACCCCCTTTTCCTGTAGGAAGTGGGAGGAATTAAAGGAAAAGTTGAGGGTGAGGACGAGTTCGGAAAAGCAGATGAGGGTGTCAGTGGAGGGGGACTGGTTGGGCCTGCAGGACAGGAAGAAGTGGAGGGCCTTTAGGCCATCTGCATGGGGAATGCAGATGTCTAGGGATTGGATGTCCATAGTAAAAATGAGGTGTTGGGGACCGGGGAATTGGAAGTTTTGGAGGAGGCGGAGAGCATGGGTGGTGTCACAGACTTAGGTAGGGAGTTCCTGGACCAAAGGGGACAAAATAGAGTCCTGATAGGTGGAGATGAGTTTGGTGGGGCAGGAGCAGGTGGAGACAATGGGTCGACCAGGGCAGTTAGGTTTGTGGATTTTGGGAAGGAGATAGAAGCAGGTTGTGCAGGGTTGGGGCACAATGAGTTTGGAGGCTATGGGTGGGAGGTCACCCGAGGAGATGAGGTTGTGGATGGTTTGGGAGATGATGGTTTGGTGCTCGGGGGTGGGGTCATGACCAAGGGGGTGATAGGAGGAGGGGCCAGAGAGTTGGCGTCTGGCCTCGGCGATGTGCACCATACTACCATTGCGCCTGCCTTGTCTGCGGGTTTTATGGTGAGGTCGGGATTGGAGTAGAGGGAGTGGAGGGCTGCATGTTCTGCGGCGGAGAGGTTGGAGTGGGTGAGGGGGTGAAGATGTTGAGGGAGGGTAGGAGGCCTTGGTCAGGTGTCCAGGAGGAGGGTGTGCATTGGAGGCGGGAGAAGGGGTCAGTAGAGGGAGGGTTTGGCTCACGGTTGAAGAAAGCGCAGAGGCGGAGGCATTCACCATGCAGATGGCCTAAAGGGCCTCCGCTTCTTCCTGTCCCGCAGGCCCGACCAGTCCCCCTCCACTGACCCCCTCATCTGCTTATCCGAACTCATTCTCACCCTCAACTTCTCCTTTAATTCCTTCCACTTCCTACAGAAAACGGGGGTGGCCAAGGGTACCTGCATGGGCACAAGCTATGCCTGCCTCTTTGTAGGGTACATAAAACAATCCCTCTTCCAAAGCTACACTGGCCCTATCCCCCACCTCTTCCTCCATTACATTGATGACCCTGTATCGGCACCACCTCGTGCTCCCACGAGGAGCTCGAACAGTTCATCCACTTCACTAACACCTTCCACCCCAACCTTACGTTTACCAGGACCATCTCTGACATGTCTCTCTCCTTCCTGGACCCCCCTCTCTCCATCGTTGGCGTCCACTTGGAATCCGATATCCATTTTAAGCGTACCGACTCCCACAACTACCTAGAATATTCCTCCTGTCTCCCACCTTCCTGTAAAAAGGCCATCCCCTATTTCAATTTCTTTGCCTCTGCTGCATCTGCTCCCAAGATGAGGCAGTCCACTCCCGAACATCCCAGAAGTCCTTTTTTTTTCCAAGAAGCGCAACTTTCCCTCCACAGTGATCAAAAATGCGTTCGACTGTGTCTCCCGCATTTCCTGCCCTCCGACCCCTATCTGCAATAATAACCAAAACAGAATCCCCCTCACCCTCACGTACCACCCCACCAACCTCCAAATCCAACGCATCATCCTCTGACATTTCCGCCATCTGCAATCCGACCCCACTAACAAAGACATTTTTCCTTCCCCACCCTTGTGTGCTTTCCGGAGGGATCACTCTCTCCGTGACTCCCCTGTCCCCTCCACACGCCCCACCACCCCTGGCACTTTTCCCTGCAACCACAGCAAGTGCTACACCTGCCCCATATGTCACCCCCTCACCCCCATTCCATGCCCTAAGAAGACTTCCCACATCAAACAGATGTTCACTTGCACATCTGTTAATGTGATATACTGGTGTCCGCTGTTCCCGTTTTGGCCTCCTCTACATTTGGGGAAACCAAGCGGAGGCTTAGGTACTGCTTTGAAGAACGCAAACGGAGCGTAGGTAACAAACAACTACACTTCCCAGTCGCCAACCTTTTCAATTTCCACCCCCTCCCCCCAACTCCTCGGATAACATGTCCATCCTGGGCCTCCTGCATTGCCACAATGACACCACCCAAAAGATACAGGAGCAACATCTCATATTTTGCTGGGAACTCTGCAGCCCAATGGTATCAATGTGGACTTCATAAGTTTCAAAATCTCCCCTCCTCTGACCGCATCCTCATACCAGCCCAGCTAGTTCCCTCCTCCCTAACCATTCGTCCCACCTCAAGCCCCACCCCATCTCCTACCCACTAACCTCATCTGCCTCCTTGACCTGTCCTCTGACCGACCTGGACCGACCTATCCCCTCCCTAACTTCCCACCTACATTCACGTTTACTGGCTCCAACCCTGCCTCTTCGACCTGTCTGTCTTCTCTCACCCTATGGCTCAGTGGCTAGCACTGCAGCCTGACAGCACCAGGGACCCAGGTTCGATTCCAGCCTTGGGCAACTGTGCAAACTCCGCACAGACATTCTCCCCGTGTCTGCGTGGGTTTCCTCCGGGTGCTCCGGTTTCCTCCCACAGTCCAAAGATGTGCAGGCTAGGTGGATCGGCCATGCTAAATTGCCTGTGGTGTTCAGAGGTTATAGGGGGATGGGTCTGGGTGGGATGCTCTAAGGGATGGTATGGACTTGTTGGGCCGAATGGCCTGTTTCCTCACTGTAGGGAAACTAATCTGATCTAATCTATCTCCTCCGTTTTATCCATCTTCTATCTGCCTCCCCCGTCTCCTTATTTATTTCAGAATGCCCTTGCCCTCCCTCGTTTCTTTAGAAGGGTCTTGACCTGCAACGTCAAACTTTGCTGCTCCTCCGATGCTGCTTGGCCTGCTGTGTTCATCCAGCTTCACACGATGTTATCTCAGATTCTTTAGAACTGGAGTTCCTACTAACTCTGGATCAAAATAGCTGCCTAGTTTAGTCCCACTTGCTAGCACCTGTTCCATAACCTTGTAAGTTGATATGTTTTTTGTGTAGATCCAGATTCCTTTTAAGTCAGCTCAGCATTTCAACAATCAACTGGCCAGTGAATTTCATTCATGCACCATACTTTGAAAAGGTTTTTCCTCATGTTCCTTCTATCATTTTAAATCTCAATCTTGCCACAATGGGCAACAGGTACTCTCTGTACACTGTATCCAACCCCCTCATTATTTTTTTATACCTTGATTGTCACCCCTCAAGCTGCTCTGTTTTTTAAGGAAAACAGCACTAGCCAACTCAGTCTTTACTCACCAGCAATTTTCAAGCTGAAACAACATTCTAGTGAATCTCTCTTTTGAAGTCTGTCTTGAACAATTATATCCTTTCTGTAATGTGTGTGCAGAACTGTACACTCAGCTCCAGTTGTAGCCTACCTAATGTCTGATTATTGTTTGATTATTACGTCCCTGCTCTTGTATTCAGTGTCTCTCCCAATGAAGGAAAGAATCCCTCATACCACCTTATCACTCAACCCTAATTCTCACCCTAACTCGGGCATGGTCCGTGATTAAAATGTGCACCCCATAACTGACCCAGCCTTGCAGCCCTTCTGTATCCAGTCTTGAATTGTGGTGGATAATTAAACAGCTAGAGCAAGGGAAGTAGGCTCCATTGCACAATGATTGGAGAGTCCAGCACGTGACTGCAAAGTACAAAGTTAAATTAGTTGTAACCATTTTCAGCCAGAAGCGCTGAGTGCATGACCCATCCCAGCTGCCTTCTGATGCCCCCCACCATCACAGATGACAGTCTTCAGTCAATTTGATTCACTTCATTTGATATCAAGAAATGGCTGACACACTGGATACTGCAAAGGCTGTAAAACCTGTCAACATTCTCGCAATGATATTAAAGACTTGTGTTCAAAAAGCAGTGAGCCTCTCGTCAATCTGTTCCAGTGCATCTGTAGTACTGACTGATTTTTGTTTTGCAGGGATTGTCTTTTGATTAAAATTGCAGTTACCGTAAACTTAATAATTCTTTGCCTATGTATGGTCATGCATTTTAAAGTTTATCTTTTGCCCAATCCATCTCAGCCAATTTGCTCCTTGTGGCTTCACAAGTTCCTTTCCTGAAATTTAACACCCTGGTTTCAGATTGAACTACCTTACTGTCAAACTCATTGGTCCAAATACTCTTATGATGCAAGAGTCATTTCTGCATCATTGACTGAAGTTGTGTGTCAGAAACATTTGGAATCGTTAACGTTGCAGAATGCATGACAGTTACCAAGGGCATTGAATGTTCGTACCGGTATGTTTCCTGTGTCTGGAACCCTTGACAGACTCCACAAAAGTTGGAGAATTCAAAGCATTCCGATTTACCTTTCCAGGGTAACTATTAAGCTTCAGTTAGAGGATCAAAACTCTAAATACTAACTCCTCGGAAGTATAAAACTGCTGACTCACCACTGAATTCCCAGCTACACCGCGTCCATTCCCTTATGCATGTTGGACTCTTGACAAGCCCTGCCCCTTTCTGAATTAATTACACCCCACTCTTGACCCAATATACTGGACCAAATACCTTCCATAAACTAGATATGTCCTCTGCCGCAGACCTGTGACACCCTTTGTTGAGCTTTTAGAACCAACAGCCTTTCCTTTCAACAGATCCCCAAGCTGACCCTTTACTACTGCCAACCCACCCCTGCTCCTGGCTCCAATTCTTCATTCCCCTCGCCTAAATATGCTTACCTGGCAGCCAATTGACATGGCATGTTGCTGACCTTACCAATTTGGCACCCTTCACCCCTTCCTAACCTGGTACCCTAGCTTCACATCTTACATACTTACCCTTTCACAGGAGCTGTCAAAGTGGCTGGCTGTGCTACAAGACATTTAAATCACAAAACTATTGCAAAATTGAGTGTGGCTTCCATGCTGATTCTCTTTGCTGCTCACTATATCAATTCCTGGACAGTTTTGTTCAAGAACTTTGAGCCCTGAAGCGACCTAAAGGTCAATGGATCACTTTTAATCTCTCAGGGTTGGAAATAGTTTCCAAACCTGATGAAAATATCTGGACCAATGTAACATTCTATTACTTAGTCGTCTCTTAGCCCAAAAAGCGCTCTTAGCAAAGATTATTAATCAGTCCTTATTTTTTGTTCCATAGTACATGATCTAAAATAGTCTGCTCTCTTGTTTGTTCCTCATAATTTGTTCCCTAGTTGGAGGCAGAGAGTAATGGTTAATGTTGTGATCAGAGATAATGGGAACTGCAGAAGCTGGAGAATTCAAGATAACAAAGTGTGAAACTGGATGAACACAGCAGGCCAAGCAGCATCTCGTGGATTTTTTTTGTTCTGGCGGAATGTTTGTATTGGAGTTCACCAGGGATACTGGGGCCCCTTGCTTTTCTGATATATATTAATGAGCAAGACCTAGGTGTACGAGAGAGATTTTTACAAGTTTGTGAATGATACAAAACTTGGACACATTGTAAACAGTGAAGAGGACAGTGTAGAACTTCGAAAAGACATTTATAGTTTAGGGGAACGGAGAGATGGTTGGCATAAGAAATTCAATACTGTGAAGTGAGAGTTGTGTGTTATGGTCCCAGCTGACTAATCCTGAACAAATCAAATCCTGTTGTGAGACCCATCCTGATTGACCAGAAGTTTTGTTTTTTTGCTATTATCACTAATGTAAGTGTCACTACGTATTTTCAAGAGGCTGCTAATGTACTTTGAACAAAAGAATATAGGAGTTAATTATTGCAAAAGTTAAAAAAAAAAGCTAAATCAAATATTGTGTTGGACAAGAATGATTTCTAATGGTCTTATTAAATATATCAGAAATCAAGATTCAACCTGTTACCCTTAACAACAAGTTTACAGAAGCTCAAATAAAACAGAATCGTGAATGCTTAGTTAAAGACAAAAAAAAACTGCAGATGCTTGAATCCAAGGAAGGATAATACCCCAAACGTTGACTGCTCCTTTCCTCCAGATGCTGCCTGGCCTGCTGTGTTCTTCCAGCCTCCTGTTTGTCTACTGTGAATGCTGAGCTGATCTGGCAGCATCTGCGGAGAGAAAGCAGAGTTAATGTTTTGAGTACAGACTTCTGGAGAGTCACTGGACTCGACATGAACTCTGTTTTCTCTCAACAGATTCTGCCACACTTGCTGAGTTTCTCCAGCATTTTGTTTTTTTCTTACAGGCATTCAAAAATTAGTGAATAAATCTCCCTTTCTACAGGTTAAGGTTTCTTGTCCAGTTGGCATAACTATGATGGGTGTCTGAAACCTTTTCTTTTACTGACTGCTTAAATGCTTTAAGAACAATCACATTGATTTTCCATATCTTTTAACTTTAAGCAGTTTTTTGCTGGTTGAGTTTTCTTCTAAGCCATTCAGCTCTTTAGGAGAGCCAGTACACACACAATAAGCCACATGGTCTCCTCCTTTTGTGTTTGTGGTTTTGCTAATTTTGGATAGCACTTAAAACTTCTTTTAATTAGAAGCTTACAGGGAAACAACTTTGAATGAAAATAAATTTAATTGGAAATAGCATTACATGAGGAGACACACTATTACATTTGAACTACCTTGAATTTAACCTTGGCCTCATTCTGTCATTCTCCTGACTGCCAGAGAAAAACCTAATTCAGAGTGAATGAATAATCTCCGTACGATTGCCAGGCAGCAGATGCTGAATGCAGTTTTACAGTATTGATGCAGTCTTCCTGTTAAAGTAGTTCTGAGCTGACTTGTCCCATGGATCGCTAAGGAATACTATTACTGCTGTTGTGGTTGAAGTCATTTACTAATTGCCCCAATGGAATATTGAGCTACTAAAATATTTCCAAATAGTTTAATTTATATGGATAATTATTTAGGTCTGTCGTTTTACGTTGAATAAACTTGCCACACCTTATTAATTGTCAAGAATTTAATGGCACAATCAAACATAGCTTAAGCTTAATGCTAATTATTTCATTTTAGAGAATTCCAAAGCATTGAATAATTTTAAAACTGAACAGAAAGTGGACTGCATTACAGTGATCCTATTTTTCATTGTACTGTGTAAATAATAGCTATTTTATAAAGTATGTGCAATAACAATTTATTACATAAAACCATTTCGGTGATTATTTCTAGCTAAGTATGTAGAATGTTGACGTAGTAGTCTCATTTGTTAGTTTATTGCTTAAAAATAATTTAAATGCATAATCCACAGATCCTTTATATAACTGATGGATGTTAAAGTGAACATTTTGGGGTCAAATTAAATATTCTGTAATGTAAGAAGCTGATGTATCTTCAAGTATCAATTCACATTTCATTAGAAAATTTTGCTGTTTCACAGGTTTTGACTTTGGTTTAGTTTCCCTTCTTGTACAACTAAGTAATCAAGCTGAGCTCACGCTAGCACATGAATGGCATTTGTCATGAAAGGCCAGAGGGAAATGCATTCTGGGAATGGTTACTGAGATTGATTCATTGTGTTTAAGTTCAGTTTTAGTATGTAGATAGCAGGTGGATGCCGTTTGTAGCCAAAGGCCCTTTTGGGTGTGAAAGATTGGTAGACATGCTAAGCAGCTGTCCAAGGTGAAATCACAGCATAAATTGCCTTTGTTCAGTTAACAGAAGCAAATGTTTCATTTTGACATTAACGATTTTGTTTAAAATAGTTCATTCCATAATGAAAGTTTGTTACCCAAATATGAAAACAATTAGTTTGTCCCTGTTCCTGGAATACGGTGATTGCCTATTAATGTATTTGAAGTGATAAGGCTCTGCAAAAGTAATTATTCTTCAAGTTAGCAAACATCTGTAATTTTCTATTCATCTTCTATACAGATGCAAGACAAAAGTCTACCAAGATAATCTTCCAGACACGAGTGTTGTCATTGTTTTTCATAATGAAGCCTGGAGCACGCTGCTTCGCACAATTCACAGTGTTATCATTCGTTCACCGAAAAGGTTACTGACTGAGATTATCCTTGTGGATGATGACAGCGAAAGAGGTAAAAGCAATCTTTGATCCATTACAGTAAATATTGTGCTGAGAAATATCATTATTAAATCAAAGATAAAAATATTGTTCATTCAATAATTCAAGTAAGCTTTGACAGATGAGCTAATGTTTATTCTTGTTATATTTGAGTCTATTTATTAATTAACAAAAAGTGAAGGATAGTGTTTGTTGTGCATGGTTCTGTTTTTGCTACCTCTTCAGTTGAAGTTAAGATGCAAGTCTGATAACCATGCAATATGATTAACCCTCAGTGTGATCCCTTGAATCCATTTTGCTTCAGTTTATCTCATGGTAATAATGATGCATGCTACATTAGCATAGATGTTTTGCTAGCCACCAACAGATTTTGACGGACTAACTGGATATGCAGCAATTTCAAATAGGAGATCTGCAATGCTAACGCTGTACCCAAAGTTGATCATGCTGTGAAGTGGATGGAAGCTGAACTACGAGGCTTCAATTCAGTTGTAACAGATGTACCATATGGGCTACCATTTCATGGCTAATTTCTGAAAGGATTAGATTGCCATATGGATCCTTTGAAGGCAAGGGAATGGTGGGATGCTTTGGTGCTGAAACTTAGAAACTCACTGAGAGTATACTCATGCCAGAGTGTATCAGAAGATGTGTGACTGGCAGCTTAGTCTGAGCAGTAGAGACCAACAGAATCTTGCTTTCAAATAAAGCAAAATCTGCAGACCATCTCAACCACAGTCTGTCAGTGACAGTTACTGTCACTTCTGTTTTTAATTTCAATGCGTGGGGCAATTGTAGGCTTCTACACATAACTGCGGACATTGCATTAAGCAAGTTACAGGGGCATTTTAATGTAGACCTTGCAAATGCAGCATATTTACATGTTCACAACCAGGAGAAAAATGATTGAGCAGTAAACATATATAGAGTGACAGAATTTCCCTAAGGTGCAAAGAGTTGCCGTTTGTGTGATGCGGTCAATCATCAGCAGTAATCAATTCCAGTTACTCAATGTGCAGCTTATTAATGCTTGGCAATATTTCATAATTGACCCCAATCAACCTCGATGACATACGCAGATGGAAATTTGTCTGTGAAAAATTTTTGACTTAAAAGACTACCAAGCAGCTACAATGTAGACCTGAACCAAAAGGTACGCTTGTTGAAAACTGATTCCTGCTGGAGTCACTGTGTGCACCATGCACTTCTCGTTTTTGCAACAGACAAGCAAGGGTGTATGATGTTACCGGCATCTGGACTTCTGCTCAAACCATTAGGTATTAAGATTATACTTAACTTGCAACAGCTAATTTGAGACGAAAATGCTGTAATCTGCACCTTTTTTGGTGCTGGATGGACAACAGGACCCCATGTCCTCTTGTCCACGTTTGCAGACATTAGAGAACGTGGGCCTTCATGTGCTCCCATTCAGAGGCACAGCACATTATCTGACCCTACTGGAATAGATATGTGGGAGAACAGTATGATCATCAAAGCCCCACATGATGTTCATTGATAAGCTTCTTCCTTTGTCAAATGGTAGAGAGTCTTTTCTCTCATGACACTTGAGATACCAATGGCAAAAGTCAAAGTATTTTTCAGCCCTTAGGGCCAACATTATGAGGAGCCTTCTGAAGAAGTCCCAATTGGTGACATACATATCACCCTGAGTGTCAGACTTGGATGACAATTTGTCCACATAAAGTTTCTTTGAACCGTGATGAACATTTGATGTGACTGCAAGTGAGGCCGTAGGGAAAGGTGCAGTGGAGCTAGCAGCAGTAACGGGGCTTATGGTAGTAATTGAATTGCAGCATTAAAAATCTACAATTATTACATACTTCTCATGACCTCAGCAATAGTATCTACCTGGGATTTGCAACATTTCTTCCTTGTTTGATCTAGACAGTGCAGGATTGGGCATATTTCACTCAGTGTCTTCCTTTTGACACAAAAGCATATATTGAAAGTTTATCTTTGACATGACAAACTAAAACATAGAAATCAACACCGAATGACTGATAACAAATATGTGATAATGTGTAGCAAGCAATTAGATTCTGCTTAAGACTTTTAATCAGGTGATTTCATGTGATGGGGTTAGCGAGAAACTGGGAAAGTAGTTCAATAGTCTTTACTCACAAGATCTGTTGAGTTGATACTTGCTGATCAGAAGGTTTCTTCTGGGCTTTCCACCTTGGAATGTTTCCACTGGTTTTCAAGAGGAACAGAGTGGCTGGGTCACTTATAAAATGTCTTTGATTTATCAAATAAAAGTTACAGCTTACAACAACTGTTGAAGGGAAGAGAAATTATTCTCTTCAGGTTTAAGAGATAATGGGAGCTGCAGATGCTGGAGAATCCAAGATAATAAAATGTGAGGCTGGATGAACACAGCAGGCCAAGCAGCATCTCAGGAGCACAAAAGCTGACGTTTCGGGCCTAGACCCTTCTTCAGAGAGGGGGATGGGGTGAGGGTTCTGGAATAAATAGGGAGAGAGGGGGAGGCGGACCGAAGATGGAGAGAAAAGAAGATAGGTGGAGAGAGTATAGGTGGGGAGGTAGGGAGGGGATAGGTCAGTCCAGGGAAGACGGACAGGTCAAGGAGGTGGGATGAGGTTAGTAGGTAGGAGATGGGGGTGTGGCTTGGGGTGGGAGGAAGGGATGGGTGTGAGGAAGAACAGGTTAGGGTGGCAGAGACAGGTTGGACTGGTTTTGGGATGCAGTGGGTGGAGGGGAAGATCTGGGCTGGTTGTGTGTGTCTTCGGTCCGCCTCCCCCTCTCTCCCTATTTATTCCAGAACCCTCACCCCATCCCCCTCTCTGAAGGGTCTAGGCCCGAAACGTCAGCTTTTGTGCTCCTGAGATGCTGCTTGGCCTGCTCTCTTCAGGTTTAAAGTAGGTTTGACAACAGAGAACAGAGAGACAATATCTGAGCTGATGGAGATCTGGTAATTTCTCTGGAGCTTGTTCCTTGCTCCAAACTTTTCAGTTGCCCGAGAACCAATCACACAGTTGTTGGCTTGCAAAAGGCCTCGGCCATTGATAACTGATCACTAGTCCATAGACCTATCAACTTGTTGACAAGCAAAGCTCCATCTGAATTTAGAGCCCTTCAGCCTTGTGCAGAATGTAATTGCTCATCTGTAAGTTGAATTTCGATTACAGATGTTCGAACCGCTGTTTACATGATGCTTGCCACGAGTGACAGATTACTTGCTTTTGGAAACATGCAGCCATCCTTACAAAACATTCGTTTTAAAACAGCTGTTTCTGATTTCAGTGCACCATTTTAAAAACACAAAAATAAAAATAATATGGTCTTAAAATGTCTTATACAGAAACTACCCAATCTATTCCAGCCAAGTCGTCCCTCGTGTTTGCACTTTCCTTTAGCTTTAGGTTTAAGATGTAAGCTTTGATTTGGACCTTCACATTGAATTCTTCACTGCCATAGAATTGGGTTAGGGTCAACTTTCCCCTCTCAATGAGATTAATTTTTAACCATTTCTCATTGCACAAAAACATATATCGAATAACCTGCTCCCGAGGTGTTTCTTCAAAGTACCGTTCTATAATTTCACCTTTTTACACACACTCCAGGAATTCATCTGATACAGTACTATTGCAATTTTAATTTACCTTGTTGATATGTTATTTAAGTCACCCATGGATATCCCAATATCTTTGTCTGCATTCTAATTTCTTGTTTAATGTTACCACTGTTTGGAGGCCTATAGTGAACACTCATGTTTACTGCCTCTTGTTGCTGCTCAGCTTAGCCCAGACTGATTCTACATCAAGATTTCCTGCATCAATAACCTTTCTCACTATTGGCATGGTTTCATCTTTCAATAACAATATCATCTGGCCTCCCTTTTCACTTGGTCTTACTGATCTCCCTAAAGATTGATTACCTTGGTAATTTCAGCTCTCACTTCACAGCCATGTCACTGTAATCATTGTTGTATCATACCAGTACACAACTATTTGTCTTGTTATTTCATTTATTATATTGCAAATGCTCCATTCATTCAGATGTGGTACCTTCAGACATGCTCATTGAAACTTTTATATATCTTTCTCTGTAACAAGCCCTATTTGCTGCTAGCCCTTGTCTCCTTTGCTTTCTACTTTTGTTCTACTTTTCTATCTTCGACTTCTATTCTTTGTTTCCCTCACTGTTGTCTCCCTGCTCAGGTTCCTGTCCCTTTGCCAATCTATTTTGAATCCTTCCACACTGTGTATTAGCAAGCACCAGTGTGTGGGTATCAGTCTGGCTTCTACTGGAGGTGCACAGAACACAGACCAGGAGATCCTAATCACTCACTGCATAGAACCGTTCTTTTTCATATTCTTTTGCCAATTGGTGTACTCTGATGGAAGGTTGGAAAATTGAATGGAACAGCTTTTGCTTATCTACTCTGTCCAAACCCTTGATAACTTTAAACAAATCTATCAAAATTCCTGTCAACCTTCTCTGAAGAACAATCCCAGCTTTGCCACATCTTTCTTTGTAAGTGAGGTCTCTTATCTTTGGAACTATTCTAATAATTGTTTTCTTCACCCTCTCCCATGCTTTCCTATCCTTCTGACAGCATGGTGCCTAAAATTGGACACAATACTGCAGGTGAGGTGGAGGGAGTATTTTAATAAATTTTGCCATAACTTCTTTCTTTTCAATTTCTTCGTCTTGATTTATAAAGTCCTGGATGCTGTTGTCTTATTAACTGCTATTTCATTTATCCTGTGATCTAGAATTTATGCACATGTACCCCCAGGTTTTCTGCTGGTTTCTGTTGAGAATTGTATTCTTTATTTCACCTTTTCTCTTTCTTCCTACCAAACTGTATAACTTCATACTTCTCTGCATAAAGTTTCAGCTGCCACATATGCAGCCATTCCACTGACCTGTTGGCATCTTGTTGAAGTTTTTAATTCTCACCTCACAGTTCACAGTAGTCTACATTTTGAGGCATCTGCAAATTTAGGATTCATGCCCTACGTAAAGGTTTTTGAAAATAATTTGAAAGTTAGCCTTCTCTGTCTTAAAATATTTGTAGGCCGACATTATTACATCAGGTTCTTAAATACCTAAGAATAAACTCCAAACCAAGTGAGACTTTTGAGTCAATCTAATGTTAATAATTAGACTAAGGCAAAGCAAAAGTTTGTTAGTTCTGGGGTTGGCTAAGTTTGTATTTCTATCAATACTCTAAGTGCAAAATGAAGAAAGACTTCTGACTAATGGGTATCCCAAAATATTTTCTGACCAAGAAGTACTTCTGAGTGTAGTCATTATTGTAAAGTAGGAAACCTGACAGCCAATTTAAGTAAAGGGTGTGATATTGTTTGAACAGTAAAAATTGGCGACAGCCAGGATAAGTCCTCATCAAACTTCATCTTTAAATGTGCATATTTCTACTTGTATTTTTCTTTATCTTTTATCCTTGTGGACGCTGCTGTCAAGGCTAGCATTTATTGCCACCCTAATTGCACTTGAACTGAATCGCTTGCTAAGCCATTTCAGAAGGTATTTAAGAATTAGCTACGCTGATATGTCACATGTAGGCCACAGCCAGTAAGTAAAGTACATTAATTTAAAAGTACATTAGTGAGCCACTTTTATTTGCTGAAATCCATGATGCTTTCATGATCATGTCACTAGCAATATGTTCTAGTTATACGCATTGAATTTAAATTTCACCAGTACATGTCCGGTGATCATTCGCCCGAGTCACTAGATTACTGATCCAGTGACATTATTACTATGCTTTTGTCTCCCCTTACCAAAAAGGCAGATTTCTGGTACTAATGAAGTTAATGATCATGTCTAAATCCATTGTAATAATGGTGAATATTTAAGTATGTATTCCGTTGCATGAAAAGCGATAATATAACTATACTATCAGAATCATAGAATGCTTGCAGCATGGAAACAGGCCATTCAGCCCATCGAGTTCACACTGAACCTCCGAAAAGAATCGTGCCTAGACCCACCCTCTACATTCCCCACACTCGACAATATGGGCAATTTAGCATAGACAATCCACCTAATCTACACATCTTTGGATTGTGAAAGGAAAAGCAGAGCACCCGGATGAAACCCATGCAAACACGGGAAGAATGTGCTAACTACACACAGACAGTCGCCCAAGGCTGGGTTCGATCCTGAGTCCCTGATGCTGTGAGGTACTGGTGCTAATCACTGAGCCACTGTGCTGCCCGAGATGTTGCTTTCTGTTGAAAGTCACATATAGTTGTAAGACAGACAGTGTCAGTTTCTGATCTCACTATATTTGCTAATGGAAGATAATCTTGTTAACACTGAGGTGTGCCTTTGGAAAAATGGAGAAGACATACCATTCTCTCAATTTTATCATGATATCACAACTGTCATCTGTACTTTTTCTTTGTGTGATCCACCAGTTTAATTCAACTATAGACAATTCTGATGTGGAACTTAGAGAACTATGCTTGCATTTTTCTTGTTAGGAGTGAAGGCTTTAATATGTAAATAATTTGTAAACATTGGTAGATTAATATAACTTACTGTAAATAAAACTTGCATTTATTGAAACTCCATTCAAGACACTTGCTGCAAACATTTTTGACAATTTGCTCCATAGTTTTATTGTAGCTTGAATATCATCACAGTTTAGGTCATGTTTTTAATCCTCAAATCGTTCTACTTTATCCTCATTTGAAGCAAATTAAGGAACAGATGGAATTCTTGCTAAGCAGCTTTCAGTGAATAATCCTTCGAGTATGTCTCGTGTAGACAAATATTTAATTGAATATCACACTGATTTGAAATAATCGTTTTTGTAGAAATCATTTTATTTTGGCATTTGTATACTCCTGATTAATTTATTGTCATTGCATTTTGACCAATTTACATGAACACATCTTTTGGAGCATGAATGATTTGATTGAGACTCAAGTGAGCAATGCCAAGATTTAAATTACATCTGATGATAAAAGTGATATGTGTTTAACCAATTGCTGTTAAAGTAACTGTAATATTGAACAAGGCAACAGGCTAGAAACACATAGAGAAAATACTTCATTTGTGCTCAGGATTAGAACGATAAGATAGTAACTAACAAGAGACAGAAATCAAATCAGGAAGAATCATAGTCACACAGCATAGAAATAGATCCATCTGTCCAACTCAGCCATGCCAACCAGATTTCCTAAACTAAGCTTGTCCAATTTGCCTGTGTTTGGCCCGCATCCCTCTAAACCTTTCCTATTCATGTACCTGTCCAAATTTGTTTTTAATGTAATGGCACCTGAATTAAACAATTCTTCTGACTGCTCATTCTATATATGCCCACCCTCAGTGAAAAAGTTGTCCCTTAGGACCCTTTTAAATGTTTCCTGTCTCACCTTATATCTGTGCTTAAATCTAGTTTTGGATTCCCCCACCCTAGGGAAAAGTGCTTGGCTCTTCACCCTATCCGTGCCCCTCATGATTTTCTAAACCTCTCTTTAAGTCATCCCTCAGCCTCCGACGCTGCAAGGAAAATAGCTCCAGCCTTATCAGCCTCTCTCTGTTGCTCAAACCCTTGGACCCTGGCAACATCCATGTAAATCTTTTCTGTACCTTTTCAGGTTTAACAACACCTGTCCTATAGCAGGGCAAAATGAGTTGCAAGCAGTATTCCAAACTTGGTCTAACCAGTGTTCTGTACAACCACAATGTGACATCCCATTTCTTTACACAATGCACTGACTGATAAAGTGTACCAAATGTCTTTGTCACCAAATCCTGCCCCCTGCACAATCTCCTCAGCCACGCATTGACCTGCTCTATCCTCCTATTCATACTCTCACTAGCACATGGCACCAGGAGTCATCCAGATATTGCTGTCCTTGAGGGGACCTACTTTTTAACCTCCTGCCTAATTTCCTATATTCTGTCTTTAGAAACTCATCCCTTTCTCTTTCTGTAGCATGGTACCCAATGTATACAATGATATCCTGCTGGTTACTCTTCCCTTTGAGAATATACTATGCCATCTCTGAGACATCCCTGACCCTGGCACCAGGGAGACAACACACCATTCTGATGTCTCGCTGTCAGGTGCAGAAATGTCTATCCGTGGTCCTGATGACTAGAGAGGTCCCTATCACAATTGATCACTTGGAACCTGACATACCCCTCATTACAAGTAGAGCCAGTCTCAGTACCAGAAGCCTGGCAGTCAGTATGACATTCCCATGAGAGTCCATCATCTCCCTACATTTTCCATAACAGCATATTTTTTTGAGATGGGAATAGGCACAGGACAGTCCTGCGCCACCTGCCTACCCCTCCTACCTGTGTTAGGGGTAATCCATCTACCTGATCTGTTTTTTTCCTACCTTCCTGAAACTTCCATCCACCACACCCCTCGTTCCTGTGAATTCTTGATTGTCTTTAACTACCACAGCAACAAATTCATAGTTAATTAACAACTCCAGACACAGATGGCCCACTGGTTACTAACTCCAAAGCGAGAAACCCAAACACTCAATAACTAACATCAAAACTTAGATATCTACAAATGTCAGTTTAAACCACAGTAGTTTAGGTGCCTGAAACAAGGGGGCTCCTGATCACAATTTTTTGTCCTTCATGTTCTGTTATCCTTAATATACAATTAATTTGCCAGATCCTTTTCTGTTGTTTTGGCAGAGACTGTATGTTTATACCCTCTAAATATCTGGCCAGTAAACAAAGACCATAGTTTGGTGATGTGTTCAAATCCTACCACAGAAGCTGGTGAACTTTAATTGTGTCAAATTAATAAATTTGGAAGACAAAGTAAATTTTCAGATTGGTGCCCATTAAACTACTGAGCACAGTTCTTAAAATACGTGAAAACATTAGAAATGGGAGCAGGAGTATGTTGTATGGCCCTGGATACTTCCTGTGTCACTTAAGAAGACTGTGACTAATCCTGAACCTCAGCTGTATTTTTTCCCTTATCCTTCTTGGTTCACAAGAGTCCAAAAATCTGCTAGTATCAACTTTGAAGTTACCGAGCAATTGAAAATTCGTAGCCCTCTGAGATAGAGAATTCCAAAAATCTGCAAAGCTCTTGAATGAAAAGTATATTCCTAATTTCAGTCTGAAAATTCTGACATTTAATTCTGAGATTATGACTCCTAGTTCTAGACTCCACAATCACAGATTGTTGGTAGCTTTCTCATCTCTTGAGTCAAATATGGTGGGTTGAAGTCTCCATTACTCGAGCATGAAAATCAAAGCTCTCACTTGAATACATAACTGCAGTGCTGCATTGTTGATGCTGCCAAGTTTAAAATGTTATGATAAACCAAAGCTCTGCCTCCTCTATTAGCTGTTCATGGAAAAAATGTCATGGTTCTATTTTGAAGAAGAGCAGAGAGTTTGTACCTTATGCCTGGGCCAGAATTTAACCTTCAATTGACATTTCAAATGCAGATGATCTGTTCATTATCATAGTTTTATTGGTGGGATTTTGCTGCATACAAATTGTATATCATGTTTTGTACATTGCAACAGTGATTATATTGAAAAATGATTATTGGTTCTAAAGCAGTTTGGAATGTCCAGTGAACTTGGAAAGCATTGTATGAATACCAGCTCTCTTTTGTATTTGACTATTTGTTTTCCTTCTTGTCAAATTGAATAAGCCCACACTTTGCACTGTTAGCCACCATTGTATCTCCTGTTTGTAACTTTTCTGAATCCCTTTGGAGAGTCTGTGTCACACTTTCACTTTATTCTTATATCATCAACAACCTTGAATGCATTATATTTAGTGCTTGCTGCTAAACTGTTAATATTGACAATAAATAGGTAAAGCCCCGGCATTTATCCTCATCCAGTAATAATCCTAAAAATAAGATGTTTATTTAAAATGAAGCATTTATTTCTACGTTTTCTGTCAATTAAACCAGATTTTAGCTGTATGAGAGTAGAACTCTAACGATACTTAGGTACTAGCCAATGCCTACCCTGTAGTTAGAATACTGCCCATCTAGCTTGGACGTTGAAGCCACAGACAGTATAAAGTGACTTCAAGATCAGGAAAATAGGTAAGAGAAATTTAGCATTTGGTTTTGATAGTTTAAGTTGAAGTAAATGAACATCTAAGGATGTTTAAGTAACATACTGAAACCAGCTGAAAATTCAGTGAGGAAAGGTCCTCAGTATATTTATTCTTTACTCCCTCATAGGATTTGAGTGCACTGGCAACGCTAACATTTGTTGCCCATCTTTACTGGCCTTGAGATGAAGGAGAGCCAGGAGAGATTTTTAGGTTAACATTTTATTACTGTGGGCTTTGAAGCACCACAGTCTGCAAAGGCCTCAGCATTGAGCCCTGTGAATCCCCACTGGGAACAGACTTCCAGAAACAGCATTGCCCTTCTGCCATCTCCTGCCTCCTGCCTGTCAGCCAAATTTAGCTCCAATATGCTACTTTGCTTTGCATCTCAGGGGCAGTTAATTTCATGACCAGTCTGCCTTGAGGATCCTTACCATAAAACCTTTCTAAGGTCTATGTCAAATGCATTATTCTTACTAACACTCCTGGTTATCTCCTCACACATGGCATCAAATTTGTCGAGCAAAACCTTGCCATAACAAAACTATGCTGATTGTCCCTCATTAATCTGTGACCAAAGAGGATTTAGAAATTGCTGTCAAGGCCCCTGATTTTTGCTCCAATGCTCCATCAGCAGCCTAGAATACATATCATCTGGTTTATGTACTTTTAAGGCTGCTAAACCCACTAGTACCTTGTCTCTCTCTATGTTAATGTCTTGTCATATTTCACAGTTCTCCACCCTGATATCTATATTTACTTTGTCTTTTTCCATTGTGAAGGGAGATGCTGTGTATCCTTTGAGGATTGTACTTGTGTTTGTCTACACACAGACTATTGACATTCCAGGGCATGTTGATATAAAAAAGGAGGTGCTATTGGGGTGTTCTGAAAAGCATTAGGATAGATAAATTCCCAGGACCTGACAGGATCTAGCCTAGAATACTGAGGGAGACAAGGGAGGAAATTTCTGGGCCTTGTATGAATTCTTTGCATCCTCTTTAGTCACAGGAGAGGTCTCAGAAGACTAGAGAACAGCCAGTGTTCCTTTGTTTAGAAGGGCAACAAGCATAATCCAGGAAATCACAGAGAGGTGAACCTTAAGTCAGTGATCGGGAAATTATTAGAGAAATTCCTTAGGGACAGGATCGCTCGCACTTGGAAAAATGTGGACTTGACCATGATGTACATCATGAATTTTATAGGACAAGTCATGTCTCTCAGACTTAATTGAGATTTTTATGGAAGTGACAAAGATGATTGAGGGCGACACAGTGGATGTTATCTGGATGGAAGTTAGCAAAGCAAGATCCCTCATGGCAGGCTGATACAGATGATGAGGTCACATGGGAACCATGGTGAACTGGTAAGATGGTTATAGAACTGGCTTGGTCATAGAAGACAAAAAGTAGTGGTAGAAAGTTGTTTTTCTGACTGGAGACCTGCGACTAGTAGTATTCTACAGGGCTCAGTTCTGCGACTGCTGTTTTTTGCCAAAAATGATTTAGAAGAGAATGTAAGTGGCCTGATTAGTAAGTTTTTTTTGAATATCACAAAGATTGTGGAGCTGTGGATAGTGAGGAGGTTTGCCAGAAAATACAGAAGAATATAGATAGGCTGGAGACTTGGGCAGCAAAATGACAGCTGCAATTTAATCCTGACAAATGTGAGGTGATGCATTTGGGAAGGTCTAATACAGGAGGGAAGTATACAGTAAATGGCACAACCTTTGGATGTAAAAGCATAGGAAGGATCTAGGCATACATCTCCTCATTTCCTTGAAAGTGGCAACAAAAATAGTTAAGGTTGTCAAGAAGGCCTATTGCATGCTTTCTTTCATTGTCGCAGCACAAAGTATAAAAGTTGGCAAGTGATGTTGCAGCTATATAGAAATTCAGTTGGGCCGCATTTGGAATATTGCACCCAGTTCTGTTTGCCATACTGCTAAAAGGATTGGGGGCTTTGGAGAGGGTACAAAAAAGATTTACCAGGATGTTCCCTGATGATTGGAGGGTAGCAGATGTTATTTCCTTGTTCAAGAAAGTGAATAGGGATAATGCTGAGAATTATAGACCAATCAGTCTGTCTTATGTGGTGGGCAAATTATTGGAGAGGACTCTGAGAGATAGTATTTATGATTATTTGAAAAAGCGCAGTTTGATTAGAAATAGTAAGCGTGGCTTTGTGAGGGGCAGGTCGTGCCTCGGAAGCCTTATTGAATTCTTTGAGGATGTGATAAAACACATTGAAGGTAGGGCAGTGGATGTGATGTATATGGATTTTAGCAAGGCATTTGATAAGGTTCCCCATGGTAAGCTCATTCAGACAATAAGGAGGCATGGAATTCAGGGAAATTTGACTGCACAGATACAGAATTAGCGGTCCAACAAAAGACAGAGCGTGGTAGTAGACGCAAAGTGTTCAGCCTGGAGCTTGGTGACCAGTGGTGTTCTGCAGGGATCTGTTCCGGGAACTCTGTTCTTTTTGATCTTTATAAATGACTTGGATGCCAAAGTGGGTGGGTGGGTTAGTAAGTTTGCTGATGACACGAAGGTTGGTGAAGTTGTGGATAGTGTGGAGAGCTGTTGCAGGTTGTAATGGGATGTTGACAGGCTGCAGAGCTGGGCAAAAGAGTGACTGATGGAATGCAAACCAGAAAAATGTGAAGTGATTCATTTTAGAAGGTTAAATTTGAATGCAGAATGCAAGGTTAATGGCAGGATCCTTGACAGTGTGGAGGAACAAAGGGGTCTTGGGTCCACGTCCACAGATACCTCAAAGTTGCTACCCAAGCTTATAGGGTTGTTAAGGCATAAGGTGTGTTAACTTTCATTGGCAGGGGGATTGAGTTTAAGAATCGCAATGTTATGCTGCAGCTCTATAACACCCTGGATAGACCACACTTGGAATATTGTGTTCAGTTCTGGTATCTCGTTATAGGAAGGAGATGGAAGCATTAGAGAGGGTACAGAGGAGATTTACCAGCATGCTACCAGGACTGGAGGGCAGGTCTTACGAGGAAAGGTTGAGGGAGTTTGGGGTTCTCTCATTGGAGCGAAGAAGGATGAGAGGTGACTTGATAGGGGTATAAGAGATGAGAGGCATAGATGGAGTGGATAGTCAGATACTTTTTCTCCGGGTGGGAATGGTATCACAAGGGGGCATAATTTTTAGGTGTTTAGAGGAGGGTAGAGCGGAGATGTCAGAGGTGGATTCTTTACACAGAGAGGGGTGGGTACATGAAATGCACTGCCAGAAGTGGTGATAAATGTCTCTAATGTATCTGACTCTAAGCGACTTATGGTAAGGCACATGAATTATAGTAAAATGAAGGGTATGCAGGGTAGTTTGATCTTAGGGTAGGATAATAGGTCGGCTCAACATCGTGGGCTGAAAGGCCCGTACTGTGCTGGACTGTTCGGTATTCTAAATACAGTTGCAGAATTTAAGAGGCATCTTTACAGAGACTCAAGCAGGAAAGGAATAGAGGAAGGTAGTAAGAACTGCCGATGCTTGAGTCTGAGATAACATGCTGTGGAGCTGGAGAAACACAGCCAGGCTAGAGAATCAGGGGAGCAGGAAAGGTGACATTTTGGGTTGAGACCCTCCTGGGAAGGGGCACCAGACCAGAAACGTTAACTGTTTTTTTTTCCTTCACAGATGTTGCCAGACCTGCTGAGCTTTTCCAGCAGGTTTGTTTCCATGTGTCAGCATAGGCTTGGTGGGCTGAAGGGCCCTTTCTTGTGTTGTACTGTTCTTTGTACTTAATTACCACTATCATCTCCTCTGAGCCTACTCTTTCCCAAGAAAACTGCTTAGATTTTCCTTTGTTCTATTTGCCAATGCTTCCACATGCATTCCCTTAGCTTTCCCAGTTTGCTTTTTAAGGTTTATACACTCCTAGGGATTCTGCCATATTAAGCTGTTGTTAGGTGCAAAAAGCATGTGCTTTCTCCTTAATTCTAGCCTTTATGTCCCTTGACATACAGGGTTCTCCAGGCTTGGTCCCAACCTTTGTTTTAGTGGGAATGTGTTTGCCTTGTACTCACATTAATTACTCCTTGAATAACCCCCACTGTTCTAATAGAGTTTTATTTGCAAATAACTGATCCTAGTCACTTAAGCAAAATTGTATCTTGCCCCAGTAATATTAGCTTTTTCTCCATTTAGAACTTGTATTCACTGCCCATCGTTTGCTATTCCATAGCTATCCTAAATCTAATAATGTTAGGATCATTATCTCCAAAATGCACCTGTACTAATATGCGTTCCAACTGCTGGCCTTATTTATGAATGTTAGGTCCAAAATTGCCCCTATTATGTTGGGGGTTCTGTTTATTGGCTAAGAAGAAAGTTCTCCTGATTGCAATTTAACAAATGTGTTTCATCTCTATCTTCACACCAAAACCATCTGGTTAATATTTGGATAGTTAAAATTAGCTAAGAATTTATTAAACTGTTACTGCCTTATTATTCTTACACTTTTCAGACGTTTTATTAACATTTTGCTCGGCAGTCTCACCCTGACTGTTTGGGGGTCTATCGTGCACACGATGGGATGTTTTGTGTTTTTTCACTTCTATCTATGTAGCCATCTTTGATTTTTTTTCCATCACATACCTCATTTCGTCTGTAACTGATTTGTTGATCAATGCTGTGACCCACCCACCCGTCACCCATCCTCTTCTGTGCAATTCTCCTTCAAAGCGATCCCACAACCAATGGTTCAGATTTAATCTCTGCAGTCCTGTCACATCCTGTCATGAATGATGTTGGACAATTAAATAACTCACTGGAAGAGGAGGAGGCTCCAGAAATATCCCATCCTCAGTGATGGAAGAGCCAACATATCAATCAATGTGAAAGGCTAAGCATTTGCAGCAATCTTCAGCCAGAAGTTCCAAGTGGATGATCCATCTTGGCCTTCTTCTGTGGTTCCCAGCATCAGAGATGGGAGCGTTCAGCTGCTAAATTCACTCCAGGTATCAACAAACAGTGGGAGGCACTAGATACTGCAAGGGCTATGGGTCCTGATGACACTCCAGCAGTTGTAATAAAGACTTGTGCTTTAGAACTTGCCAGTCCCATAGCAAAACTGTTCTAGTCAGTATGGTGTAACACTGACCACCTATCCGACAAGTTGGAAAATTGCTCAGGGACAACCTCTGCATAAAATGCAGGACAGATCTAACCCAGCCAATTAACACCCCATTATTCTACTCTCAATCATCGGTAAAGTGTTGGAAACTATCATCAGTAATGTTGTCAAGCAGCACTTGCTCAGCAGTAACCTGCTCAGTGCCCAGTTTGGGTTCCACCAGAGTCACTCAACTGACCTCATTACAGCCTCGGTTCAAACATAGACAAAAGAGCTGAATTCCAGAGATTGGGTGAGAGTGACAACTTTGACATCAAGGTTGTATTTGAACAAGTGTGGCATCAAGTAGCCCTGGCAAAACTGAAATCATTGGGTATCAGGAGGCAAACTCTCCATTGGTTGGAATCGTCCCTGGTGCATTAGAAGATTGTTGCTTTTGGAGGTGGTCAGTTATCTGCATGAGCTCCTCCAGAGTGGTGTCCCAAGCCCAACCATCTTCAGCTGCTTCATCAATGACCTTACCCCATTAGAAGTGGGGTATTTGCAACTCCTCATACTGAAACAGTCTGTGTTCAAATGGTCTGGACCCGGACAATATCCATGCTTGGGCTAAAGAGTGGCACGTAACATCTGTGCCATGCAAATGCCAGGCAATGACCATCTCCAATAAGAGACAATCTAACCACCATGCCTTGACATTTAATGGAATTATCATCGCTGAATTCCCCAATATCAACATCTTTGGGATTGCCATTGACCAGAAACTGAAGTGGACTCAGCATATGAATATAGTGGCTACAGGAGAAGGACAGAGGCTAGAAGTACTGCGCTGAATAACTTGTCTGACTCCCCGAAGCTGTCTGACATCTGCAGTGCACAAATCAGGAGTGTGAAGGATTCTCAAAACAGAAAAATATACGCAAAGAATATAAAAGCAGAAAAATGAAGAAATAAAGTAGTGTCCAACTTTCCAGTTCTTCTTGTTAAGTGCTCCAACATGGGCCATGGACCTGGTGGTCAGGTATGCGCCCCCTTCACTGCACTGCTGCTGCTGTAATGTAGGTCATTCACACTTTGGTGCCCTCTCACCTCCATTGATGCCCCTGCTCTGAGACATTGATTGACCTTGCCAATACAGATGCTGCCGGATGCTGCACAAGCCCAAACTCTGCTCACGGCTGCCCCAGGTCTGCTTTGGTCCCACCTCATCAGTGCAGCCACAGCTGATGCTGCCGGGTCTTGTACTGGGCCCAAACTTGCCTCCACTCCCTCCACCACCGACAGTCAGTTGCAGCAGTGTTACTATCTACAAGTTGCACTGCAGCAATTCACCAAAGATCCTGGGATAGCACCTTCCAAGCCCACAACGATTTCCATCACGAATGATAAAGGCAGCAGATACATGAAAACATTACCACCTGCAAGTTCTTCTCCAGGCCACTCACCATCCTGAGTTGGAGATGCATCTTCGTTCCTTAACCATCACTGGATCAAAATCTCTAAGGGCATTCTGGGTCAACCTACAGTGCATGGACTGCCGCGGTTCAAGGCGGCAGCTCACCACCACCGTCTCAAGGGCAACTCGGGATGGGCAATAAATGCTGACCAGGCCAGAAATGCCCATATCCCTTGAGTGAATTAAAAATGAAGTACACTTTTCTAACCAGAAATGTTGAACTGTCAGTCCTGCCCACCTTGCAGTTAAGTGTCAGTCAGCTATGATGTCATATTCCCATGTGTCCATCTCTACCCTCAGCTCCTCTGTCTTATTCCTCAGCCTCCTTGCATTGAAATATATTCTGTTTTGCCTTGTTAATCTCTTTTTTTTTTGCCCTCTCCTTTACCTTCCAGACTCCCTTGTTTGTACTTTAACTTCTAATTTCCTCTCAGCTTCTCTCCCTTCTGAACTAGACACAATCCAATCCCCCGCCATTTTAGTTTAAATGTGTTCCAAAACTATTAGCAAACCTTCCTGTAAGGCTGTGGTTATGTGACTGTTCAGAAACCTGTAAAAGTTGTACAGATGCTACCTCCTTGGCACAATCTGTTTAAGGTGCAGTATTATTTATAATGCGCTGTGATATTTTAAAAAAAATTTCAACAGAAAAATTATATAAATCACTATCTTGTACTTTTTGATTATGGTATGTTTTATTTCGGACATACTAGAATATGTTACAGTTCTCCCTTTACAACTCAGTATATTTTTAGATAAGGGGCATAAAAGAGGTAAGAATACATCACTGAATGAATTGAGTTCACATGTTGCTTAAAATGAATTGCTGTTATTCTTCAGATATTGAGTGAATTGATTTTGAAAATCTTCTCTGCAGATTTTCTGAAGAAACCTTTAGACAATTATGTGAAGAATTTACAAGTTCCAGTGAAGATAATTAGGATGGAGAAGCGATCTGGATTGATTCGTGCCAGGCTCCGTGGTGCAGCTGCTTCGAAGGGCCAGGTCATTACTTTTCTAGATGCGCACTGTGAATGCACTGTTGGCTGGCTTGAGCCCTTACTGGCAAGAATAAAAGAAAACAGGTATACGGTCCCAATCCTGCCATATGAAAGGAATAATCTATCTGCTAGTTGTGATTTGATTTTGAACTACCTTTTATGCATCTTAAGTTTCAAAACAAATCTGTGCCTCTTCACAGTTATTATCAGAAATGTACAAAAAGTTGGCTTTGTTTCAACAAAGATATATTGGGTTTATTTGAAATTGTCATGTTATCATCCTCCTGAGGCATCAGGCTTAGGCTAAGAATAAATATCTATTTCTGTTACGTTTTCTAAGTTTGTAAGTATTTGAAATTTAACATCACACAGCAGGTGACAGATGTGCATTTCCTTTTGCTTTTAAAGTTGAAATTAGTGCCTGTCAAATTTCTTCGCACAATATGGATGTTTGAAGAATTCATGCTCAAACATTTTTGGAACTACAAGGTTTTGAAAAGCTACATGAGGGAGAGCAATGACATATGCTTAGTTTTGTTTTATTTTCACTGAACTAATCCTAGTTGTTATTTACAGAAAGAATAAACTGAAACCTGTTGTTGAATGTCAACAGATGTGTTGCATTGCCTTAACCTGTCTTGAAAACAAAACCAAACATCTACCAGAATAAGATTAAATGTCAAATGTTTCTGAAACATGGCTATTAACCTAGTAAAGCTATTTATTTTACTTCTGTATATTTACTTTGAGTTTGTATCAGGTTCATGTTTTGTCCTCTCTTTAAATAGTTAATCTACTCAAAGGATCTTTTATTTAAAATATAAAACATAATTTTATCATGAAAGCCTTGTAATGAATTTATATGAAGATCATTTTAGTTAAGTTGCTTAGTTGACTTATTCCAAAGAAGAATAATCAAAATGAATTTCATTCTACATTCTCTGAAGAATAAATATTTGGCAACTACTAGTGGACAGAAACGAATGCATTTTATTTGGAGCCGCTATAGGGTCATGTAGTTAATTGCTTTATTTTTCAGTAATAACAATTCTGAATTACAAAAGAGAACTTTGTTAGGTTTTACAATAGCCTCAATTTGCATCCAAATTTATATTTGGGAGAATCTTTTGTTTTGTTAGGCTCAGTCTTTAGATGCATTTAGGATATTTTTGAGACACATTTATGGTCCTTTGATGTTTTGTAGCTAAACTGCCTTGGAGTGTATTTAAGCAACGATATGTCATCTGATTTTAATGAGTCATCCCATTTTCACTTTTCATTCTCAAACAGATGCCTCTGGACTGCTTTTAGTAGTATTTAAGGAAGTGAATTCTCACCAAAATGCTGCTGAATGTCCATTGTAACTTCAGATAAGTTATAGAAATTCTGAAAACGAATTCATTTTATCTGTCCATGTTTTCTGCTGTTCTCCTAAAGGTTGAGCACAGACTGAAATGTATGATAGTTGCATGTCAATGCTTATCAATACTGCGAACCTGCACACTTTTGAAGGTGAAATTCCACACACTCCCAGTTTTACAACCTTGACCCTGTGAAAGTGATTGGAAGCCCAAAACATTATTGTACTTTTCTGGTGTTAGTTTATTCACAGCGAGTTGCTCACTTATTTGGAGTGGGTTAGATATAGGATTTGCAGCAGATATCTATACAAACTAAATAACTCAGTTAAGATGAAGTGGATGGCAAGACAATCCCATTTGGTGGTTGAGCGTCAGACGATGTCTTTGACTGTAATAGAAGGACCATTACTACCAGAAACTTTGCAGCTATTCTGACAATGAGAAAACTTGCACACAAATTTGTGTACATAATAAAAAGCCCTTGCTGAGTATAACCCAGTAGAATTTCCAGTTTGATTCCAAATGGTAAATGATGTTCAAGTTATGCCCACATTACGTCTGTTCTAACAAGGTTTTTTCCCTGATTTTCTATTTAGATTAATTCACATGACTATGAATGTAAACTCTAACATGAATCAGCAGAATCATGAAACATTTCAAAATATGTACTTTTTAAACGTTGTTGAGACATGTGAGAGTAAAAAAACTAGGCATATTTTGATCAATATGATTAAAATGGGTTTAGTATTCAAAGCCACCTTGTTAATCTAATACTATTGACCAACACAATTAAGTTTCAGAATATAACTCTGGGGAAAATAAAATTGGCAGCACATTTTCTCAAGCAGTTTCTGAATGGATTAGGAAAAATCACTCAAACAATTTCATAACATTCCTCTTTGAGTCATTGAGCAGAATCCTTGGGGTCTGCGCAAATGCACTGTGGTGAGATTTGTGGGAGAATTGGATGACAAGTCCAGTGTGGCTTGTTTGAACCTTGGGAGAATCTTGCTCCATCCTTTATGCTTTTCGCAAATGGTGTGGTGAGTTTCTCACTCGACAGTGCAATTTGCCAATTAAAGATGTTTATAGCTTTGTAAACACCTTGTTGACAGCTCAATTCTCCTCATTAATCTTCGGCTTTCAATCTTACCAAACTTGGCAAACAAGCTAGACATCGAGAAAATTAGACATGGAAACACAAATGCATACGTGGTGAATTCAGCTTGCTGCTAGCTCTGGTTGCATTTATTCGGCTGAGGACTCTATATCTTTGTAGCCCTGGAAGTGAGCCATGATCAGCCCTGTGGCTCCACAGCAGCTAGTCCAGAGGTTAGCAGTAGAGTGGTCAGGCAGATGTATAGTGTACGTCAGTCAGGGGCACTTCTCATCTGGGAATGATCTGTTGGCTACTCAATAGGATGAGCCACAGTCAGTCCATTGGCTTCATTTTTAGTATTTGAGAAGGTGGGGGCAAGGCTGATAGCTGTTGTGGGAAGAAAACTTGGCAGGTTACACTTGACTGGAGACTGCAGGAAGGTGGAAGGGGGAAATGACAAATTTTGAAGGGGAGGTGACAATATATGCAAGAGGGTGAGATCGTAAAGGATGAAGAGTACTGGAAAGGAGTCGCGTGGGAGCATCCACAGTCAGGAGCATCTGGGCTTCAAGGGGGTGGGGAGTGAATGAACACAGTTGGCATGGTCACCTGATATGCCAGGGAGTGGGCGGGAAAAGTGAGTAGCGTAAACTTGTGGACAGGTTAGGTGGGAATCTGGAGAGGTGCAAAGCCGATTGTCTGTATGGGAGACTAGCGTGAATGGGATTTGGATATTTGAGAGCTCACTGACATGTTGAGATAGAGGATGTAAGCCACTGAGGAATTCATTATGCTTGAGGTTGAAAGTGCACAACAAAGAAGATTGTTGTGACCACATTCTAAGTGGGCAGAGTAAGTGACGCAACGTCTGAAAGTGTGGGTTGGAGGACAAGGATATTATAGCTTATAAAGGGAACGAACATTGCATGCAGACTTATTTGCTATATTGTTTAAGATTGCCTATTCCCTGGCCATCCTAATCTAATCTCCTGCATCAAACTCCCTGCTCCCCCAAAACTCACCTTTAATCATTGTATTGCATATTTTTGCAACAGACCTCACTGAACATCTCACTCATTGCCTATGCTTTTGGACACAGGGGTCATGAGAAAAGGGAGATTTTGTATGAGGAGGACCAAAAGTGTCAGCAGCCCTGTATACGCCTTATCTCTCTCCCTTTCATATGATGCACCGGGATGTGAACACAGATGTCCGTGTGTGGTACATCATTTGTGGTCACGAAGGCGTGCTGCATGCAGTAAAAATTATATTTGGGGCTACACAAAGAGTTATATAATCAGTGTAAGGTGCAACCAATTACATTTCTAAGGTGCAAAATCGCATGCAGTGCACTGCTGCCTAAGCCTCCAGTGTGCCCCCAGTAAATCACATTCTTTCTGTCCCTCCCTACCATTCTATATTTAAGCTCATACCATCTAGAAAATATTCTAGTCTATCCTTTCTTAGTTCAAAATGGAGAACCTGACCATTGAATTCCATTTATCACATGTTTGCCTATTCACTTAAATATTCAATATGCCTTTGTATTTTTATCATATCATCTGCACTGTTTAAAATGCTGCCTAACTTGGTGTCATCAGCAAAATGTTTATACTTTCTATGCCAAGTTGTTATTAGAGATTGTAAACAATTGATGACCTATTACAGATCCTTGTTTGATACCACTGGTCACATTCCTGCCAAAAACCAAATTCTAACTATTTTTTTGTCACTTGTCACTGGACCAATTTCCTAGGCATGTCAGTAATCTGCCCTCCATTCCATAGCATTTATCTTCATTGACAGTTTCTCATGTGGCAATCTATCAAATGCCTTCTGGCAGTCCATATTCAAAACATCCGTAGATATTACCTGTACATTACTGTCGTCTCCACTTCAAAAAATTCAATGAGGTTTGTCAGGTATGACCTACCTGCCATGAATCCATATTGTCTTGACCTGATTAACTGAAAATTCTCAAGGTGTTCTGTTACCTCATCCTTAATTATAAACTCTCAACAATTTCCCCACCATAGATGTGAAACTAACTGGTCTGTAATTCCTTGGTTTTCCTCTTTCACTCTTCTTTACAAAAAAAAAGTTACATATGCCATTTTATAATCCAGAGGGATGACTCCTGTATCTGGTGAACTCTGAAAGGTTATGGTGAGGACATCTACAATGTTCTTTCCTAATTCCTTTAACACCCTTGGATGGAAACCGTCAGGTCCTGGAGATTTGTCTGTCTTCAGTTCCATTAATTTCCCCATTACTGATGCTTTACTTGCATTAATTTTGTCCAGTTTCTGTTCCTGATCTACTATTAATTTCCTTGGGATTTTCAGCAGGCTATCTACATTATGTACATCATCATTGACAATGTCCCACTTTCAGTCTTTAGTGGACTAACATTGCTCCTGACCATATGCTTTCTGTTTATATACCTATAAATTTTTTTCTTTTGATTTTTATCTCTCTGGCAAGTTTCCTTTCATAATTCCCTTTAGTATCTCTTATAAGCTGCTTTCTGATCCTTTGCTGATCTTTGTGTCTTTCTCATTCAGTGGGATCTGAGGGGCTGTGGTTCCTCCTCCAGCTTGTGTCTCATGGCACTGCATGCTTTCTTTGAGAAAATGGGGCACCTGGAGTGTGCACCAGGCTCCTGATCCAGCCCAGTTGCCAAATTTCCAGTGGCTGGGAGCTGGAGTGAAGGTGTGTTGTCTCTCCAACAACTTAGTGTGCTGGACTTCTCTGTTCTACAGCCATCACTCTTTCCATGGTGGCATTCAGATGGTTACAAAATCCGCTGCACTTCTGTAGTTTTAGGGAAACAAGGGCCAATGTGTCCTATATACGTGTCTTTTTCTGCTTTTCCTCCCTGTAAATGTGGATGAAGTCCCTGGTTGCTGGCAACATTGGCCCCAGACTGGACAGAACTCAATCAGTTGCCTTGTCTCCAGCATCCCACTGAGTGCCAGAGACCTTGGGCTGTTCTTCCTTATCCAGCTGTGGAACTGTCACAGAGGTACTCACCAAACTGTTCCCACACTCCCTAAGCCTAACATTCCCAGTGATGTGTCTGTATCTGAGATGGTTGTGGTTGCATGAGGCTATCTCAGACTGATGTTATCAGAGGTCAAGGAGGTGGCTTCTGGGGAAGCCAGCTGTTTCACTAGCTTGTAGTAGACATGTTGACTGTGCTTATGAGAGAAGAGAAAGGAATTAGACCTGCAGTATAATACTGACATTGATGTTAATGTGAGAGGCATTGTGCATTGAAGAGTAGTACTTGCTTGTTCGGTGGGACATGGATTTCTCGAAGCACCCATAGTATAGTGATGGTTCTGGTTTACTGCTGTGAGGGCCTGGATTCTTTCCTCATATGTAGTGAGGAGCCCAGTGGCGTACTCTGTCCTCCCCATTGAGTTTCTCCTGTCAAGAAAGAAAGAGTGGAATTCAGAGGTGAAAGTGTGGCACAGCTGTTCAAATGGGTACAGGGAGAGTGAGGGCAAAAAGTATTGAGGTGTTCTGAGATAGTGAGGAGAGGCAGCACAGATGCTATGTGAGGTTAGTTGTGTTGGAGGTGAAAACAAGTGAGGGGAGGTGTTAAAGGTAGTGTTGAGGTGGGCAGAGCATGAACCTTATATGGGAGGTGGGTATGGTAACAGAAATAGAGTGGGTGAGAGAGCTAAGTGTGCCATTTACTTTGGCACAGACTGTGTATATGGCATTGACTCAGGTGGTGACCTTGATTCAGGCTGCCAGTGCTTAGTAGTATGGCCCTTTCAGCCATTCCTATAGGCTCTTGTCTGTACCATCCCTCAATCAGAACTTCCAGTTGCCTGTCAGAGAATTGCAATGTTATGTTGCCCTTCTGCATAAGGTCATGCTCTGTCCTTGACTGAGCTGGGCAGCATCTGAATGCAGTGGTTGATTGAGGCAAAGTGCCGCCTTAAAGATGGTGCAGGTATAGGAGGAGCCAGTCTTTCAGTGGATATCTGTTGAGTGGCAAGTTGTTCTGGGAATTGTGTGTTAAGTTAGGACCAGAATCAAACATGATGGACACCAAAGACGTGGGTAGGTCATTAATCAGGCAAATTTGGTAAGATACGTTGAAGAAACTTGCTCAGCCTTACAGCGTAAATGCTTCCATTAAAAAAATTTAGTGAAACTAGGCCCTAGATAACAAATGTAAGATTCAGCCCCTTTTGTCTAAAGAAGCAGCATGAGTTCTGAAGCATCTCAAAGGCCTGTAAATGAGTGAAATTAGTAGAATTGGCCTCGCATTCGTCATTGGACCTTTGGCAATTTTTTGGGAATTATTTTCACCTAGTACAATCTTTTTTTAAACTAGCTCAAAATATTTGCAAAGAAAAACTTGTGCTGGACGTTATTTGTATTTTAAGTCTTGTGTTATGTTGATTTCTGTCAATTCATACTTAAATTAACAGGTTACCCAAGAGAAATCTCCAGGCTGTCATTAATTATATAATGTTAGAGTTTTGGGGGGGTGGGGGGGAAAGCTTGCTCTTCTATCTCGAACAGAGAAATTTTATTTTGTTACTTGGTTTTTGCTGTTATTAGTTCACTTTTTTTTAGTTATACTTTAGTTAATATTGGGAACTTTCCATTTGCGGAACTAGACCCCTTAAGTCATTACAATTTGATACAAAAATCTCATTCAAATTTGAATTTTTCCATGATTGGTATTTCTACAATCTCATTAACTTGAGTCTTATCCAAAACAATGCAACCATCTGTGTTTCTGAACACTGGTGATTTATCATCTTAATTTCATTTTTATTTTATTTTTAGGGTTAAGATTTGGTTTTCTATTGCAGACAACATATGGGCCTGTTTATTTCATTATGTGCTCTATTATGTCATTTCAATCAAACTTCAACTCTGTTTTGAACACAGTTACTTTCAGTAAATGTAGTTGTAGACTACAGTTCATTTTGTAAAAAGTACATGTTTTCATAAAAATAAATCATAGCCACAGTGCTAATTCAAGAACCCATAAACCAATTTGAGGGTGGATGCTGACTGATTTTTATTGACTGCTGTCTGTAATGGAGCCTCAGGTTTTACACTTATATCAATGGGCTGAAAGATATCAAA